>NC_041392.1:384351272-384406526 GCF_002162155.2 Triticum dicoccoides | reverse complement strand
AGGCCCTCCGCCGGGGGGGGGGGGGTGCCCCATGGCCTGCCCCCGGCGGAGGACCCGTGGTCGTCGGGGGAACCGCTGGCGACTGCTCTACCCCATTGGCGTCGTCCTTGGTTTCCGGTCGCCGTCAATGGCGGCAGAGTGAGGCGCAAGGCAGGGCCCTCGTCTGGCGATATGAAGCAAGGCCGGTACCTGTGAAAAAGGCCCAGTGCCTGTGAAGCTCGCTGCCCCATGACACTCTCACGTAATAATGAGTGGGGCTGTACATGCTCCGGAGTCTCAGGAGCGCCGACCTCAGGCCCTGGGGCTCCCGCCCACGCCCAGTGGCAGCACTTAGCTCCGCACTGGTGAGAAGACGTTGAAGACTATACTAGGTGCCGTACGTGGCTTTTTTGCTTTTCTTCTGCCTTTTTGCTTTTTTGCTTCTTCCTTGTCGGCAAGTTTCTTCGGTTTGGATTTAAGTTGGATTCGAGTTCGAAGCTTGCGTGCATTCGGGGAGGGGGTGTTTAGTCTCGTTCGAGAAATCTCTCGCGTTCTGGTTACGGATTTACGCCCCAAGCTAGCGTCAGCTGCCCCCCTCACGAGCCCCTCGTGAGCCGGGCCGGGCAAGGCACACCTACAGCCGGGACCACTGTCTCCGCACCCTCTCCGGAGGTCCTCATCACAGGATCAGCAGGTTAATCGAGGGACGCCGGAGGCGTAGCATCCCACCGCAGGCCCGCTCAGGGCACGCCAGGGCCAGAAGGTAAACGAATCAACCGAACCATAACCGGGCTAGCGACTAAACTCACACATAACGTTGTGCTCACCAGAGTACGGATTACAAATCTTTACATGAGGCGCCTCCCCTCCAAAAATGCTCTTATATTCTTCAGGGCCAAGCTAGAGTCTTCTTCATGCAGGATAAACTGCGGAGACATGCGGTCAATCGGACATATCACTCACCGCGTCTTCTGGGGCATCCTTGGGAGTGTCACTAGCATCACTAACGTCATCGCCCCCACCACCTGCGTTTCCGTCGGCGCTAGGCTCATCTATAACGCCGCTTTCGTCAGCGCCCACGACCACACCATCGTCATCAGACGCGAAGGCCCTGACGAGGGCATCCACGTTGTTCTCCACCCACTGCGCCAGGTCGCCCCGAACAGCTATGGGCACAGGCGCGATGGCAGCGTCAAAGTCGAAGTGGGGGTCCATCTCCTGCAAATGGCTGAAGACACGGGAGAAGACGCGCCTGAGCAGGGCTAGGCTCCTCTCCTCAACAAGCCCGTGGGCTCTCTCAGAACGATCCTCCAGAAGTGTCACCATGTAAGTGAAGAACCAAAGATTGCCTGCGTAGCTGGCCTCGTGCAGCTCCTTAGCGGCAGCCTCGCAAATCTCGCCTAAGGCTGAGTTGGCCCTTTCCCTGAGCATCTGAAGCATGGGCGCATGCTCGCGCTCCAGAACCCTCCGCTAGCGGATCTCGTCCTTGTTCTGCCGCGCGATGGCCTCGGCATCATCGACCCTCCGTTGAAGAAGAAGCAGCTCCGCCTGGGAAGAGGACAGCTCTGCCTCGCCGCACCAAGGGCGGCTGCGGAGGAATCCGCATGCCGCGTCTCTTCAACCAACTTGGCCTTGATAGCCGCTGTCCTGCCCTCAGCCTCGGCCCCGATCAACATCAACCTCACCTCGTATTTGCGCTCGAGGACCGAGCGAGCTCCCGCCACACGGCGGTCGACCTCTTCCTGGACCCGGGCTTCACGCGCCGCAACGTCGTCCTCCACCTAGGCCGCCAGGCGCTCCCTCGTCTCCAACCGCTCCAGGTCAAGGCTGCACTCGGGGGCCTCGAGCGTCAGCGCCTCCTCGCGCCTCTGCGGATCCGCCCGGTCGACGGCGGCCTCCTGCATCGACTCGAGGGCCGCGTGGCACAGCTCTATTTGCTGCTCCAGGGAGTTGCTCCATGCTTGGAGCTCCCGTACGCACTCCTCCGCATCCTTGTGTCGTCGGTCTGCCTCCCGAGCCTCCTCGACAGCCCGGGAGCAGGCCTCCCGCGAAGCCGCTAGCGACACTTCGGCCTTCGCGTTGTCAAGGTCATGTTGATGACACGCGAGGGCAATGGCGACCTTTAGCTTGCGCCTCTCCTCAGCAAGGCGCAGGCCTTCAGCCTCGAGGCGCGCATCCTCGGCAGCAAGCTCTGCTCCGACCCGGTTCACCGCGTCCGCCGCCCCGTGGAGGAACTCTTCATGAAGGGCACCATGCTCCCGAGCGCGCCTGAGCACATATTCCACATCACCCCCTTCCGCTGGAGCATGCAGAGGGCCCCGAGGCGGTAAGCCCCCTCCAGGCGTGGGGCAGGGGGCTGCCGCCCCAGACGTCGCCGGATGGACGGCCCTGAGAATCCGGCCCAGCGTCGATCCACCCACGGAGGAGGAGCCAAGGACAGACCTCAGCCATTCGCCTTCTATGACCATAGAAGGGGTGCGGGGCAAGCCTAACACGCCCCAAAGACTCGCGAAGAAAGGGCGTCGGGCGAGCAAGCTCGAGGCGCCCTATGGAGCAGATCACCCCACCAACCGGTCCAGCGGCGAGGGCGCCACCCGAGCTTGGCGAACCCGGTGCCAGCAAAGGGGGCGAAGCTGCAGGGGCCAGCTCCTGGGTCGACTCGGCGGACTCAGCAAGGCGGGACCTGAAGGGCCATAATCAGCCACAAGGATAACAGAGCAAATGAGCAGGGAAAGAAGAAGGCTTACTCGTCCATGGCAAAGTACTTCCTGAGCTTCAACAAGCGGCAAGGGCGGTCGCTGCCGCCTGAGGCCTCCTTCCTCTTGTGAAGGGCCACGAAGTCTACACGAAACCGACCCAAGCGCCTGGGGTGGGGGTCGGCCTAGGGCGCAGAAGAAGCCTCAAGATTGTCGGTGCCGGAGGAGTCAGCTTGGGGGCACCGTCGGGCGTCGCCTCGCGAAGAACGGCTGGGGGCTCGGGAGCCCCGGCCTCAGGAGCCGAAGGCCAAAACCCTGCATCAATCGCCGCCCCAGGGTGGGCCTTGGGAGACGTCGCCTCTGAGGCTTCACGCGGCGCCACCACCTCGACATCAGCCACGTCAGCTCCCGTCGGCTCTCTCCCCGCTCTGTCGCCTGAGGAGGGACCGCTGTGAGCGGCGGGGGGCACAACCACGACAACTGGGTTCTCGCGTGGCCCCGTGAGGCCAGCCGGGCGCATCCCCCACTCGTCGAAGCTGGGCATCTGCTTCATGAAATCAGCCCTGCCGGAACAAAGGTACAGAAGGACGCCACCGCTCCATAGGCTGCCTGGCGAAGGATCACCAGTCAAGACCCAAAGCACCTTCCGCAGCACTTTGGGCACCAAATCCTCCTCCTAAAGTCGCATGTTGTCTCCTCGCCCCGCAAAGTCCCACATCCGGCCAGAGTGCCGCTGGAGAGGAGCAACGCGACACAGAAGGAACTCCCTCACCACCTTGGGCGCTGTCACATTGTGCGCCCTCAAACTTTTGCAGCGGCGCCAGACGAAAGCGAGCCGGGGGCTCACGAGCAGTTCATGACCCCAGCCTGGGTTGGGAACAGCAGGCAAGGTCGGGTGCGAGAGCAAGGGGCTGGGCACCCCGACGTCCACATACAACCACCGCTCTCTGAACCTGTCCTGAGAAGGCAGAAGCCCGAAGTCAATCCCTGAAGCAGCCGTCTCAGGCACGGCGAAGAAGCTTACACACCCCGAGCACTGAGTGGGATCGCTCAGGCGCAGAGAAAAGAAGTGGCGCGGCAGGGCAACAGAAGGAGGGATGCCTATCATCGCCTCACACACGAAAGCAAAGACAGACAAAAGGGTAATGGACTCTGGCCTGAGGTGCATCATGTGGATCTGATAATGGGAGAGCACAACATTGAATAAAGCAGAAAAGGGGGGAATCAGACCCGCCCATAAGGCATCGCCGAAGAATCGGACCTCCGTGACGGTCCTAGCAAGAAAGGCATGGGATGCGGGACAAACTGTGGTCCGGCCGCACTCGTTGAAGATGGAAGCAAGGGCGGAGTGGACCTTGTCCAAGGCTTCCGGGTTGAGTATGATTGACCGGTCGACAGTGGGGGCCGCCGCTAGGGGTGCGCAGGACGAAGGCGCGGGCTTCTTCCCCCTTCCCTTCTTCGTCGACGCCATGTCGTTGGGGAAGGGGAAGAGCTCGAGCCGGATTGGCGGCGGAGGTTGGAGCTAGGAGAAGAAGGAAAGGTAGGAGGCGAGCGAGCAGCCAAAGGAGGAACAACTGTGTGCAACTACGAGTCCGCTTAGCCGGGTGCATAGCAAGGCGTCGTGGGAAGTGCAGACGCCCACGTCCAATCAACCGCCACGCGGCGCCCAAGGACACAGGCTGTCAGGGCCCGCGGTGCTTCACGCTTGCCCCTTCGCTTCTGTACTAAGCCAAGCCCGCGTGCGCCTTGGGCCTGGGGGCTACTGTCGGTGTTCTGGGAATGGGGGTCCCCAGACTTGCCTGCCTGCAGCCTGCGGCGTGGCTCGGGTGGGGGCCCAACACGGCCCATCTTCATCAGCCCAAGCTCAAGACCCTCGCGAGGGGCCAAGCCTCGCGGGGCGGACGACAGGAAGCTTCCTCAAGAGCGGCCTCATCAGGCAGGCTCGCGAGGAGACGGAGAGATCAATGCGAGGGTACCTCGTGAGGATCCCATGATGCAAGCCATGACGATCAAGGCCAAGCGTGCGCCAGGCGGGCACCGGCCTGCGCAGGGTCCTTGTTTCCCCTTTGGTGCAAAGGGGGCAAGCACAGGCCAAGGTATCAGGCAAAGGTTACCATTCCGGTGCAACAAGACCAAGACCAGCCGGACGGCCGGACGGAGGTCACCATGGAGCCCAAGGCGGCGTCATCACCAGTGCTTCTGGCAGCCGAAGACCACCTTTGGTCAGGATAACTTGTACTAGATGTTCCCCTTCAAAATGGCCAATTGTTGGCGCCCTTCCCGCTCAACTATTCGGTGAGAGGCCCAGGGCCTCTATAAATAGAGGTAGCCTCCACAAGAGAAAAGGGGAGAAGAGAAGAGGAGGGAAGAGAAAGGAGAGAGAAGGGAAGAGGAAAAAGAGAGGAAGGAGGAAACCCAATAGAGACTAAGTAGAACACACCGCACCAGCTCAAGAACACCCCTCGCGAGGCTGTTCTTCCCTTGTACTGTCCATCATCAGCCCCAGAGGCAATCCACCACACCACACACTAGAGTAGGGTATTACACCACAATGGTGGCCCGAACCAGTATAAACCTCGTGTCTCTTGTGTTGTTCATCATTTTCATCGTAGTTCAGACGAGAGGATCGGACGTAGATCGGTAGGGGAGAGATCTCCGTGCGCACCCAAGGTTCGAACCTCAAGGGTCTGCCGGAACCCGAAATCCAACACATATAGCATGTGCAGAATGCAATGTTTGTCCTTACCAGGTGGAATAATCTTTACACTCACCATCATCTCTCAGATTTTCTTCCAAACGAGTGCCAATTGATTCAGAAAGTTATGTGAAAAGCAGCAGCGAACGATGTTCATTGACTTTCAGGGGCAAAAAGTCCTTCTTAGGGGCCGAATTTGACGGTCCTCCGGGACTCTTGGCGTGAGTAGGGAGTATTTTCCGGATTCCCATGCTCATCGCGAGCAGTTTGAGTACTTGTGGGTCCAAAACGGACTCCGAATGACAAAGTTATGACCGTTTTAGCGAACACCGGTCCTTTATATGGCAGTCCTTGAAAGAACTTAATTTTCCCGTGACGTGTTCTAGCGCGCTGCCCCAAAATTTTGCGTCCTCCATAGTGGAGATATTGTTTCCACATATGTATTTATCGATGCCAAGAGTGCTCTCTTGTTATTAGTTGTCGCCCACGTATGTTACGGCATGCCACACGGCGAAAACAAGGAGAATAAGGCTTAAGGTCGCCTTATTTTCTTGAATTGACAACCAAAGAGGATTTCCTGGATCATATAGCATGTGTAGAATGCAATGTTTCTCCTTACCAGGCGGACTAATGTTTACACTCACCATAATCTCTCGGATTATCTTCGAAATGAGTGCCAATGGGTTCAGAAACTTGTGCGAAAAGCAGCGGCGAGCGATGTTCTTTGACTTTCAGGGGCGAAAAGTACTGCTTAGGGGCCGAATTTGACGCTCCTCTGGGACTCCTGGCGTAAGCGGGGAGCATTTTGAGTAGTTGTGGGTCTAAAACGGACTACGAATGACAAAGTTATGACCGTTTTAGTGAACATTGGTCCTTTATATGGCGGTCCTTGAAAGAACTTCATTTTCCCATGATGTGTTCTAGCGCGCAGCCCCAAAATTTTGTATCCTCGATAGTGGAGATACTGTTTCCACACATGTACTGATCGATGCCAGGAATGTCCTCTTTTTATTGGTTGTCTCCCACATATGTTACGGCATGCCACACGGTGAAAACAAGGAGAATAAGCTTTATAGTCGCCGTATTTTCTTGAATTTACAACCAAACAGGATTCCCCCGGATCATATAGCATGTGCAGAATGCAACATTTGTCCTTACCAGGCAGACTAATGTTTACACTCACCATAATTTCACATATTTTCTTCCAAACAGGTGCCAATGGGTTCAGAAACTTGAGTGAAAAGCAGCGCCAAACGATGTTCTTTGACTTTCAGGGGCAAAAAGTCCTGCCTAGATGTCGAATTTGATGGTCCTCCGGGACTCCTGGCGCAAGCGGGTAGTATTTTCTAGATTCCCATGCTCGTCACGAGCATTTTTAGTAAGCATGGGTCCGGAACGGACTCAAAATGACAAAGTTATGACCGGTTTAGTGATCAGCGGTCCTTTATATGGCAGTCCTTGAAAGAACTTCTTTTTCCCATGACACGTTCAGGCGCGCCACCCCGAAATTTTGTGTCCTCCATAGTGGAGATATTGTTTCCACATATGTATTGATCGATGCCAGGAAGGCCCTCTTGTTATTGGTTGTCGCCCACGTACGTTACAACATGCCACACGGTGAAAACAAGGAGAATAAGGCTTAAGGTCGTCGTGTTTTCTTGAATTTACAACCAAACAGGATTCCCCGGATCATATAGCATGTGGAGAATGCAACATTTGTCCTTACCAGGCGGACTAATGTTTACACTCACCATAATCTCTCGGAGTTTCTTCCAAACGAGTGCCAATGGTTTCAGAAACTTGTGTGAAAAGCAGCGGCGAACGATGTTCTTTGACTTTCAGGGGCAAAAAGTCCTGCTTAGGGGCCGAATTTGACGCTCCTCCGGGACTCTTGGCATAAGCGGGGAGAATTTTGACTAGTTGTGGGTCCGATACGGGCAATGAATGACAAAGTGATGACCGTTTTAGTGAACATTGGTCCTTTATATGGCGGTCCTTGAAAGAACTACATTTTCTCATGATGCGTTCTAGTGCGCCACCCTGAAATTTTGTATCCTGCATAGTGGAGATATTGTTTCCACATATGTATTGATCGATGCCAGGAATGCCCTCTTATTATTGGTTGTCGCCCACGTACGTTACGGCATGCCACACGGTGAAAACAAGGAGAATAAGGGTTATAGTCGCCGTATTTTCTTGAATTTACAACCAAACAGGATTCCCCGGATCATGTAGCAAGTGCAGAATGCAACGTTTGTCCATACTAGGCGGACTAATGTTTACACTCAACATAATCTCTTAGATTTTCTTCCAAACGAGTGCTAATGGGTTCAGAAACTGTTATCAAAGCAACGGGGAACGATGTTCTTTGACTTTCAGGAGCAAAAAGTCCTGCTTATGGGCCAGTTTGACGCTCCTCCGGGACTCCTAGCACAAGCGGCGAGTATTTTCTAGATTGGCACCCTCGTCGCGAGCGTTTTGAGTATTTGTGGGTCCAAAACAGACTCCGAATGACAAAATTAAGAACGTTTTAGTGAACACCAGTCCTTTATATGGCAGTCCTTGAAAGAACTTCTCTTTCCCGTGACGCCGAAATTTTCTGTCCTCCATAGTGGAGATATTGTTTCCACATATGTATTGATCGATGCCAGGAATGCTCTCTTCTTATTGGCTGTCGCCCACGTACGTTACGACATGCCACACGACGAAAACAAGGAGAGTAAGGCTTAAGGTCGCCGTATTTTCTTGAATTTACAACCAAACAAGATTCCCCGGACCATATAGCAAGTGTAGAATGCAACGTTTGTCCTTACTAGGTGGACTAATGTTTACACTCACCGTAATCTATTGTATTCTCTTCCAAACGAGTGCCAATTGGTTCAGAAACTTGTGTCAAAAGTAGCGGCGAATGATGTTCTTTGACTTTCAAGGGCAAAAAGTCCTTAGGGGGTGAAGTGGACACTCCTCTGAGACTCCTGGTGCAAGCGAGTAGTATTTTCTAGATTCCCATGCTCGTCGTGAGCATTTTGAGTACTTGTGGGTCCAAAACGGACTCCGAATGACAAAGTTATGACCGTTCTAGCGAACACCGGTCCTTTATACGGCAGTCCTTGATAGAACTTCATTTTCCCATGACGCGTTCTCGCGCGCCGCCCCAAAATTTTGTGTCCTTCATAGTGGAGATATTGTTTGCCCATATGTATTGATTGATGCCAGGAATGCCCTCTTATGATTGGCTGTCTCCCACGTACGTTACGGCATGCCACACGGTGAAAACAAGGAGAATAAGGGTTATAGTCGCCGTATTTTCTTGAATTTACAACCAAACTGGATTCCTCGGATCATATAGCATGTGCAGAATGCAACGTTTGTCCATACCAGGCGGATTAATGTTTACACCCAACATAATATCTTAGATTTTCTTCCAAACGAGTGCCAATGGGTTCAGAAAATTTTGTCAAAGTAGCGGGGAACGATGATCTTTGACTTTCAGGGGCAAAGTCCTGTTTAAGGGCCGAGTTTGACGCTCCTCCAGGACTCCTACTGCAAGCCGGTAGTATTTCCTAGATTCCCATGCTCGTTGCGAGCATTTTTTGTATTTATGGGTCCGAAACGGACTCTGAATGACAAAATTAAGAACGTTTTAGTGAACACCGGTCCTTTATATGGTAGTCCTTGAAAGAACTTCTCTTTCCCCTGACGCGTTCTGGCGCGCCGCCCGGAAATATTTTGTCCTCTATAGTGAAGATATTGTTTCCACGTATGTATTTATCGATGCCAGGAATGCCCTCTTGTTATTGGCTGTCGCCCACGTACGGTACGACATTCCACACGGCGAAAACAAGGAGAATAAGGCTTAAGGTCGCCGTGTTTTCTTGAATTTACAACCTAACAGGATTCCCGGATCATATAGCATGTGCAGAATGCAACGCTTGTCCTTACCAGGCGGACTAATGTTTACACTCACCATAATCTCTTGGATTCTCTACCAAACGAGTGCCAATGGCTTCAGAAACTTGTGTGAAAAGCAGTGGCGAACGATGTTCTTTGACGTACAGGGGCAAAAAGTCCTTAGGGGCCAAATTTTACGCTGCTTCAGGACTCCTGGCGCAAGCGAGTAGTATTTTCTAGATTCTCACGCTCCTCGCGAGCATTTTGAGTACTTGTGGGTCCGAAACAGAATCTGAATGACAAAGTTACGACCGTTTTAGCAAACACCGGTCCTTTATATGGCAGTCCTTGAAAGAACTTCTTTTTCCCATGACGCGTTCTGGCGCGCCGCCCCGAAATTTTGTGTCCTCCATACTGCAGATATTGTTTCACATATCTATTGATCGATGCCAGGAATGCCCTCTTGTTATTGGCTGTCGCCCACATATGTTACGGCATGCCACACGGTGAAAACAAGGAGAGTAAGGCTTAGGGTCGCCGTATATTCTTGAATTTACAACCAAACAGGATTCCCCCGATCATATATCATGTGCGGAATGCAACATTTGTCCTCATTAGGCGGACTAATGTTTATACTCACCATAATCTCTCGGATTCTCTTCCAAAGAAGTGCCAATGGGTTCAGAAACTTTTGTGAAAAGCAGCGGCGAACTATGTTCTTTGACTTTCAAGCGCAAAAAGTCCTTCTTAGGGGCCGAATTTGACGGTCCTTCGGGACTCCTCACAATATCGGGTAGTATTTTCTAGATTCCCATGCTCGTCGACAACATTTTTAGTACTTATCAGTCAGAAACTGACTCGGAATGACAAAGTTATGACCGTTTTTGTGAAGACCGGTCCTTTATATGGCAGTCCTTGAAAGAACATCATTTTCCCGTGACGCGTTCTGGTGCGCCACCCCGAATTTTTGTGTTCTCCATAGTGGAGATATTGTATCCATATATGTATCGATCGATGATAGGAATGCCCACCTGTTATTGGCTATCACCCATGTACGTTACGGCATGCCACACAGCGAAAACAAGGAGAATAAGGCTATCGCCGTATTTTCTTCAATTTACAACCAAACAGGATTCCCCGGATCATATGCATGTGTAGAATGCAACGTTTGTCCTTACCAGGAAGACCAATGTTTACACTCACCATAATCTCTCAGCCAAACAATAGCCAATGGGTTCAGAAACTTGGGTGACAAGCAGCGGCGAACGATGTTCTTTGACTTTTGGGGGCAAAAAGTCCTGCATAGGGGCCGAATTTGATAGTCGTCGGGACTCCTGGTGCAAGCGGGTAGTATTTTTTAGATTCCCATGCTCGTGGCGAGCATTTTGAGTACTTCTAGGTCCAAATGGAATCTGAATGACAAAGTTATGACCGTTTTAGTGAACATCGGTCATTTATATGGCGGTCCTTGAAAGAACTTCATTTTCCCATGACACGTTCCGGCGCTCCGCCCCAAAATTTTGTATCCTCCGTAGTGGAAATATTGTTTCCACACATGTATTGATTGATGCCAGGAATGTCCTCTTGTTATTGGTTGTTGCCCACGTACGTTACGGGATTCCACACAGCAAAAACAAGGAGAATAAGGCTTATAGTCGCCGTATTTTCTTGAATTTACAACCAAACATGATTCCTCGGATCAAATGGCATGTGCAGAATGCAACATTTGTCCTTACCAGGTGGACTAATAGGTACACTCACCATAATCTGTTGGATTTTCTTCCAAACGAGTACCAATGGGTTCAGAAACTTGTGCGAAAGCAGCGGCGAACGCCGTTCTTTGACTTTCAGGGGCAAAAATTCCTTCTTAGGAGCTGAATTTTACGGTTGTCCAGGTCTCCTAGCTTAAACGGTTAGTATTTTATAGGTTCCCATGCTCGTCGCGAGAATGTTGAATACTTGTGGGTCCGAAACGGACTCCTAATGACAAAGTTATGACCGTTTTAGTGAACATTGGTCCTTTATATGGCGTTCCACGAAAGAACTTCATTTTTCCATGACGCGTTCTGGCAAGTCGCCTCGAAATTTTGCGTCCTCCATAGTGGAGATATTGTTTCCACATATGCATTGATCGATGCCAGGAATACCCTTTTGTTATTGGTTGTCACCCACATACGTTACAGCATGCCACACTGCGAAAACAAGGAGAATAAGGCTTGTAGTCACCGTATTTTCTTGAATTTACAACCAAACATGATGCCCCGGATCATATAGCATGGTCAGAATGCAATGTTTGTCCTTAGAAGGTGGACTAATGATTACACTCACCATAATATTGTCACATCCCTAGTCTGTTACGACCTAGGCTAGCTGTTGTTTTATTGCATCATGTTCAAATTTCGTGAAACTTTGAAAATGGGGATGATTCAAACCCTAGCACCAAGTCAAATCAAACAGGTTCCACCTAAAAATATTTTCAATGAACCCAAAAATGCCTTCATTAATGTTTGATAATTTTGGCAAGGGTTTTTATCCAAACCAAAAATATTGAACATTTTTAGGGAATTATTTGGGCTTTGATTTAATTTACTAATGTATTTGATTTGGAGCAAATAAATTCTATAAATATTTTATTGCTCCAACAATTCTGAGACTTTTTGTGGAGCTCTAGGATAAACCAATTTGCATCCACAAATATTTCTAGAAGCTGCAAAAATAATTTGGTCAGCAAACCAAATTCAAAACATAAGCAGAAATAGAAAACAAAAAAGGAAAAAAACCCTTACGTGGTTCTTACCTGGGCCACACTGTAGCAGCCCACTCCACCGGGCTCGTGCCAGTCATATCCCTCCTCTCGCCAGGAGGACGAGAGGCGCGTGCCCAGCGCCTGCAGCCACACGCCGTGGCCACCTCCTCTCTCCCTGCCTGCCTGTCCCCTTCCCGACGCCGCTGTGGACGCCACGACCCCCTGCACCTCTCCGTCTCTCTCCCTCGAGCGCCCTCCCTCCTCTGTCTCTCTTGTGCGCGTCCAGCCGAACGCGCCCATCGCCGCCGCTCGCCACCACCGCAGCCACTGCCTCCCTATCGCCTTGCCGATGCGTCCAGAGGACCGCCATCACCTTCTGCGTCGTCTTCACCAACCCATTCGACCGTGGGAGCCCTAGAGCGTCGTCCCCGAGCTCATCCTCAACCTCCGACCGCCGGCTACCTCACCGTTGATTCACGGAAACCAATGCGTCCCCGGCCCCGCCGTCTGCACCATCCTCCTCGCCGTTAGCCTCTCTCTGTTTCCCCCCTGTTCCCCTCCTCGCGCTCAACCTCTAGCTTATCTCCCCATTGCACCCGTAAGCTCCTTGCTGCCGGCGATGTCGCCAACGTGGCCAGGGCTCGTTCCAGTCGCATCTGGGTGCATAGACGAACTCCAGGAGTTCCTAGGAGCCTGTAGAACACCTCATCCGGCGTCCCCGTGGCTTGCAGCCTCGCCTGCCTCATCCCCCTGCTTCGGTCGCCGTGGATGAGCTCGCCGCCGGTGAACCAGGCCACCCCACGCCCAGCCGCGTGCTTCCGTGGATGCGGGCGAGCAAGGGCTCCTTTCTGATGCCCTCATCGCAGCAAGCGGCAGCCCCAAGCACAACTCCGGCGAGCCACCGCCGCTCTGGTCCGTCGCCATCGTCTAACCACCGGCGCAGCTGATGTGGTGCCACCATTAGCTGCTAATGACCCAACTAATCACCCCTGGGTCACTGACCAGTGGGCCCCATGCCATTATTAATTTTGGTTAAGATTAGTTCTAACCTTAATTAACCCCTGAGTCACTGATTGATGTGTCCCACGTGTTAGGTTTGACCCTGGCCGCCCAGTTGACCGCTGATGTCACAGAGACGTAATGCTGACGCAGTAAGTGTTTTCTGGAGTTTTAAATAAATCAGAAATGATTTAGTTATTTCAGAAAATGTTTGAAACTTCTAAAAATCATAGAAATTAAACCGTAACTCCAAATGGAATAATTTATATATGAAAAATTATCAGAAAAATTCAATCTATCCATCTGTGCCATTTTCATGAATGTTGGAACAACTTATAGTTTCTGAATTGGACAAATCAAATAAATGGCATTTGAATTTCACATATGGAGTTTGAATTTGAATCTTGGATTCAAACCAACTTCATTTAAGTTGTTGCTAGTTGCATTGGCTCAAACCACAGCATATTGCCATGTCATGATCATGCATCATATTGTTGCATTGCATTGATTGTGTTCTTTCTCTGTTTGCCGGTATCTGTCCCCTCTTAGTGGACGTAGTTCCGACGATGAGTTCGATGACACCAATGAAGAGCTATACTATCTTCAGAAGTGCCAGGCAAGCAAAACCCCCTTATTCATTCCGATACAATCCCACTCTCTCGCTCCTGCTCTCTTTTACTGCATTAGGACAACAACGATTCAACTATTACATGCTGCGGTAGTTGAACCCCTTTTCCTCTGCATGACCTGTAATTGCCACAGTAAATAGATGAAACCCTCTAGCATGAGTAGGAGTTGTTTGAGCCCTGATGTGCCTACTCATTCATGCTTGTTTGTCATGCCTGCTACTGCTTAGAGTTGAGTCAGGTCCGATTCATCGGGGATGAATTGGAATGGTGATGAACATGTCCTACTGTTTGTGAGCTAAGTGTGTGAACACGATTTGGTAAAGGAAGCGGTGAGAGGCCATGTAGGAGTACATGGTGAGTTGTCTCATTGAAACCGTCCTCAGGAACTGAGTTCTGTGTTTGTGATCCATGAATAGTTACTACCACACATTGGGATCCTTAATTGACTCTCTCGACTTATTAATCTCCTTGATCTCTATCCAGGAGTTGCAACTAGTTTCTGGTGTTTGTAGGATATGTGTTGGAGGCCGTGCGTAGCGCTGGCACAAGGGGTGGGCTATGATGCGGTAGATACACCATGGCACGGTGTACCGGGCGCCCGTTTGGTGTCTCGGGAACCCTGCACACATCATTTGGGGCTGTGAGCGAAACCCCGGCCGGATCTCCTCGCGGATGGAACCCGAATAGGCGATAAACCTGGACTAGAGACTTGTGTGGTTAGTCAGGTCGTGGCCGACTCACTCGCCAGGCTCCCGCTTGAAGGTTGTCAAGATACACGACGTGTACATGGTGGTAAGTGGCGAGAGCGTGTGTGAGGAAGTACACCCCTACAGGGTTATAAATGATCTATTCGAATAGCCGTGTCCGCGGTAAAGGACTTCTGGGTTGCCTGTACAGTTCATAGACCAGTGAAAGTGGATACTCTAAAATGCGCAAGATAAGCGTGAGTGCTATGGATGGCGTTCTCGTTGGTAGACGGGAGCGGAACCATAGTGGTGTATTGTTATGGTGAATATGTGGACTCGTGTGCGCCACCTCAAAAGAGTTACTTGCACTCGTAGTTCAGGATAGCCACCGAGTCAAAGCTGGCTTGCTGTAGTCAAACTCCACCACCCCCTTTGTTGATACCGATGCATATGTAGATAGTTCTGATGTAAGTCTTGCTGAGAACATTTGTACTCACGTTTGCCTATTTTATGTTTTGTAGAGAGACTTCAGTCTCGCTAGTAGTTCCACGTGGACTTCGATGTTTAGCTTGTTACCTTAGCTATGATCTTGTGCCCTCGGCAGGATTTTGTAGATAGTCAGGCTTCTCAACCTTTTTCATTTGTAGATGTCTGTACTCAGACATGTTAAGCTTCCGCATGTGCTTTGAATTGTATGCTCTGAATGTTGGGTCATGAGACCCATGTTTATAATATCTCGCTCCTCGGAGCCTAATGAATAAATACTTTGAGTAGTAGAGTTTTGTTGTGATGCCATGTTGTATTTACACATATCGAGCATATTGTGTGTATGATTGAAATGCTTGGTATGTGTGGGATCCGACAACCTAGTTGTTTATCCTTGGTAGCCTCTCTTATGGGGAAATGTAGTCTTGTGCTTCCAGAGCCATAGTAGTTCGCTACAGCCCGGTTCACCGGAGTCCTGCTAGCCCAGCACTACTGCTCCAGAACACTTGACTGGCCGGCATGTGATTCACTTCGTTCCTGTGTTTATCCCTTCGGGGAAATGTCACGCGGTGACATCTGGAGTCCTGTCTAGCCTGCTACAGCCCGGTTCACCGGAGTCCTGTTAGCCCAGTGCTACAGCCCAGATTCGCACGCTGCTGACCGACATGCTCGATGTTGATTCATGTATGCCTATCCCCGTAAGTTAGTGCCACTTTGGGTTCACGACTAGTCCTGTCGGCTCGGGTTCTCTGTCATATGTATGCTAACGACACTATCATATACGTGAGCCAAAAGGCGCAAACAGTCCCGGGCCATGGTAAGGCGACACCCGTGGGAATACCGTGCGTGAGACCGCAAAGTGATATGAGGTGTTAACGGCTAGATTGATGTGACTTGGAATCGGGGTCCTGACAAATATCTCGGATTTTCTTCCAAACGGGTGCCAATGGGTTTAGAGATTTGTTTGAAAAGAAGTGGCGAATGATGTTCTTTGACTTTCAGGGGCAAAAACTCCTGCTTAGGTGCCGAATTTGATGGTCCATCGGGACTCCTGGAGCAAGTGGGGAGTATTTTCAAGATTCCCATGCTCGTCACGAGCATTTTTAGTATTGTGGGTCCGAAATGGACTCCAAATGACAAAGTTATGATTGTTTTAGTGAACACCGGTCCTTTGTATGGCAGTCCTTGAAAGAACTTCATTTTCCCATGACACATTCTGGCGTGCCGCCCTGACATTTTGTGTCCCCCATAGTGGAGATATTCTTCCCACATATGTATTGATTGATGCCAGGAATGCTCTCTTGTTATTGGTTGTCGCCCACGTACGTTACGGCATGCCACATGGCGAAAACAAGAAGAATAAGGCTTATAGTCCCCTTATTTTCTTGAATTTACAACCAAACAGGATTCCTCGGATAATATAGCATGTGTAGAACGCAAAGTTTGTCCTTACCAGGCGGACTAATGTTTACACTCACCATAATCTCTTGGATTTTCTTCCAAACGAGTGCCAATGGGCTCAGAAACTTGTGTGAAAAGCAGCGGTGAGCGATGTTCGTTGACTTTCAGGGGCAAACAGTCCTGCTTAGGTGGCGAATTTGATGGTCCTCTGGATCTCCTGGCGCAAGCGGGGAGTATTTTCTAGATTCCCATGCTCGTCAGGAGCATTTTGAGTACTTGTGGGTGCGAAACAGACTCCGAATGGCAAAGTTATGACTATTTTAGTGAATGCCGGTCCTTTATATGACAGTCCTTGAAAGAACTTCAATTTCCCATGGCGCGTCCTGGCGCGCCACCCCGAAATTTTGTGTCCTCCATAGAGGATATATTGTTTCCACAATGTATTGATTCATGCCGGGAATTCCCTCTTGTTATTAGCTGTCGGCCACGTACGTTACGACATGCCACACGGCGAAAACAAGAAGAATAAGGCTAATAGTCGTCGTATTGTCTTGAATTTACAACCAAACAGGATTCCCCGGATCATATAGCATGTGCAGAATGCAACGTTTGTCCTTGCCAGGCGGACTAATGTTTACACTCACCATAATCTCTCGGATTTTCTTCGAAATGAGTGCCAATGGGCTTAGAAACTTGTGTGAAAAGCGGCGGTGAACGATGTTCGTTGAATTTCAGGGGGCAAAAAGTCCTGCTTAGGGGCCAAATTTTATGGTCCTTCGGATCTCCTGGCACAAGCAGGGAGTATTTTCTAGATTCCCACGCTCGTCGGGAGCATTTTAGGTACTCGTGGGTCTGACACGGACTCCGAATGACAAAGTTATGACCGTTTTAATGAACACTAGTCCTTGATATGATAGTCCTTGAAAGAACTTCAATTTCCCGTGACGCGTTCTGGCGCGTCGCTCTGAAATTTTGTGTACTCCATAGTGGAGATATTGTTTCCACAATATATTGATTGATGCCCGTAATTCCCTCTTGTTATTGGCTGTCACCCACGTATGTTATAGGATGCCACAAGGCGAAAACAAGGAGAATAAGGCTTATAGTCGCCGTATTTTCTTGAATTTACAACCAAACATGATTCCCTGGATCAAATAGCATGTGCAAAATGCAATGATTGTGCTTATCAGGCGGAATAATGTTTACACTCACCATAATCTCTAGGATTTTCTTCCAAACGAGTGTCAATTGGTTCAGAAACTCGTGTGAAAAGCAGTGGCGAACGATTTTCTTTGACTTTCAGGGGCAAAAAGTCATGATTAGGGGCCGAATTTGACAGTCGTCGGGACTCCAGACACAAGCGGGTAGTATGTTCTAGATTCCCACGCTCATCGCATGCATTTTGAGTACTTGTGTGTCCGAAACGGACTCTGAATGACAAAGTTATGACCGTTTTAGTGAACATAGGTCATTTATATGGCGGTCCTTGAAAGAACTTCATTTCCCCATGACGCGTTCTGGCGCGCCGCCCCAGAATTTTTTATCCTCCATAGTGGAGACATTCTTTCCACATATGTATTGATCAATGCCAGGAATGCCCTCTTGCTAGTGGCTATTGCCCATGTATGTTACGACATGCCACACGGCAAAAACAAGGAGAATAAGACTTAAGGTCGTCGTATTTTCTTGAATTTACAACCAAACAGGATTCCCCCAATCATATATCATGTGCAGAATGCAACATTTGTCCTCACCAGGTGGATTAATGTTTACGCTCACCATAATCTCTCGGATTCTCTTCCAAACAAGTGCCAATGGGTTCAGAAAGTTGTGCGAAAAGCAGCGGGGAACGATGTTCTTTGACTTTCAGGGGCAAAAAGTCCTGCTTAGGGCCGAGTTTGACGCTCCTCCGGGACTCCTGGCGCAAGCAGGTAGTATTTTCTAGATTCCCACACTCGTCGCGAGCATTTTGAGCACTTGTGGGTACAAAACAAACTCTGAATGACAAAATTAAGAACGTTTTTGTGAACACCGGTCATTTATATGGCAGTCCTTGAGAGAACTTCACTTTCCCGTGACGCGTTCTGTCGCGCCGCCCCAAAATTTTGTGTCCTCCATAGTGGAGATATTATTTACACATATGTATTGATTGATGCCAGGAATGCCCTCTTGTTATTGGCTGTTGCACACATACGTTACGGCATGCCACCCGGCGAAAACAAGGAGAATAAGGCTTAAGGTTGCTGTATTTTCATGAATTTACAGCCAAATAGGATTCCCCGGATCATATAGCATCTGCAGAATGCAATGTTTTTGATTACCAGGTGGACTAATGTTTACACTCACCATAATCTCTCAGATTTTCTTCCAAACGGGTGCCAATGGGTTCAGAGATTTGTGTGAAAAGCAGCGGTGAACGATGTTCTTTGACTTTTTGGGGCAAAAAGTCATGCTTAGGTGCCGAATATGATGGTCCTCCAGGACTCCTAGCGCAAGCGAGGAGTATTTTCTATATTCCCATGCTCGACACGAGCATTTTGAGTACTTGTGGGTCCGAAATGGACTCCTAATGATAAAGTTATGACCGTTTTAGTGAACACCGGTCTTTTGTATGGCAGTCCTTGAAAGAACTTCATTTCCTGTGACGTGTTCTGGCGCGCCGCCCCGAACTTTTGTGTCCCCCATAGTGGAGATATTTTTTCCACATATCTATTGATTGATGCCAGGAATGCCCTCTTGTTATTGGTTGTCTCCCACGTATGTTACGGCATGCCACACGACGAAAACAAGAAGAATAGGGCTTATAGTCCCCTTATTTTTCTAGAATTTACAACCAAACAGGATTCACAGATCATATGGAATTTGTAGAATGCAACGTTTGTCCTTACTAGGTGGACTAATGTTTACACTCACCATAATCTCTAGGATTTTCTTCGAAACGAATGCCAATGGGCTTAGAAACTTGTGTGAAAAGCAGCGGCGAACAATGTTCGTTGAATTTCAAGGACGAAAATACCTACTTAGGGGACAAATTTGATGGTCCTTCGGATCTCCTTGTGCAAGCAGGGAGTATTTTATAGATTCCCATGCTCGTCGGGAGCATTTTGAGTACTCGTGGGTCTGAAACGGACTCCGAATGACAAAGTTATGACTGTTTTAGTGAACACTAGTCCTTGATATGGTAGTCCTTGAAAGAACTTCAATTTCCCGTGACGCGTTCTAGCGCGTCGCTCTAAAATTTTGTGTCCTCCATAGTGGAGATATTGTTTCCACAACATATTTATTGATGCCAGGAATTCCCTCTTGTTATTGGCTGTCACCCACGTACGTTACGGGATGCCACAAGGCGAAAACAAGGAGAATAAGGCTTATAGTCGCCGTATTTTCTTGAATTTACAATCAAACATGATACCCCAGGTCAAATAGCATGTGTAAAATGCAATTTTTATCCTTACTAGGTGGACTAATATTTACACTCACCATAATCTCTCGGATTTTCTTCCAAATGAGTGCCAATGGGTTCAGAAACTTGTGTGAAAGCAGCCGCGAACGCTGTTCTTTGACTTTCAGGGGGAAAATTCCTGCTTAGGAGCCGAATTTGACGGTTGTCTGGGACTCTTGGCGCAAACGGGGATAATGTTATAGATTCCCATGCTCATCACGAGCATTTTGAGTGCTTGTGGGTCCGAAACGGACTCTGAATGACAAAGTTATGACCGTTTTAGTGAACACCGGTCCTTTATATGGAGGTCCTTGAAAGAACTTCATTTTCCCGTGACGCGTTCTGGCATGTCGCCCCGAAATTTTGCATCCTCCATAGTGGAGATATTGTTTCCACATATGCATTAATCGATGCCAGGAATACCCTTTTGTTATTGGCCATCGCCCACGTACATTACGGCAATGTCACACGGCGAAAACAAGGTGAATAAGGCTTAGGGTCGCCGTATCTTCTTGAATTTACACCCAAACAGTATTCCCCGGACATATGTCATGTGCATAATGCAACGTTTGACCTTGCCAGGCGGACTAATGTTTACGCTCAACATAATCTCTCAAATTTTGTTCCAAACGAGTGCCAATGGGCTCAGAAACTCGTGTGAAAAGCAGCGGCGAACGATGTTCTTTGACTTTCAGGGGCAAAAAGTCCTGCTTAGGTGCCGAATCTGACGCTCCTCTGGGACTCCTGGTTCAAGCGGGTAGTATTTTCTAGATTACCATGCTCGTCGCGAGCATTTTGAGTACTTGTGGGTCAAAACGGAATCCGAATGACAAAATTAAGAATGTTTTAGTGAACACCGGTCCTTTATATGGCAGTCCTTGAAAGAACTTCATTTTCCTGTGACGCATTCTAGCGCGCCGCCCCGAAATTTTGTGTCCTCCATAGTCGAGATATTGTTTCCAGTTATGTATTGATCGATGCAAGGAATGCCCTCCTGTTATTGGTTGTCGCCCACGTACGTGACGGCATGCCACACGGTGAAAAGAAGGAAAATAAGGCTTAGGGTCGCCGTATATTCTTGAATTTACAACCAGACAAGATTCCATGGATCATAGATCATGTGCAGAATGCAACATTTGTCCTCACCAGGCGGACTAATGTTTACACTCACTGTAATCTCTCGGATTCTCTTCCGAACAAGTGCCAATGGGTTTAGAAACTTGTGTGAAAAGCAACGATGAACGATATTATTTGACTTTCAAGGGCAAAAAGTCCTTCTTAGGGGTCGAATTTGATGGTCCTTCGGGACTCACGGTGCAATCAGGTAGTGTTTTCTAGATTCCCACGCTCGTCGACAACACTTTTAGAACTTGTGGGTCCAAAACGGACTCCGAATGACAAAGTAATGACCGTTTTAGTGAACACCGGTCCTTTATATGGCAGTCCTTGAAAGAACTTTATTTTCCCGTAACACGTTCCGACGCGCCTCCCCAAAATTTTGTGTCCTCCATAGTGGATATATTATTTTAGCATATGTATTGATCGATGCCAGAAATGCCCTCCTGTTATTGGCTATCCCCCATGTACATTATGGCATGGCACATGGCGAAAACAAGGAGAATAAGGGTTATAGTCGTTGTATTTTCTTGAATTTACAACCGAACATGATTCCCCAGATCATATAGCATGATCAGATTGCAACCTTTGTCCTTACGAGGCGCACTAATGTTTACACTCACCATAATCTCTCGGATTTTCTTCCAAACGAGAGCTAATGGGTTTAGAAACTTGTGTGAAAAGCAGCGGCAAACGACGTTCTTTGACTTTCAAGGGCAAAATGTCCTGCTTAGGTGCCGAATTTGATGGTCCTCCGGGACTCCTAGCGCCAGCGGGGAGTATTTTCTAGATTCCCATGCTCGTCACGACCATTTTGAGTACTTGTGGGTCCGAAATGGACTCCGAATGGCAATGTTATGATCGTTTTTGTGAACACCGGTCCTTTGTATGACAGTCCTTGAAAGAACTTCATTTCCCCGTGATATATTCATCCTTTTTCCAGTGATCCACTCCTAGATTACTTTGGTACCTCCCTGCTAAACTAATAGCAAGACACATCAGGTCTAGTACACAGCATTGCATACATGATAGAACCTATGGCTGAAGCATAGGGAACATCTTTCATTTTCTCTCTATCTTCTGAAGTGGTCGGGCATTGAGTCTGACTCAATTTCACACCTTGTAACACAGGCAAGAACCCTTTCTTTGCTTGATCCATTTTGAGCTTCTTCAAAACTTTATCAAGGTATGTGCTTTGTGAAAGTCCAATTAGGCGTCTTGATCTATCTCTATAGATCTTGATGCCCTATATATAAGCAGCTTCACCGAGGTCTTTCATTGAAAAACTCTTATTCAAGTATCCTTTTACGCCATCCAGAAATTCTATGTCATTTCTAATCAACAATATGTCATCCACATATAATATTAGAAATGCTACAGATCTCCCACTCACTTTCTTGTAAATACAGGCTTCTCCAAAAGTCTGTATAAAACTATATGCTTTGATCACACTATCAAAATGTTTATTCCAACTCCGAGATGCTTGCACCAATCCATAGATGGATCATTGGAGTTTGCACACTTTGTTAGCACCCTTTGGATCGATAAAACCTTCAGGTCGCATCATATACAACTCTTCTTCCAGGAATCCATTCAGGAATCTAGTCTTTACATCCATTTTCCAAATTTCATAATCATTAAATGCGGCGATTTCTAACATGATTCAGACGGACTTAAGCATCGCTACGGGTGACAAGGTCTCATCGTAGTCAACTCCTTGAACTTGTCGAAAACCTTTCACAACAAGTCGAACTTTGTAGATAGTAACATTACTGTTAGCGTCAATCTTCTTCTTGAAGATCCATTTATTCTCGATGGCTTGCCGATCATCGGGCAAGTTAACCAAAGTCCATACTTTGTTCTCATACATGGATCCCATCTCAGATTTCATGGCCTCAAGCCATTTTGTGGAATCTGGGCTCATCATTGCTTCCTTATAGTTCGTAGGTTCGTCATGGTCAAGTAACATGACTTCCAGAATAGGATTACCGTACCACTCTGGTGTGGATCTTACTCTGGTTAACCTACGAGGTTCGGTAGTAACTTGATCTGAAGTTACATGATCTTCATCATTAGCTTCCTCACTAATTGGTGTAGGAGTCACAGGAACAGATTTCTGTGATGAACTACTTTCCAATAAGGGAGCAGGTACAGTTACCTCATCAAGTTCTACTTTCCTCCCACTCACTTCTTTCGAGAGAAACTCCTTCTCTAGAAAGGACCCATCCTTTACAACGAATGTCTTGCCTTCGGATCTGTGATAGAAGGTGTACCCAACAGTCTCCTTTGGGTATCCTATGAAGAGACATTTCTCTGATTTAGGTTCGAGCTTATCTGGTTGACATTTTTTCACATAAGCATCACAGCCCCAAACTTTAAGAAACGAAAACTTTGGTTTCTTGCCAACCAAAGTTAATAAGGTGTCGTCTCAGCGGATTTAGATGGTGCCCTATATAATGTGAATGCAGTCGTCTCTAAAGCATAACCCCAAAATCATAGCGGTAAATCAGTAAGAGACATCATAGATTGCACCATATCTAGTAAAGTATGATTACGACCTTCGGACACACCATTACGCTGTGGTGTTTCGGGTGGAGTGAGTTACAAAACTATTCCGCATTGTTTCAAATGAAGACCAAACTCATAACTCAAATATTCTCCTCCATGATCAGATCGTAGAAACTTTACTTTCTTGTTACGATGATTTTCCACTTCACTCTGAAATTCTTTGAACTTTTCAAATGTTTCAGACTTATGTATCATCAAGTAGATACACCCATATCTTCTCAGATCATCTGTGAAGGTGAGAAAATAACGATACCCGCGCGAGCCTCAACATTCATCGGACCACATACATCAGTATGTATGATTTCCAACAAATCTGTTGCTCGCTCCATAGTTCCGGACAATGGCATTTTAGTCATCTTGCCCATGAGGCATGGTTCGCAAGTAACAAGTGATTCATAATCAAGTGATTTCAAAAGTCCATCAGAATGGTGTTTCTTCATGCGCTTTAAACCAATATGACCTAAACGGTAGTGCCACAAATAAGTTGCACTATCATTATCAACTCTGCATCTTTTGGCTTCAATATTATGAATATGTGTATCACTACTATCGAGATTCATTAAAAATAGACCACTCTTCAAGGGTGTATGAGCATAAAAGATATTACTCATATAAATAGAACAACCATTATTCTCCGATTTAAATGAATAACCGTCTTGCATCAAACCAGATCCAGATAAAATGTTCATGCTTAACGCTGGCACCAAATAATAATTATTCAGGTCTAAAATTAATCCCGAAGGTAGATGTAGAGGTAGCATGCCGACCGCGATCACGTCGACTTTGGAACCATTTCCCACGCGCATCGTCACCTCGTCCTTAGCCAATCTTCACTTAATCTATAGCCCCTGTTTCGAGTTGCAAATATTAGCAATAGAACCAGTATAAAATACCCAGGTGCGACTGCGAGCATTTGTAAGGTACACATCAATAACATGTATATCACATATACCTTTGTTCACCTTGCCATCCTTCTTATCCACCAAATACTTGGGGCAGTTCCGCTTCCAGTGACTAGTCCCTTTGCAGTAGAAGCACTCAGTTTCAGGGTTAGGTCTAGACTTGGGATTCTTCACTTGTGCAGCAACTGTCTTGCTGTTCTTCTTGAAGTTCCCCTTCTTCCCTTTGCCATTTTTCTTGAAACTGGTGGTCTTGTTGACCATCAACACTTGATGCTCCTTCTTGAATTCTACCTCTGCAGCCTTTAGCATTGCGAAGAGCTCGGGAATCGTCTTATCCATCCCTTGCATATTATAGTTCATCACAAAGCTCTTGTAGCTTGGTGGCAGTGATTGAAGAACTCTGTCAATGACACTATCATCAGGAAGATTAACTCCCAGTTGAGTCAAGTGGTTGTCGTACCCAGACATTCTGAGTATATGTTCACTGACAGAACTATTCTCCTCCATCTTGCAGTTGTAGAAATTATTGGAGACTTCATATCTCTCAATCCGGGCATTTGCTTGAAATATTAACTTCAACTCCTGGAACATCTCATATGCTCCATGACATTTAAAACGTCGTTGAAGTCCCGGTTATAAGCCGTAAAGCATGGCACACTGAACTATCGAGTAGTCATCAGCTTTGCTCTGCCAGACGTTCATAACATCTGGCGTTGCTCCTGCAACGCGTTTGGCACCTAGAGGTGCTTCCAGGACAAAATTCTTCTATGCAGCAATGAGGATAATCCTCAAGTTATGGACCCAGTCCGTGTAATTGCTACCATCATCTCTCAACTTTGCTTTCGCAAGGAACGCATTAAAATACTATCAGGTACTAAGTTCATGATAAATTAAAGTTCAATTAATCATATTACTTAAGAACTCTGACTTAGATAGACATCCCTCTAATCATCTAAGTGATCATGTGATCCATATCAACTAAACCATGTCCGATTATCACATGAGATGGAGTAGTTTTCAATGGTGAACATCACTATGTTGATCATATCTACTATATGATTCACGCTCGACCTTTAGGTCTCAGTGTTCCGAGGCCATATCTGCATATGCTAGGCTCGTCAATTTTAACCCGAGTATTCTGCGTGTGCAAAACTGGCTTGCACCCGTTGTATATGAACGTAGATCTTATCACACCCGATCATCATGTGCTGTCTCGGCACGATGAACTTTCGCAATGGTGCATACTCAGGGAGAACACTTATACCTTGAAATTTAGTGAGAGATCATCTTATAATGCTACTGTCGATCTAACCAAAATAAGATGCATAAAAGATAAACATCACATGCAATCAATCTAAGTGATATGATATGGCCATCATCATCTTGTGCCTGTGATCTCCATCTCCAAAGCACCGTTATGATCACAATCGTCACCGGCTTGACACCTTGATATCCATTGAAGCATCGTTGTCGTCACGCCAACTATTGCGTCCACGACTATCTCTGCCGCTTAGTGATAAAGTAAAGCAATTACATGACGATTGCATTTCATACAATAAAGCGACAACCATATGGCTCCTGCCAGTTGCCGATAACTATGTTACAGAACATGATCATCTCATACAATAAAATTTAGCATTAGGTCTTGACCAGATCACATCACAACATGCCCTGCAAAAACAAGTTAGACGTCCTCTACTTTGTTGTTGCAAGTTTTACGTAGCTGCTATAGGCTGAGCAAGAATCGTTCTTCCCTATGCATCAAACACCACAACACGGTATAGTGATTGCTTTTTGATCTTCAGAAAGATCCCTGTTCATTGAATCCGATTCAACTAAAGCTGGAGAAACAGACACCCACTAGCCACCTGTGTGCGAAGCACGTCGATAGAACCAGTCTCGCGTAATGTCAGTCTGGGCCGCTTCATCCAACAATGCCGCTATATCAAGAATCAACTAGTGGCGGCAAGCAATATGTATATACCCACGCGCACAACTCCTTTGTGTTCTACTCGTGCATATAACATCTACACATAAACCTGGCTCTGATACCACTGTTGTGGCACACAGTAATTTCAAAAAATTTCCTACGCACACACAAGATCATGGTGATGCATAGCAACAAGAGGGGAGAGTGTCGTCCATGTACCCTCATAGACCGTAAGCGGAAGCGTTAAGAGAACGCGGTTGATGTAGTCGTACATCTTCACGATCCGACCGATCGAAGTACCAAACGTGCGGCACCTCCGAGTTCAGCACACGTTCATCTCGGTGACGTCCCACGAACTCCGATCCACCAGAGCTTCGAGGGAGAGTTTCGTCAGCACGACGGCGTGATGACGGTGATGATGATGCTACCGATGCAGGGTTTCGCCTAAGCACCGCTATGATATGACCGAGGTGGATTATGGTGGAGGGGAGCACCGCACACAACTAAAAGATCAACTGATCAACTTGTGTCTTGGGGTGCCCCTACCCTTGTATATAAAGGAGAAAGGGGGAGGGCGGCCGGCCCTAGTAGGGCGTGCCAAGAGGAGGAGTCTTCCTCCTAGTGGGAGTAGGACTCCCCTTTCCTAATCCCACTAGGAGGGGGAAGGAAGGAGTGGGAGAGGGGAAAGGCAAGGGGGGCGCCGCCCCCCTTCCTTGTCCTATTCAGACTCAAGGGGAGGGAGCGCGTGGCCTTCCCTTGCCGGCCCCTCTCTCTCTCACTCCACTGGGCCCAACAAGGCCCATTAACCCCTGGGGGGGTCCGGTAACCCCCCCCCAGCCCTCCGGTAAAATCCGATTTCACTCGGAACTATTCCGATGTGCAAATATAGGCTTCCAATATATCAATCTTTATGTCTCGACCATTTCGAGACTCCTCATCATGTCCGTGATCATATACGGGACTCTGAACTACCTTTGGTACATCAAAACACATAAACTCATATTACCGATCGTCACCGAACTTCAAGCATGCGGACCCTACGGGTTCGAGAACTATGTAGACATGACCGAGACTCGTCTCTAGTCAATAACCAATAGAGGAACATGGATGGTCATATTGGTTCCTACATATTCTACGAAGATCTTTATCGGTCAAACCACATAACAACATACGTTGTTCCCTTTGTCATCGGCATGTTACTTGCCCGAGATTCGATCGTCGGTATCTCAATACCAGTTCAATCTCGTTATCGGCAAGTCTCTTTACTTGTTCCATAATGCTACCTCCCGTAACTAACTCATTACCTATATTGCTTGCAAGGCTTATTGTGATGTGCATTACCGAGAGGGCCCAGAGATACCTCTCCGACAATCGGAGTGACAAATCCTAATCTCGATCTATGCCAACTCAACAAGTACCATTGGAGACCCCTGTAGAGCACCTTTATAATCACCTAGTTATGTTGTGACGTTCGGTAGCACACAAAGTGTTCCTCCGGTACTTGGGAGTTGCATAATCTCATAGTCACTGGAGCATGTATATGTCATGAAGAAAGCAATAGCAACAAACTAAATGATCATCGTGCTAAGCTAACGGATGGGTCAAGTCAATCACATCATTCTCTAATGATGTGATCCCGTTAATCAAATGACAACTCATGTCTATGGTTAGGAAACATAACCATCATTGATTCAACGAGCTAGTCAAGTAGAGGAAAACTAGTGACGCTCTGTTTGTCTATGTATTCACACATGTACTAAGTTTCTGGTTAATACAATTCTAGCATGAATAATAAACATTTATCATGACATAACGAAATATAAATAACAACTTTATTATTGCCTCTAGGGCATATTTCCTTCAATAGAGCATGTGCAGAATGCAACGTTTGTCCTTACTAGGCGGACTAATGTTTACACTCACCATAATCTCTCGGATTTTCGTCCAAAGGAGTGCCAATGGGTTTAGAAACTTGTCTCGAAAGCAGTGGCGAATTATGTTCTTTGATTTCCAGGGGCAATAATTCCTACTTAGGTGCCAAACTTGAGGGTCCTTTGGGCCTCTTGGAGCTAGAAAGGTGTACATTCTAAATTGCCACGCTCGTTGCGAGTATTTTGAGTAGTTGTGGTTCCAAAACGAACACCGAACGACAAAGTTATGACCATTTTAGTGAACACCAGTCCTTTATATGGCAGTCCTTGAAAGAACTTCATTTTCCCGTGACGCATTCTGGCGCGCCACCCCGAAATTTTGTGTCCTCCTTACTGGAGATATTGTTTCCACATATATGTTGACCGATGCCAGGAATGCCCTCTTGTTGTTGGCGGTCAGACACGCACATTACGGCATGACACACGGGAAAAACAAGGAGAATAAGGCCTATAGTCATCGTATTTTTTTGAATTTACAACCAAATGGGATTCCCCGAATCCTAGAGCATGTGCAGAAGGCAGCATTTGTCCTTACCAAGCAGACTAATGTGTACACTCACCGTAATCTCTCGGATTTCCATCCAAAGGACTCCCAATGGGTTCAGAAACTTGTCTGAAAAGTAGCGGCGAATGATGTTCTTTGACTTCCAGGGGCAATAATTCCTCCTTAGGGGCTGAATTCGATGGTTCTCCAGCATCCTAGCGCAAGCCGGGAGTATTTTCTATGATTACCATGCTCTATGCGAGCATTTTGAGTACTTGTGGATCCAAAACGGAGTATGAATGAGAAAGTTATGACTGTCTTAGTGAACACCGGTCCTTTATATGGCAGTCCTTGAAAGAACTTCATTTTCCCATGACGCGTTCTACGTGCCGCCATGAGATTTTGTGTCCTCCATAGTGGAGATATTGTTTCCACGTATATGTTGACTAATGCAAGGAATGCCCTCTTGTTATTGGCTATCAGACGCATGTTACGACTTGCACGGCGAAAAATGGAGAATAAGGCTTATTGTTGCCGTATTTTTCTAATTTATAACCAAATGGAATTCCCCAGATCATAGAGCATGTGCAGAATGTAACTTTTGTCCATACCAGGCGGGCTAATGTTTACACTCACCATAATCTCTCGTATTTCTTCCAAAGAAGTGCCAATGGGTTTAGAAACTTGTCTGAAAAGCATCGCCGAATTATGTTCTTTGGTTTTCAGGGGCAATAATTCCTTCTTTGGGGCATGAATTTGAGGGTCCTTAGGGCCTCCTGTCGCAAGCTGGGAGTATTTTCTAGATTACCACGCTCGTCGCGAGAATTTTGAGTACTTGTGGGTCCGAAACGTACTATGAATGACAAAGTTATGACTGTTTTAGTGAACACCGGTCCTTTATATGGCAGTCCTTGAAAGAACTTCATTATCCGATGACACGTTCTGGCGCGCCGCCCCGAAAATTTTGTGTCCTCCATAGTGGAGATATTGGTTCCACATATATGTTGACCGATGCAAGGAATCACTAATACAGGATGGTCCAAACGTGACACTACGATCAAAGACCCTTCGACGAAACTGTGTGCGATGCCATAATCACAAACGGTGGTGTAAAACCCCCCACAAAAAAGGTGCAAAACGTTTGCGATAACAGATGCATCAAAAACAGTTCTTAATTTTGTTGCGTGTGCGATGTAGGGCATACGGTTCAGCTCAATTAAGTATTTGGGATGAGGAGGCACAAAAGAAACGGGCAGCTCGATGAAGACGTGTGCGATATACAACATACCGTTCACTGGGATGAACTTTGTGTGATTAGGCAACACAATGGAAACGGTTCAACTCGACAAGATGTGTGTGATATGCGGCAAACAGGTCCGTAATCTGAAATGTGTGCGAAGACCAATAATAACACACACGATTGCTGCTAATAAGCCGTGTGAATTGCTCTATGTACAGTGGAATAACATGTATATATATAACTGAAATAAACATCCAATTACATAAGTGACTATACAGATCATTCGTACACACCTCAATAAACATTTGCATGCATTCTAAAGTAGGAGAAATGATTGTCTAGTCATCTACTTCTTGTGATGCTCCCGCCACTGCTATGTGGCTCAATCCCTCATCTGGGTCAGAAAGAAGACAGTTCCTCATGTCAACGATCCGCCTGTACATCTCATAGCTTGTGTACTTGACATGTTTTTCGTCCAGTCTCTTATGACACACACTGTGCCAGGCTTTCCTATCCTTATTGCTCTCTTGTTTCATCTTCACGTAGTAGGGGCCGATGATGGCCGAGGCGAGGTTAACCAGGGAGTTTAGTTTGCTTTTGTCGCTGCCCCAGACCTTGTAGTTTCTTTGGATGTTGACAAGATTCAGGCATTTCATGTCCGCAACCTTGAGCGCTTTTAGATCATGGGTGGTGTCCACCGTAGCGAAACTATAGTCGGAGCTGTTTATAAACATGGAGAAACGCTCGCAAGGCCTTGTGGCAAGGTGGAAGTGGTAGACGAGGACGTCATGTCGCACGCACAACTGGGCGACGACAACCTTTTGATCGTGCCCGACACGACCGATGATGTACTCGAGGTCGAAGTCGACCACTCAGTACTTGTCCTCGGCAAGGAACTGCTCCATAGTTTCGATGGAGCTCCCCACCGAGACCGGATCATTCATGTACACCATCGAGAGGGCCTTCCCCCTCACGTGGGTGTCCACTACGTGATGCGTGGTGAACTGCCCGCTGTTTTCGTCGTCGGCCGCTGGGAGCGCCATTGGAGCCACGGGGAGCGCCATTAGAACCGTTGGATGTCCTCTTTGTATGTGTCCTTGTGGGTGTGCTTATTGTGTCATGTGAGACGAGAGATGAAGGTAAATGGCCGTAGAAATAAAAGCGGGCTAGGCGGTGTGGATTCTCGGCGCGTCCGGATGGCAGATTTTGCAGCGGGTAACTGCATCGTCGCGCCGCGCCCGGCGCGACCGCTTGCACATGAACGTGCGTGATCATGCGCTGGCCCATACACTGGCAGCACACGTGGAGGGATGAGGGCAGAGCACCCGGAAGGACGCGATAGCAGAGCGTGCGTGGCGGGACGCGAGCAGAGCGCGCCGCGGCCGCCTGAACCGCAAGAAACCACACACATAGAGTAGTTGAACACGCAGGAAATGGTCACCTACAAGCCGGCCGACAGTTGCGTCGCTGCTTAGAGAGCGGCCGTGTGGTACCACCTCCGTCTAGTCTATAGTCTCCTTTATATTTCGTGCCATACTTTGCCCACAAATTTAACCAACAAAATGTTAATGCATGTTTTAAAAATTATATAATTGGAAACTATGTTCAAATACAAATCCAACTACATAATCTTTGGCGAAATGCATTCATATTTTATTAGTTAAATCATACTTATAAACCAGGATGGTGGTATAGTAGGTAATTAAATCGCAAACATCTTTTTATTAACCGTATGTGTATGTGGCCTTTCGTCCTCCTCTCGCATGTCTTGTCACCCCGCTGCCGCAGACGGCTTACAGCGCAAGCTTGCGCAGCGCGCGGGGGCGTTCTTTTTGCCAAACGGTGGCGCCAATGAATCGTCGGTGAGCCCGTTCCCGCGCAATCTCGCAGGTTCCCGCGCAAGCTTCCCGCCCGACTGGGTGAAATCCCCCAAAATCCCAATGCTTACCGGCCTGCTATAAAAAGCCTCACGGCCGGCGAGTCCCGCGTCGCATTTTCCCCTCCATCCCTATAGCTTATCTCGTCTGCTTCTCCCACATTCGCCAATGGCACCGGTCTGTCGTTGTCGCTCAGCCACTCCGCCATCATTAGAGGACAACTCCGGCTGGGGGGCTACACCGCGGAAGTGGTGCATTCCCCGGTGTAGTGTAGTGCGCGTGGCATCCCTGTTGGGTATGCGCGGAACACCCACCACACACTCCGCCGCCAGTGCCCGTCAGAAGTTGTTGCCAGCCGCCGTTGCCGCCACACCACCGTCGAAAGCCAGGGCCATCGCCCGCTCCGCCGCCGCGGCCCGAAGGCAGGAGATGGCCGTTGTGGCCGCCACCCCACTGCCGGCCACTATGGCCATCACCCACTCCGCTACCGCGGCCCGAAGGCGGGAGGTGGTGGCCGTGGTCACCACCCCGTCGTCGGCCGCCGTGGTCGCCAGCCCACCGTCGACCACCGGGGTCATCACACGCTCCGCCACCGCCGCCCGAAGGCGGGAGGCGGAGGTGGATGACCGCACGTGCGACAGCGACCTTGCACGCTACACCGAGTTCCTGCGGGATGAGGAGGAGGACCTCGTTGAGCATGCAAAGAGCCTTACCACTGTAGTGGCCGCGGAACACGCTGCCTCAGAGGCGAGGAATCAGGAGATCTATGAGGAGAATCACCGCTTCGAGAGGGGTCATCTAAAGCGGCAGATGGCGTTCGAGTTGAGCGTCGCTGAAGCTGCATTAGCGGGAGGCACCGCTTTACGGTTTCCCAGCTCGTCGGTAGGCTCCTCCTCCTCCGCCTCTTACTGAGCGCGCTCGGCAGAGTAGAGGCAACTGGAAGTAGTACAAAGCCCCTCCGCAATAGTAGTAGTAGTATTTAGGGGCTATTTTATTCAGTTCATCCGACTATAGATGTTGTGGAACTATACAACATACTTAAAATTAGCTAGTATATATAGTTGAACTAGCTATTTCAGTACGTGGTTGGCAACAGTTGGGGAAAAGTTTGGTCGGTTCAGCTGTCGAGTTGAACTGTTTGTATAAATTAAGAAACGACTGCTTAATCTATGAATGAAATCTATGTCGGTCCTCCGAGACTCTTGGTGCTAGCGGGTAGTATTTTCTAGATTCCCACGCTCGTCGAGAGAATTTTGAGTACTTGTGGGTCCAAAACAGACTCCTAATGACAAAGTTATGACGGTTTTAGTGAACACCGGTCCTTTATACGGCAGTCCTTGAAAGAACTTCATTTTCCCATGACGCGTTCCGGCGCGTCGCCCCGAAATTTTGTGTCCTCCATGGTGGAGATATTGTTTCCACATATGTATTGATCGATGCTAGGAATGCCCTCTTGTTATTGGTTGTCGCCCACGTACATTACGGCATGCCACACGGCGAAAACAAGGAGAATAAGGCCTATAGACGCCGTATTTTCTTGAATTTACAACCAAACATGATTCCCCGGGTCATATAGCATGTACAGAATGCAATGTTTGTCCTTGCCAGATGGACTAATCTTTACGCTCACCATAATCTCTCAGATTTTCTTCTAAATGGGTGCAGAATACAACATTTGTCCTTACCAGGCGGACTAATGTTTGCCTCAACATAATCTTTCAGATTTTCTTCTAAAGGGGTTCCAATGGGTTTGGAAACTTGTGTGAAAAGCAACGGCGAACGATGTTCTTTGATTTTCAGGGGCAAAATGTCCTTCTTAGGGGCCGAATTTGACGGTCCTCCGGGAGTCCTGGCGTAAGCGGGGAGCACTTTGAGTACATTTGGGTCCGAAACGAACTCCGAATGATAGAGTTTTGACCGTTTTAGTGAACAGTGGTCCTTTATATGGCGGTCCTCAAAAGAACTGCATTTTCCCGTGATGCGTTCCGGCGCGCCGCCCCGAATTTTTGTATCCTCCATAGTGGAGATATTGTTTCCACATATGTATTGAGTGATGCCAGGAATGCCCTCTTGTTATTTGATGTCGCCCACGTACGTTACAACATGCCACACGGCGAAAACAGGGAGAATAAGCCTTATAGTCTCCGTATTTTCTTGAATTTACAACCAAACAGGATTCCTCGGATCGTATAGCATGTGCAGAATGCAATGTTTGTCCTTACCATGTGGACTAATGTTTACACACAACATAATTTCTCAGATTTTCTTCCAAACTAGTGCCAATGGGTTCAAAAACTTGTGTGAAAAGCAGTGACGAACAATGTTCCTTGACTTTCAGGGGTAAAAAGTCCTGCTTAGGGGCCGAATTTGATGCTCCTCCGGGACTCCTAGCACAAGCGGGAAGCATTTTGAGTACTTTTGGGTCCGGAACAGACTCTGAATGACAAAATCAAGACCGTTTTAGTGAACACGGGTCCGTTATATGGCAGTCCTTGAAAGAACTTCATTTTCTTGTGACGCGTTCTGGCGTGTCGCCCCGAAATTTTGTGTCCTCCATAGTGGAGATATTGTATCCTCATATGTATTGATCGATGATAGGAATGCCCTCTTGTTATTGACTATCGCCCATGTACGTTACGACATGCCACACGACGAAAAGAAGGAGAATAAGGCGTATAGTCGCTGTATTTTGTTGAATTTACAACCGAACAGGATTGCCCGGATCATATAGCATGTGCAGAATACAACGTTTCTCCTTACCAGGCAGACTAACGTTTAAACTCACCATAATCTCTCGGATTTTCTTCCAAACGAGTGCCAATGGGTTTAGAAACTTGTGGGAAAAGCAGCAGCGAACAATGTTCTTTGGCTTTCAGGGGCAAAAATTCCTGCTTAGGGGCCGAATTTGACAGTCCTCCAGGACTCCTGGCATAAGCGGGGAGCATTTTGAGTACTTTTCGGTCCGAAACGGACTCCTGTTGACAGAGTTATGACCGTTTTAGTGAACAACGGTCCTTTATATGGCGGTCCATGAAAGAACTTCATTTTCCCATAGTGGAGATATTTTTTCCACATATGTATTGATTGATGCCAGGAATGCCCGCTTGTTATTGAATGTCTCCCACATACGTTACGACATGCCACATGGCGAAAACAAGGAGAACAAGGCATATAGTCGCCGATTTTCTTGAATTTACAACTAAACAAGATTCCCCATGTCATATAGCATGTGCAGAATGCAACATTTGTCCTTACCAGGCGGACTAATGTTTACCTCAACATAATCTCTCAGATTTTCTTCCAAACGAGTGCCAATGGGCTTAGAAACTTGTGTGAAAAGTAGCGGCGAATGATGTTCTTTGATTTTCAGGGGCAAAAAGTCCTGCTTAGGAGCCGAATTTGATGCTCCTCCGGGATTCCTGGCACAAGCAGGTAGTACTTTGTAGATTCCCATGCTTGTCGCGAGCATTTTGAGTACTTGTGGGTCTGAAACAGACTCCAAATGACAAAGTTAAGACCGTTTTAGTGAACACCGGTCCTTTATATGGCAGTCCTTGAAGGAACTTCATTTTCCTGTGACGCGTTCTGGCGCGCCGCCCCAAAATTTTGTGTCCTCCATAGTGGAGATATTGTTTCCACATATGTATTGATCGATGCCAGGAATGCCCTCTTGTTATTAGTTGTCGCCCATGTACGTTACGGCAAGCCACACAGTGAAAACAAGGAGAATAAGACTTAAGGTCGCCGTATTTTTTTGAATTTACAACCAAACAGGATTCCTCGGATAATATAGCATGTGCAGAATGCAACATTTGTCCTTACCAAGCGGACTTGTTTACACTAAACATAATTTCTCAGATTTTTCTTCCAAACGAGTGCCAATGGGTTCAGAAACTTGTGTGAAAACTAGTGGCGGAGGATGTTCTTTGACTTTCAGGGCCAAAAAGTCCATCTTAGGGGCCGAATTTGACGGTGCTCCGGGATTCCTGGCGCAAGTGGGTAGTATTTTCTAGATTCCCACGCTCGTCGAGAGCATTTTGAGTACTTGTGGGTCCAAAATAGACTTCGAATGACAAAGTTATGACCGTTTTGGTGAACATCGGTCCTTTATATGGCATTCCTTGAAAGATCTTCATTTTCCCGTGACGCGTTTCGGCATGTTGCACCCAAATTTTGTGTCCTCAATAGTGGTGATATTGTATCCACATATGTATTGATCGATGCCAGGAATTCCCTCTTGTTATTGGCTATCGCCCACGTACGTTACATGATGCCACACGGTGAAAACAAGAAGAATAAGGCCTATACTCGCCGTATTTTCTTGAATTTATAACCAAACAGGATTCCCCGGATCATATAGCATGTGCAGAATGCAACGTTTTTCCTTACCAGGTGAACTAATGTTTACACTCACCATAATCTCTCGGATTTACTCCCAAACGTGTGCCAACGGGTTCAGAATCTTGTGTGAAAAGTAGCGGCGAACGATGTTCTTTGACTTTGAGAGGCAAAAAGTCCTGCTTAGGGATCAAATTTGACGCTCCTCCGGGACTCCTGGCGTAAGTGGGGAGCATTTTGAGTACCGGTTGGTCCGAAACGGACTCCGAATGACAAAGTTATGACCGTTTTAGTGAACATCGGTCCTTTATATGGCGGTCCATGAAAGACCTTCATTTTCCCGTGACACGTTCTGGTGCGCCGCCCCGAAATTTTGTATCCTCCAAAGTGGAGATATTGTTTCCACATATTTACTGATCGATGTCAGGAATGCCCTCTTGTTATTGGTTGTCACCCACGTACGTTACGACATGCCACATGGCGAAAACAAGGAGAATAAGCCTTATATTCGCCATATTTTCTTGAATTTACAACCAAACAGGATTCCCCGGATCATATAGCATGTGCAGAATGCAACGTTTGACCATACCAGGCGGACTAATGTTTACACTTAACATATTCTTTCAGATTTTCTTCCAAACGAGTGCCAATGGGTTCAGAAATTTGTGTGAAAAAACAGCGGGGAATGATGTTCTTTGACTTTCAGGGAAAAAAAGTCCTTCTTAGGGGCCGAGTTTAACGATCCTTCGGGACACCTGGTTCAAGCGGATAGTATTTTATAGATTCGCATGCTCGTCGCGAGCATTTTGAGTACTTGTGGGTCCGAAACGGACTCCGAATGACAAAATTAAGAACGTTTTAGTGAACACCGGTCCTTTATATGGCAATCCTTGAAAGAACATCATTTTCCTGTGACGCGTTCTGGCGCGCCGCCCCGAAAATTTGTGTCCTCCATAGTGGAGATATTGTTTCCACATATGTATTGATCGATGCCAGGAATTCCCTCTATTGGTTATCGCCCACGTATGTTACGGCATGCCATACGACGAAAACAAGGAGAATAAGGCATAAGGTCACCGTATTTTCTTGAATTTACAACAAAACAGGAATCCCGAGATCATATAGCATGCGCAGAATGCAACGTTTTCCTTACCAGGCGGACTAACATTTACACTCACCATAATCTCTCGGATTCTCTTCCAAACGAGTGCCAATGGGTTCAGAAACTTGTGTGAAAAGCAGCAGCGAACGATGTTCTTTGACTTCCAGGGGCAAAAAGTTCTTAGGGGCCAAATTTTACGCTCCTCCAGGACTCATGTTGCAAGCGGGTAGTATTTTCTAGATTCCCACACTCGTCGCGAGCATTTTGAGTACTTGTTGGTCCGAAACAGACTCCGAATGACAAAGTTATGACCATTTTAGCGAACACTCGTCCTTTATATGGCAGTCCTTGAAAGAGCTTCATTTTCCTGTGATGCGTTCTGGCGCGCCGCCCCAAATTTTTTTTCCTCCATAGTGGAGATATTGTTTCCACATATGTATTGATCGATGCGAAGAGTGCTCTCTTGTTATTGGCTATCGCCCACGTACGTTACGGCATGCCACAACGCGAAAACAAGGAGAATAAAGCTGACGGTCGCCTTATTTTCTTGAATTTACAACCAAACAGGATTCCCCGGATCATATAGAATGTGTAGGATGCAACGTTTGTCCTTACCAGGCGGACTAATATTTACACTCACCATAATATCTCGGATTTTCTTCGAAACGAGTGCTAATAGGTTCAGAAACTTGTGTGAAAAGCAGCGGCGAACGATGTTCTTTGACTTTCAGGAGTGAAAAGTCCTACTTAGGGGCCGAATTTGACGCTCCTCCAGGACTCGTAGCGTAAGCGGGGAGCATTTTGAGTAGTTTTGGGTCTGAAACGGACTATGAATGACAAAGTTATGACCGTTTTAGTGAACATTGGTCCTTTATATGGCGGACCTTGAAAGAACTTCGTTTTCCCGTGATGCGTTCTGGCGCGCTGCCCCAAAATTTTGTATCCTCCATAGTGGAGATATTGTATCCACATATGTATTGATCGATGCCAGGAATGTCCTCTTTTTATTGGCCGTCGCCAACGTACGTTATGGCATGCCACACGGCGAAAAAAAGGAGAATAAGCTTTATAGTCACCGTATTTTCTTGAATTTAAAACCAAACAGGATTCCCCGGATCATATAGCATGTGCAGAATGCAACATTTGTCCTTACCAGGCGGACTAATGTTTACACTCAACATAATCTCTCAGATTTTCTTCCAAACGAGTGCCAATCGGTTCAGAAACTCGAGTGAAAAGCAGCGGCGAAAGATGTTCTTTGAATTTCAGGGGCAAAAAGTCCTGCCTAGTTTCCGAATTTGATGGTGCTCCGGGACTCCTGGCGCAAGCGGTTAGTATATTCTAGATTCCCATGCTCGTCGCGAGCATTTTTAGTACTTGTGGGTCCAAAATGGACTCCGAATGACAAAGTTATGACCGTTTTAGTGAACACCGGTCCTTTATATGGTAGTCCTTGAAAGAACTTCATTTTCCCGTGACGCGTTCTGGTGTGCCGCCCCGAAATTTTGAGTCCTCCATTGTGGAGATATTGTTTCCACATATGTATTGATCGATGCCAGGAAGGTCCTCTTGTTATTGGTTGTCGCCCACGTACATTACGGCATGCCACAAGGTGAAAACAAGGAGAATAAGGATTAACGTCGTCGTATTTTCTTGAATTTACAACCAAACAAGATTCCTCGGATCGTATAGCATGTGGAGAATGCAACGTTTGTCCTTACCAGGTGGACTAATGTTTACCCTCACCATAATCTCTCGGATTTTCTTCCAAACGAGTGCCAATGGTTTCACAAACTTGTGAGAAAAGCAGCGGCGAACGTTGTTCTTTGACTTTCAAGGGCAAAAAGTCCTGCTTAGGGGCCGAATATGACGCTCCTCCGGGACTCCTGGCATAAGAGGGGAGCATTTTGAGTAGTTGTGGGTCCGAAACGGACTACAAATGACAAAGTTATGACCATTTTAGTGAACATTGGTCCTTAATATGGCGATCCTTGAAAGAACTACATTTTCTCGTGATGCGTTCTGGTGCGCCACCCCGAAATTTTGTATCCTGCATAGTGGAGATATTGTTTCGACATATGTATTGATCGATGCCAGGAATGCCCTCTTATTATTGGTTGTCGCCCACGTACGTTACGGCATGCCACACGGCGAAAACAAGGAGAATAATGGTTATAGTCGCCGTATTTTCTTGAATTTACAACCAAACAGGATTCCCCGGATCATATAGCAAGTGCAGAATGCAACGTTTGTCCATACCAGGTGGACTAATGTTTACACTCAACATAATCTCTCAGATTTTCTTCCAAACGAGTGCCAATGGGTTCAGAAACTGTTGTCAAAGCAGCGGGGAACGATGTTCTTTGAATTTCAGGGGCAAAAAGTCCTACTTAGGGGCCGAGTTTGACGCTCCTCTGGGATTCCTAGCGCAAGCGAGTAGTATCTTCTAGATTTCCACGCTCATCGCGAGCATTTTGAGTATTTGTGGGTCCAAAGCAGACTCCGAATGACAAAATTAAGAAAGTTTTAATGAACACTGGTCCTTTATATGGCAGTCCTTGAAAGAACTTCTCTTTCCTGTGACGCGTTCTGGGGCGCCACCCCGAAATTTTGTGTCCTGCATATTTGAGATATTGTTTCCACATATGTATAGATCGATGCCAGGAATGCCCTCTTGTTATTGGCCGTCGCCCACGTATGTTACGGCATGCCACACGGCAAAAACAAGAAGAATAAGGCTTAAGGTCGCCGTATTTTCTTGAATTTACAACCAAACAGGATTCCCCGGATCATATAGGAAGTGTAGAATGCAATGTTTGTCCTTACTAGGTGGTCTAATGTTTACACTCACTGTAATCTATTGGATTCTCTTCCAAACGAGTGCCAATGGGTTCAGAAACTTGTGTGAACAGCAACGGCGAACGATGTTCTTTGACTTTCAAGGGAAAAAGTCCTTAGGGGGCGAAGTTGACACTCCTCTGGGACTCCTGGCGCAAGCGAGTAGTATTTGCTAGATTCCCACGCTCGTCGGGAGCATTTTGAGTACTTGTGCTTCCGAAACGGACCCTAAATGACAAAGTTATGACCGTTTTAACGAACACCGGTCCTTTATATGGTAGTCCTTGATAGAACTTCATTTTCCCATGACGAGTTTTGGCGTGCCGCCCCAAAATTTTGTGTCCTTCATAGTGGATATATTGTTTGCACATGTGTATTGATCGATGCCAGGAATGACCTCTTATTAATGGCTGTCGCCGATGTATGTTACGGCATGCCACACGGTGAAAACAAGGAGAATAAAGGTTATAGTCGCCATAATTTCTTGAATTTACAACCAAATAGGATTCCCCGGATCATATAGCATGTGCAGAATGCAACATTTGTCCATACCAGGCGGACTAATTTTTACACTCAAAATAATCTCTCAGATTTTCTTCCAAATGAGTGCCAATGGGTTCAGAAACTTTTGCCAAATCAGCGGGGAACGATGTTCTTTGACTTTCAGGGGTAATGTCCTGCTTACAGGCCGAGTTTGACGCTCCTCCGGGACTCCTAGACTCCCACGCTCGTCGCGAGCATTTTGAGTATTTCTGAGTCTGAAACGGACTCCGAATGACAAAATTAAGAACGTTTTAGTGAACACCGGTCCTTTATATGGCAGTCCTTGAAAGAACTTCTATTTCCTGTGTCGCGTTCTGGCGCGCCGCCCCGAAATTTTCTATCCTCTATAGTGCAGATATTCTTTCCACATATGTATTGATCGATGCTAGGAATGCCCTCTTGTTATTGATCACGTACGTTACGGCATGCCACACGGCAAAAACAAGGAGAATAAGGCTTAAGGTCGACGTATTTTTTTGAATTTACAACCTAACAGGATTCCTGGATCATATAGCAAGTGCGGAATGCAACGTTTGTCCTTACGAGGCGGAGTAATGTTTACACTCACCATAATCTCTTGGATTCTCTTCCAAACGAGTGCCAATGGGTTCAGAAACTTGTGTGAAAAGCAGCAGTGAACGATGTTCTTTGACTTCCAAGGGCAAAAAGTCCTTAGGGGCCGAATTTGACGCTCCTCCAGGACTCCTGGTGCAAGCGAGTAGTATTTTCTAGATTCTCACGCTCATCGCGAGCATTTTGAGTACTTGTGGGTCTGAAACGGACTCTGAATGACAAAGTTATGACCGTTTTAGCGAACACCGGTCCTTTATATGGCATTCCTTGAAATAACTTCTTTTCCCATGACGCGTTCTGGGGCGCCGCCTCAAAATTTTGTGTCCTCCATACTGGAGATATTGTTTCCACATATGTATTGATCGATGCCAGGAATGCCCTCTTGTTATTGGTTGTCGCCCACATATGTTACGACATGCCACACGGCGAAAACAAGGAGAATAAGGCTTAGGGTCGCCATATATTCTTGAATTTACAACCAAACAGGATTCCCCCGATCATATATCATGTGCAGAATGCAACATTTGTCCTCACCAGGCGGACTAATGGTTACACTCACCATAATCTCTCATATTCTCTTCCAAACAAGTGCCAATGGGTTCAAATACTTGTGTGAAAAGCAGCGGTGAACTACGTTCTTTGACTTTCAAGGTTAAAAAGTCCTTCTTAGGTGCTGAATTTGACGGTCCTCTGGGACTCCTGGCAATATCGGGTAGTGTTTTCTAGATTGCCACGCTCGTCGACAGCATTTTTAGTATTTATCGGTCTGAAATTGACTCCGAATTACAAAGTTATGACCGTTTTAGTGAACACCGGTCCTTTATATGGCAGTCCTTGAAAGAACATCATTTTCCCATGACGCTTTCTGGTGCGCCGCCCCGAAATTTTGTGTCCTCCATAGTGGAGATATTATCCACATATGTATTGATCGATGCCAGGAATGCCCGCCTATTATTGGTTGTCGCCCATGTACGTTACGGCATGCCACACGGCGAAAACAAGGAGAATAAGGCTTATAGTCACCGTATTTTCTTTAATTTACAACCAAATAGGATTTCCCGGATCATATGCATGTGTAGAATGCAACGTTTGTCCTTACCAGGTAGACTAATGTTTACCCTCACCATAATCTCAGATTTTCATCCAAGCCAGAGCCAATGGGTTCAGAAACTTGTGTGAATAGCAGCGGAGATGATGAGGACATGACTACCTTGGATACGACAAAAAATATTGCATACATGCATATTTTTCAGGTGATTTCTAGTGCAAACTATTCAATAATCTATTTATGTTATCCAGAACAAAAATACTTCACACACTTTTGTGTTTTGTCTAATTGCAGGTGTATGGGACATTTGTACAATCCACATATGAAGATGAGGGAAAAGGAGAAGTTTAAGTTCTGTTCAAAAAGTCCTCTCACGTCACTTTTGGGCCAAGAGAAGATAGAGTCCAAGTCTCCCACGTTCTGCATTAAGATTTGGACTGCATAGACATACCTGACTCAAAATGTCAACAACTTTTTCATATGGACTCCTAATTGGGTGATTCTTTTTTTGTTGGAAAGTAGATTTCATGCTCTTTCCAACCCAATTGGAATCACCTTCAAATTCGTCCGGAGCATTGATATATCGACGAAAGAGTCTGACGCTGCAGCAGAATCCGAGTCAAACAACAGGTCCAAAGGTGTTGCATCACCTCCACTTGGGCCCATGAGCCTTGTACGACCTACCGTTAGTTTTAGGCTGCCTTGGGACGTCCTTCCACCTCCTTGGCCGCCACCCCTTGCTCCTATATAAGTATATCCATCTAGTAGCTTTTTCCCTGGGATTTGTTTAGTTAAAAGTTAGCCATTGCAACTTCGTGTACTTCGTTTGTGTCCAACGACCAGACCAAGACCGCTTTCGGATCCCCATATTTATAAATACTTCTATATTCGCAATATTCAGATTGCATTATCATATTCTTGCTTGTTCTTTGATTGCATGCAGGAATAGACCTTCGTGGTTAGGCTGATCGTGCTTCCAGGATCGTCAGTAACCTCGGGAGATTGGTTTAGCGATTGCTAAGGCGCAACGTCATGCACGTTTGTAGCCGGATCGTCAAAGTCGTCTCGACCAAATCGATAGTTATCATCTCATCGAAAGGTCGGGACAACCCACCTCTATCAAGTGGTATCAGTTTTCAGGTTGCTCGGTGAGAATTCCCAGTTTTTCCTAGATTAGATTTATTTTCTTACCTATTGTCCAAGAAAAAGCCACAAAAAGTTAGATATACTCATCCTTTTTCCAATGATCCACTCCTGGATTACTTTGGTACCTCCCTGCTAAACTAATAGCAAGACACATCAGGTCTGGTACACAACATTCCATACATGATAGAACCTATGGCTGAAGCATAGGGAACATCTTTCATTTTCTCTCTATCTTCTGAAGTGGTCGGGCATTGAGTCTGACTCAATTTCACACCTTGTAACACAGGCAAGAACCCTTTCTTTGCTTGATCCATTTTGATCTTCTTCAAAACTTTATCAAGGTATGTGCTTTGTGAAAGTCCAATTAGGCGTCTTGATCTATCTCTATAGATCTTGATGCCCTATATATAAGCAGCTTCACCGAGGTCTTTCATTGAAAAACTCTTATTCAAGTATCCTTTTACGCCATCCAGAAATTCTATGTCATTTCCAATCAACAATATGTCATCCACATATAATATTAGAAATGCTACAGATCTCCCACTCACTTTCTTGTAAATACAGGCTTCTCCAAAAGTCTGTATAAAACTATATGCTTTGATCACACTATCAAAATGTTTATTCCAACTCCGAGATGCTTGCACCAATCCATAGATGGATCATTGGAGTTTGCACACTTTGTTAGCACCCTTTGGATCGATAAAACCTTCAGGTCGCATCATATACAACTCTTCTTCCAGGAATCCATTCAGGAATCTAGTCTTTACATCCATTTTCCAAATTTCTTAATCATTAAATGCGGCGATTTCTAACATGATTCAGACGGACTTAAGCATCGCTACGGGTGACAAGGTCTCATCGTAGTCAACTCCTTGAACTTGTCGAAAACCTTTCACAACAAGTCGAACTTTGTAGATAGTAACATTACCGTTAGCGTCAATCTTCTTCTTGATGATCCATTTATTCTCGATGGCTTGCCGATCATCGGGCAAGTTAACCAAAGTCCATACTTTGTTCTCATACATGGATCCCATCTCAGATTTCATGGCCTCAAGCCATTTTGTGGAATCTGGGCTCATCATTGCTTCCTTATAGTTCGTAGGTTCGTCATGGTCAAGTAACATGACTTCCAGAATAGGATTCCCGTACCACTCTGGTGTGGATCTTACTCTGGTTAACCTACGAGGTTCGGTAGTAACTTGATCTGAAGTTACATGATCTTCATCATTAGCTTCCTCACTAATTGGTGTAGGAGTCACAGGAACAGATTTATGTGATGAACTACTTTCCAATAAGGGAGCAGGTACAGTTACCTCATCAAGTTCTAGTTTCCTCCCACTCACTTCTTTCGAGAGAAACTCCTTCTCTAGAAAGGACCCATCCTTTACAACGAATGTCTTGCCTTCGGATCTGTGATAGAAGGTGTACCCAACAGTCTCCTTTGGGTATCCTATGAAGAGACATTTCTCTGATTTAGGTTCGAGCTTATCTGGTTGACATTTTTTCACATAAGCATCACAGCCCCAAACTTTAAGAAACGAAAACTTTGGTTTCTTGCCAACCACAGTTAATAAGGTGTCGTCTCAGCGGATTTAGATGGTGCCCTATATAACGTGAATGCAGTCATCTCTAAAGCATAACCCCAAAATCATAGCGGTAAATCAGTAAGAGACATCATAGATCGCACCATATCTAGTAAAGTATGATTACGACCTTCGGACACACCATTACGCTATGGTGTTTCGGGTGGAGTGAGTTACGAAACTATTCCGCATTGTTTCAAATGAAGACCAAACTCATAACTCAAATATTCTCCTCCACGATCAGATCGTAGAAACTTTACTTTCTTGTTACGATGATTTTCCACTTCACTCTGAAATTCTTTGAACTTTTCAAATGTTTCAGACTTATGTTTCATCAAGTAGATACACCCATATCTTCTCAGATCATCTGTGAAGGTGAGAAAATAACGATACCCGCGCGAGCCTCAACATTCATCGGACCACATACATCAGTATGTATGATTTCCAACAAATCTGTTGCTCGCTCCATAGTTCCGGACAATGGCATTTTAGTCATCTTTCCCATGAGGCATGGTTCGCAAGTAACAAGTGATTCATAATCAAGTGATTTCAAAAGTCCATCAGGATGGTGTTTCTTCATGCGCTTTAAACCAATATGACCTAAACGGTAGTGCCACAAATAAGTTGCACTATCATTATCAACTCTGCATCTTTTGGCTTCAATATTATGAATATGTGTATCACTACTATCGAGATTCATTAAAAATAGACCACTCTTCAAGGGTGTATGAGCATAAAAGATATTACTCATATAAATAGAACAACCATTATTCTCCGATTTAAATGAATAACCGTCTTGCATCAAACCAGATCCAGATAAAATGTTCATGCTTAACGCTGGCACCAAATAACAATTATTCCGGTCTAAAATTAATCCTGAAGGTAGATGTAGAGGTAGCATGCCGACCGCGATCACATCGACTTTGGAACCATTTCCCACGCGCATCGTCACCTCGTCCTTAGCCAATCTTCACTTAATCTATAGCCCCTGTTTCGAGTTGCAAATATTAGCAATAGAACCAGTATCAAATACCCAGGTGCGACTGCGAGCATTTGTAAGGTACACATCAATAACATGTATATCACATATACCTTTGTTCACCTTGCCATCCTTCTTATCCACCAAATACTTGGGGCCGTTCCGCTTCTAGTGACTAGTCCCTTTGCAGTAGAAGCACTCAGTTTTAGGCTTAGGTCTAGACTTGGGATTCTTCACTTGTGCAGCAACTGTCTTGCTGTTCTTCTTGAAGTTCCCCTTCTTCCCTTTGCCATTTTTCTTGAGACTGGTGGTCTTATTGACCATCAACACTTGATGCTCCTTCTTGAATTCCACCTCTGCAGCCTTTAGCATTGCGAAGAGCTCGGGAATCGTCTTATCCATCCCTTGCATATTATAGTTCATCACAAAGCTCTTGTAGCTTGGTGGCAGTGATTGAAGAACTCTGTCAATGACACTATCATCAGGAAGATTAACTCCCAGTTGAGTCAAGTGGTTGTGGTACCCAGACATTCTGAGTATATGTTCACTGACAGAACTATTCTCCTCCATCTTCCAGTTGTAGAAATTATTGGAGACTTCATATCTCTCAATCCGGGCATTTGCTTGAAATATTAACTTCAACTCCTGGAACATCTCATATGCTCCATGACATTCAAAACGTCGTTGAAGTCCCGGTTATAAGCCGTAAAGCATGGCACACTGAACTATCGAGTAGTCATCAGCTTTGCTCTGCCAGACGTTCATAACATCTGGCGTTGCTCCTGCATCGCGTTTGGCACCTAGAGGTGCTTCCAGGACAAAATTATTCTATGCAGCAATGAGGATAATCCTCAAGTTATGGACCCAGTCCGTGTAATTGCTACCATCATCTCTCAACTTTGCTTTCTCAAGGAATGCATTAAAATTCAACGGAACAACAGCACGGGCCATCTATCTACAACAACATAGATATGCAAAATACTATCAGGTACTAAGTTCATGATAAATTAAAGTTCAATTAATCATATTACTTCAGAACTCCGACTTAGATAGACATCCCTCTAATCATCTAAGTGATCATGTGATCCATATCAACTAAACCATGTCCGATTATCACATGAGATGGAGTAGTTTTCAATGGTGAACATCACTATGTTGATCATATCTACTATATGATTCACGCTCGACCTTTAGGTCTCAGTGTTTCGAGGCCATATCTGCATATGCTAGGCTCGTCAATTTTAACCAGAGTATTCTGCGTGTGCAAAACTGGCTTGCACCCGTTGTATGTGAACGTAGATCTTATCACACCCGATCATCACGTGGTGTCTCGGCACGATGAACTTTCGCAATGGTGCATACTCAGGGAGAACACTTATACCTTGAAATTTAGTGAGAGATCATCTTATAATGCTACTGTCGATCTAACCAAAATAAGATGCATAAAAGATAAACATCACATGCAATCAATCTAAGTGATATGATATGGCCATCATCATCTTGTCCCTGTGATCTCCATCTCCAAAGCACCGTTATGATCACAATCGTCACCGGCTTGACACCTTGATATCCATTGAAGCATCATTGTCGTCACGCCAACTATTGCGTCCACGACTATCTCTGCCGCTTAGTGATAAAGTAAAGCAATTACATGGCGATTGCATTTCATACAATAAAGCGACAACCATATGGCTCCTGCCAGTTGCCGCTAACTGTGTTACAGAACATGATCATCTCATACAATAAAATTTAGCATTAGGTCTTGACCATATCACATCACAACATGCCCTGCAAAAACAAGTTAGACGTCCTCTACTTTGTTGTTGCAAGTTTTACGTGGCTGCTACAGGCTGAGCAAGAATCGTTCTTCCCTATGCATCAAACACCACAACACGGTATAGTGATTGCTTTTTGATCTTCAGAAAGATCCCTGTTCATTGAATCCGATTCAACTAAAGCTGGAGAAACAGACACCCACTAGCCACCTGTGTGCGAAGCACGTCGGTAGAACCAGTCTCGCGTAATGTCAGTCTGGGCCGCTTCATCCAACAATGCCGCTATATCAAGAATCAACTAGTGGCGGCAAGCAATATGTATATACCCACGCGCACAACTCCTTTGTGTTCTACTCGTACATATAACATCTACGCATAAACCTGGTTCTGATACCACTGTTGTGGCACACAGTAATTTCAAAAAATTTCCTACGCACACACAAGATCATGGTGATGCATAGCAACAAGAGGGGAGAGTGTCGTCCATGTACCCTCATAGACCGTAAGCGAAAGCGTTATGAGAACGCGGTTGATGTAGTCGTACATCTTCACGATCCGACCGATCGAAGTACCAAACGTACGGCACCTCCGAGTTCAGCACACGTTCATCTCGGTGACGTCCCACGAACTCCGATCCACCAGAGCTTCGAGGGAGAGTTTCGTCAGCACGACGACGTGATGACGGTGATGATGATGCTACCGATGCAGGGTTTCGCCTAAGCACCGCTATGATATGACCGAGGTGGATTATGGTGGAGGGGAGCACCGCACACAACTAAAAGATCAACTGATCAACTTGTGTCTTGGGGTGCCCCTACCGTTGTATATAAAGGAGAAAGGGGGAGGGCGGCCGGCCCTAGCAGGGCGTGCCAAGAGGAGGAGTCTTCCTCCTAGTGGGAGTAGGACTCCCCTTTCCTAATCCCACTAGGAGGGGGAAGGAAGGAGTGGGAGAGGGGAAAGGCAAGGGGGGCGCCGCCCCCCTTCCTTGTCCTATTCGGACTCAAGGGGAGGGAGCGCGTGGCCTTCCCTTGCCGGCCCCTCTCTCTCTCACTCCACTAGGGCCCAACAAGGCCCATTAACCCCTGGGGGGGTCCGGTAACCCCCCCAGCCCTCCGGTAAAATCCGATTTCACTCGGAACTATTCCGATGTGCAAATATAGGCTTGCAATATATCAATCTTTATGTCTCGACCATTTCGAGACTCCTCATCATGTCCGTGATCATATACGGGACTCTGAACTACCTTTGGTACATTAAAACACATAAACTCATATTATCGATCGTCACTGAACTTCAAGCATGCGGACCCTACGGGTTCGAGAACTATGTAGACATGACCGAGACTCGTCTCTAGTCAATAACCAATAGAGGAACATGGATGGTCATATTGGTTCCTACATATTCTACGAAGATCTTTACCGGTCAAACCGCATAACAACATACGTTGTTCCCTTTGTCATCGATATGTTACTTGCCCGAGATTCGATCGTCGGTATCTCAATACCAGTTCAATCTCGTTATCGGCAAGTCTCTTTACTCGTTCCATAATGCTACCTCCCGTAACTAACTCATTACCTATATTGCTTGCAAGGCTTATTGTGATGTGCATTACCGAGAGGGCCCAGAGATACCACTCCGACAATCGGAGTGACAAATCCTAATCTCGATCTATGCCAACTCAACAAGTACCATTGGAGACCCCTGTAGAGCACCTTTATAATCACCCAGTTATGTTGTGACGTTCGGTAGCACACAAAGTGTTCCTCCGGTACTTGGGAGTTGCATAATCTCATAGTCATTGGAGCATGTATATGTCATGAAGAAAGCAATAGCAACAAACTAAATGATCATCGTGCTAAGCTAACGGATGGGTCAAGTCAATCACATCATTCTCTAATGATGTGATCCCGTTAATCAAATGACAACTCATGTCTATGGTTAGGAAACATAACCATCATTGATTCAACGAGCTAGTCAAGTAGAGAAAAACTAGTGACACTCTGTTTGTCTATGTATTCACACATGTACTAAGTTTCTGGTTAATACAATTCTAGCATGAATAATAAACATTTATCATGACATAACGAAATATAAATAACAACTTTATTATTGCCTCTAGGGCATATTTCCTTCAATAGAGCATGTGCAGAATGCAACGTTTGTCCTTACCAGGCGGACTAATGTTTACACTCACCATAATCTCTCGGATTTTCGTCCAAAGGAGTGCCAATGGGTTTAGAGACTTGTCTCGAAAGCAGCGGCGAATTATGTTCTTTGATTTCCAGGGGCAATAATTCCTACTTAGGTGCCAAACTTGAGGGTCCTTTGGGCCTCTTGGAGCTAGAAAGGTGTACATTCTAAATTGCCACGCTCATTGCAAGTATTTTGAGTAGTTGTGGTTCCAAAACGGACACCGAACGACAAAGTTATGACCATTTTAGTGAACACCAATCCTTTATATGGCAGTCCTTGAAAGAACTTCATTTTCCCGGACGCATTCTGGCGCGCCACCCCGAAATTTTGTGTCCTCCTTACTGGAGATATTGTTTCCACATATATGTTGACCAATGCCAGGAATGCCCTCTTGTTGTTAGCGGTCAGACACGCACGTTACGGCATGACACACGGGAAAAACAAGGAGAATAAGGCCTATAGTCGTCGTATTTTTTTGAATTTACAACCAAATGGGATTCCCCGAATCCTAGAGCATGTGCAGAAGGCAGCGTTTGTCCTTACCAAGCAGACTAATGTGTACACTCACCGTAATCTCTCGGATTTCCATCCAAAGGACTCCCAATGGGTTCAGAAACTTGTCTGAAAAGTAGCGGCGAATGATGTTCTTTGACTTCCAGGGGCAATAATTCCTCCTTAGGGGCTGAATTCGATGGTTCTCCAGCTTCCTGGCGCAAGCCGGGAGTATTTTCTAAGATTACCATGCTCTATGCGGGCATTTTGAGTACTTGTGGATCCAAAACGGAGTATGAATGAGAAAGTTATGACTGTCTTAGTGAACACCGGTCCTTTATATGGCAGTCCTTGAAAGAACTTCATTTTCCCATGACGCGTTCTGCGTACCGCCATGAGATTTTGTGTCCTCCATAGTGGAGATATTGTTTCCACGTATATGTTGACTAATGCAAGGAATGCCCTCTTGTTATTGGCTATCAGACGCATGTTACGACTTGCACGGTGAAAAATGGAGAATAAGGCTTATTGTTGCCGTATTTTTCTAATTTATAACCAAATGGAATTCCCCAGATCATAGAGCATGTGCAGAATGTAACTTTTGTCCATACCAGGCGGGCTAATGTTTACACTCACCATAATCTCTCGTATTTCTTCCAAAGAAGTGCCAATGGGTTTAGAAATTTGTCTGAAAAGCATCGCCGAATTATGTTCTTTGGTTTTCAGGGGCAATAATTCCTTCTTTGGGGCATGAATTTGAGGGTCCTTAGGGCCTCCTGTCGCAAGCTGGGAGTATTTTCTAGATTACCACGCTCGTCGCGAGAATTTTGAGTACTTGTGGGTCCGAAACGTACTATGAATGACAAAGTTATGACTGTTTTAGTGAACACCGGTCCTTTATATGGCAGTCCTTGAAAGAACTTCATTATCCGATGACACGTTCCGGCGCGCCGCCCCGAAAATTTTGTGTCCTCCATAGTGGAGATATTGTTTCCACATATATGTTGACCGATGCAAGGAATCACTAATACAGGATGGTCCAAACGTGACACTACGATCAAAGACCCTTCGACGAAACTGTGTGCGATGCCATAATCACAAACGGTGGTGTAAAAACCCCCTCAAAAAAGGTGCAAAACGTTTGCGATAACAGATGCATCAAAAACAGTTCTTAATTAAGTATTTGGGATGAGGAGGCACAAAAGAAACGGGCAGCTCGATGAAGACGTGTGCGATATACAACATACCGTTCACTGGGATGAACTTTGTGTGATTAGGCAACACAATGGAAACGGTTCAACTCGACAAGATGTGTGTGATATGCGGCAAATAGGTCCGTAATCTGAAATGTGTGCGAAGACCAATAATAACACACACGATTGCTGCTAATAAGCCGTGTGAATTGCTCTATGTACAGTGGAATAACATGTATATATATAACTGAAATAAACATCCAATTACATAAGTGACTATACAGATCATTCGTACACACCTCAATAAACAATTGCATGCATTCTAAAGTAGGAGAAATGATTGTCTAGTCATCTACTTCTTGTGACACTCCCGCCACTGGAAGACAGTTCCTCATGTCAACGATCCGCCTGTACATCTCGTAGCTTGTGTACTTGACATGTTTTTCGTCCAGTCTCTTATGACACACACTGTGCCAGGCTTTCCTATCCTTATTGCCTTCTTGCTTCATCTTCACGTAGTAGGGGCCGATGATGGCCGAGGCGAGGTCAACCAGGGAGTTTAGTTTGCTTTTGTCGCTGCCCCAGACCTTGTAGTTTCTTTGGATGTTGACAAGATTCAGGCATTTCATGTCCGAAACCTTGAGCGCTTTTAGATCATGGGTGGTGTCCACCGTAGCGAAACTATAGTCGGAGCTGTTTATAAACATGGAGAAACGCTCGCAAGGCCTTGTGGCAAGGTGGAAGTGGTAGACGAGGATGTCATGTCGCACGCACAACTGGGCGACGACAACCTTTTGATCATGCCCGACACGACCGATGGTGTACTCGAGGTCGAAGTCGACCATTCAGTACTTGTCCTCGGCAAGGAACTGCTCCATAGTTTGGATGGAGCTCCCCACCGACACCGGATCATTCATGTACACCATCGAGAGGGCCTTCCCCCTCACGTGGGTGTCCACTACGTGATACGTGGTGAACTGCCCGCCGTTTTCGTCGTCGGCCACTGGGAGCGCCATTGGAGCCACGGGGAGCGCCATTAGAACCGTTGGATGTCCTCTCTGTATGTGTCCTTGTGGGTGTGCTTATTGTGTCGTGTGAGACGAGAGATCAAGGTAAATGGCCGCAGAAATAAAAGCGGGCCAGGCGATGTGGATTCTCGGCGCGTCCGGATGGCAGTTTTTGCAGCGGGTAACTGCATCGTCGCGCCGCGCCCGGCGCGACCGCTTGCACATGAACGTGCGTGATCATGCGCTGGCCCATACACTGGCAGCACACGTGGAGGGATGAGGGCAGAGCACCCGGAGAGGCGCGATAGCAGAGCGTGCGTGGCGGGACGCGAGCAGAGCGCGCCGCGGTCGCCTGAACCGCAAGAAACCACACACATAGAGTAGTTGAACACGCAGGAAATGGTCACCTACAAGCCGGCCGACAGTTGCGTCGCTGCTTAGAGAGCGGCCGTGTGGTACCACCTCCGTCTAGTCTATAGTCTCCTTTATATTCTGTGCCATACTTTGCCCACAAATTTGACCAACAAAATGTTAATGCATGTTTTAAAAATTATATAATTGGAAACTATGTTCAAATACAAATCCAACTACATAATCTTTGGCGAAATGCATTCATATTTTATTAGTTAAATCATACTTATAAACCAGGATGGTGGTGTAGTAGGTAATTAAATCGCAAACATCTTTTTATTAACCGTATGTGTATGTGGCCTTTCGTCCTCCTCTTGCATGTCTTGTCACCCCGCTGCCGCAGACGGCTTACAGCGCAAGCTTGCGCAGCGCGCGGGGGCGTTCTTTTTGCCAAACGGTGGCGCCAATGAATCGTCGGTGAGCCCGTTCCCGTGCAATCTCGCAGGTTCCTGCGCAAGCTTCCCGCCCGACTGGGTGAAATCCCCCAAAATCCCAATGCTTACCGGCCTGCTATAAAAAGCCTCACGGCCGGCGAGTCCTGCGTCGCATTTTCCCCTCCATCCCTATAGCTTATCTCGTCTGCTTCTCCCACATTCGCCAATGGCACCGGTCCGTCGTCGTCGCTCAGCCACTCCGCCATCATTAGAGGACAGCTCCGGCTGGGGGGCTACACCGCGGCAGTGGTGCATTCCCCGGTGTAGTGTAGTGCGCGTGGCATCCCTGTTGGGTATGCGCGGAACACCCACCACACACTCCGCCGCCGGTGCCCGTCGGAAGCTGTTGCCAGCCGCCGTTGCTGCCACACCACTATCGAAAGCCAGGGCCATCGCCCGCTCCGCCGCCGCGGCCCGAAGGCAGGAGATGGCCGTTGTGGCCACCACCCCACTGCCGGCCACTATGGCCATCACCCAGTCCGCTACCGCGGCCCGAAGGCGGGAGGTGGTGGCCGTGGTCGCCACCCTGTCATCGGTCGTCGTGGTCGCCAGCCCACCGTCGACCACCGGGGTCATCACACGCTCCGCCACCGCCGCCCGAAGGCGGGAGGCGGAGGTGGATGACCGCACGTGCGACAGCGACCTTGCACGCTACACCGAGTTCCTGCGGGATGAGGAGGAGGACCTCGTTGAGCATGCAAAGAGCCTTACCGCCGTAGTGGCCGCGGAACACGCTGCCTCAGAGGCGAGGAATCAGGAGATCTATGAGGAGAATCACCGCTTCGAGAGGGGTCATCTGAAGCGGCAGATGGCGTTCGAGTTGAGCGTCGCTGAAGCTGCATTAGCGGGAGGCACCGCTTTGCGGTTTCCCAGCTCGTCGGTAGGCTCCTCCTCCTCCGCCTCTCACTGAGCGTGCTCGGCAGAGTAGAGGCAACCGGAAGTAGTACAAAGCCCCTCCGCAATAGTAGTAGTAGTATTTAGGGGCTATTTTATTCAGTTCATCCGACTATAGATGTTGTGGAACTATACAACATACTTAAAATTAGCTAGTATATATAGTTGAACTAGCTATTTCAGTATGATAGAGCGAGGTGTCCCGATCTTTCGATGAGATGATAACTATCGATTTGGTGGAGACGACTTTGACGATCCGACTACAAACGTGCACGACGTTGCGCCTTAGCAATCGCTAAACCAATCTCCTGAGGTTATTAACCACGCCGGAGCACGATCAACCTGACCACGAAGGTCTATTCCTGCAAGCAATCGAAGAACGAGCAAGAATATGATAAAGGCAATCTGAATATTGCGAATATGTATGAAGTATTGATAAAGGTGGGGATCCGGAAGCGGTCTTGGTCTGGTCGTTGGACACAAACAAAGTACACGAAGTTGCAATGGCTAACTTTTAACTAAACAAATCCCAAGGAAAAGCTACTAGATAGATCTACTTATATAGGAGCAAGGGGTGGCGGCCAAGGAGGTGGGAGGATGTCCCAAGGCAGCCTAAAACTAAATCTAGGTCGTACAAGGCCAATGGGCCCAAGTGGAGGTGATGTAACACCTTTGGACTTGTAGTTTGACTCGGATTCTGCTGCAGCATCAGATTGTTTTGTCCACAACTCAACGCTCCGGACGAATTTGAAGGTGATTCCAATTGGGTTGGAAAGTGCACGAAATCTAGTTTCCAACAAAAAAAGAATCACCCAATTCGGAGTCCGTATGAAAAACTTGTGTGCGTTTTGAGTCAGGTATGTCTGTGCAGTCCGAATCTGAATCCAGAACGTGAGAGACTTGGACTCTATCTTCTCTTGGGCCAAAAGTGACGTGAGAGAACTTTTTGGACAGCAAATAAACATCTCTTTCTTCCTTTTCTTCATATGTGGATTGTACAAATGTCC
>NC_041392.1:384211876-384350912 GCF_002162155.2 Triticum dicoccoides | reverse complement strand
GCATGAAAATATTGCAACTCAGTTTGCACATATAAGTGAAGCTCTTATTCATTTCAAAAGATTGACAATGTTCATCATTAAACCATCCCAACACTGGTGAATAAACCTTACTTGCATCAAATTTACATGCTACAACATGCTTAAATAAGCAAACATGCAATAAGTCATTCAACACAGAATCATCACCAAGATTAGAGGTCATATCAAAATGATTAAACATTGGTTCTTTTGCATCAATAGTTAATTCAATGGGTGCACTCAAAATTGTTGGTATTTCAGTTGTTTGATCACATGGCAAAGTCAAATTATCAACGTAGTCCTCTAAAATAGGTGGTGTGATCAAAGTAGTGGGTAGCTCATCAGATGGTGCATTCAAATTGACAAGGCATTCATCATTCTCATGTAGAGATGGAAGATCAGTACCTTTGTCATTACCTCTTATGATCAACTCAGATGATGTAGCCACTCTCGGGGGCGATGTGTCACATGGTGGAGGTGATGTAGTCCTGACAACAACGGATTTGGTTGTCATAGTATGCCTAGTAGTTGAAGGAACAATCATATCAACTCTTGGAATGTGCACCGTGCACTCTTGGAATGTAGTCATGTCCTCATCACAGTACGTGGTTGGCAACAGTTGGGGAAAAGTTTGGTCGGTTCAGCTGTCGAGTTGAACTGTTTGTATAAATTAAGAAACGACTGCTTAATCTATGAATGAAATCTATGTCAGTCCTCCGAGACTCTTGGTGCTAGCGGGTAGTATTTTCTAGATTCCCACGCTCGTCGAGAGAATTTTGAGTACTTGTGGGTCCGAAACAGACTCCTAATGACAAAGTTATGACGGTTTTAGTGAACACCGGTCCTTTATACGGCAGTCCTTGAAAGAACTTCATTTTCCCATGACGCGTTCCGGTGCGTCGCCCCGAAATTTTGTGTCCTCCATGGTGGAGATATTGTTTCCACATATGTATTGATCGATGCCAGGAATGCCCTCTTGTTATTGGTTGTCGCCCAAGTACATTACGGCATGCCACTCGGCGAAAACAAGGAGAATAAGGCCTATAGACGCCGTATTTTCTTGAATCTACAACCAAACATGATTCCCCGGGTCATATAGCATGTACAGAATGCAATGTTTGTCCTTGCCAGATGGACTAATCTTTACGCTGACCATAATCTCTCAGATTTTCTTCTAAATGGGTGCAGAATACAACATTTGTCCTTACCAGGTGGACTAATGTTTGCCTCAACATAATCTTTCAGATTTTCTTCTAAAGGGGTGCCAATGGGTTCAGAAACTTGTGTGAAAAGCAACGGCGAATGATGTTCTTTGATTTTCAGGGGCAAAATGTCCTTCTTAGGGGCCGAATTTGACGGTCCTCCGGGACTCCTGGCGTAAGCGGGGAGCATTTTGAGTACATTTGGGTCCGAAACGAACTCCGAATGATAGAGTTATGACCGTTTTAGTGAACAGTGGTCCTTTATATGGCGGTCCTCAAAAGAATTGCATTTTCCCGTGATGCGTTCCGGCACGCCGCCCCGAATTTTTGTATCCTCCATAGTGGAGATATAGTTTCCACATATGTATTGACTGATGCCAGGAATGCCCTCTTGTTATTTGATGTCGCCCACGTACGTTACAACATGCCACACGGCGAAAACAGGGAGAATAAGCCTTATAGTCTCCGTATTTTCTTGAATTTACAACCAAACAGGATTCCTCGGATGATATAACATGTGCAGAATGCAATGTTTGTCCTTACCATGTGGACTAATGTTTACACACAACATAATTTCTCAGATTTTCTTCCAAACTAGTTCCAATGGGTTCAAAAACTTCTGTGAAAAGCAGTGACGAACAATGTTCTTTGACTTTCAGGGGTAAAAAGTCCTGCTTAGGGGCCAAATTTGATGCTCCTCCGGGACTCCTAGCACAAGCGGGTAGTATTTTCTAGATTCCCACTCTTGTCGGAAGCATTTTGAGTACTTTTGGGTCCGGAACAGACTCTGAATGACAAAATCAAGACCGTTTTAGTGAACACAGGTCCGTTATATGGCAGTCCTTGAAAGAACTTCATTTTCTTGTGACGCGTTCTGGCGTGTCGCCCCGAAATTTTGTGTCCTCCATAGTGGAGATATTGTATCCTCATATGTATTGATCGATGACAGGAATGCCCTCTTGTTATTGACTATCGCCCACGTACGTTACGACATGCCACACGACGAAAAGAAGGAGAATAAGGCGTATAGTCGCTGTATTTTCTTGAATTTACAACCGAACAGGATTTCCCGGATCATATAGCATGTGCACAATGCAACGTTTCTCCTTACCAGGCAGACTAACGTTTACACTCACCATAATCTCTCGGATTTTTTTCCAAACGAGTGCCAATGGGTTTAGAAACTTGTGTGAAAAGCAGCAGCGAACAATGTTCTTTGGCTTTCAGGGGAAAAAATTCCTGCTTAGGGGCTGAATTTGACAGTCCTCTAGGACTCCTGGCATAAGCGGGGAGCATTTTGAGTACTTTTCGGTCCGAAACGGACTCCTGTTGACAGAGTTATGACCGTTTTAGTGAACAACAGTCCTTTATATGGCGGTCCATGAAAGAACTTCATTTTCCCATAGTGGAGATATTTTTTCCACATATGTATTGATCGATGCCAGGAATGCCCGCTTGTTATTGGATGTCTCCCACATATGTTACGGCATGCCACATGGCGAAAACAAGGAGAACAAGGCATATAGTCGCCGATTTTCTTGAATTTACAACTAAACAGGATTCCCCATATCATATAGCATGTGCAGAATGCAACATTTGTCCTTACCAGGCGGACTAATGTTTACCTCAACATAATCTCTCAGATTTTCTTCCAAACGAGTGCCAATGGGTTTAGAAACTTGTGTGAAAAGTAGCGGTGAATGATGTTCTTTGATTTTCAGGGGCAAAAAGTCATGCTTAGGAGCCGAATTTGATGCTCCTCCGGGATTCCTGGCACAAGCAGCTAGTACTTTGTAGATTCCCATGCTCGTCGCGAGCATTTTGAGTACTTGTGGGTCTGAAACGGACTCCAAATGACAAAGTTAAGACCGTTTTAGTGAACACCGGTCCTTTATATGGCAGTCCTTGAAGGAACTTCATTTTCCCGTGACGCGTTCTGGCGCGCCGCCCCAAAATTTTGTGTCCTCCATAGTGGAGATATTGTTTCCACATATGTATTGATCGATGCCAGGAATGCCCTCTTGTTATTAGTTGTCGCCCATGTACGTTACGGCAAGCCACATAGTGAAAACAAGGAGAATAAGACTTAAGGTCGCCGTATTTTTTTGAATTTACAACCAAACAGGATTCCTCGGATAATATAGCATGTGCAGAATGCAACATTTGTCCTTACCAAGCGGACTTGTTTACACTGAACATAATTTCTCAGTTTTTTCTTCCAAATGAGTGCCAATGGGTTCAGAAACTTGTGTGAAAAGCAACGGCGAACGATGTTCTTTGATTTTTAGGGGAAAAATGTCCTTGTTAGGGGCCGAATTTGACGGTCCTCTGGGACTCCTGGCGTAAGCGGGGAGCATTTTGAATACATTTGGGTCAGAAACGGACTCCGAATGATAGAGTTATGACCGTTTTAGTGAACACTAGTCCTTTATATGGCGGTCCTCAAAAGAACTGCATTTTCCCGTGATGCGTTCCGGCGCGCCGCCCCGAATTTTTGTATCCTCCATAGTGGAGATATTGTTTCCACATATGTATTGAGTGATGCCAGGAATTCCCTCTTGTTATTGGATGTCGCCCACATACGTTACAACATGCCACATGGCGAAAACAGGGAGAATAAGCCTTATAGTCTCTGTATTTACTTGAATTTACAACCAAACAGGATTCGCTGGATCATATAGCATGTGCAGAATGCAATGTTTGTCCTTACCATGTGGACTAATGTTTACACACAACATAATTTCTCAGATTTTCTTCCAAACTAGTGCCAATGGGTTCAAAAACTTGTGTGAAAAGCAGTGACGAACAATGTTCTTTGACTTTCAAGGGTAAAAAGTCCTGCTTAGGGGCCGAATTTGATGCTCCTCCGAGACTCCTAGCACAAGCGGGTAGTATTTTCTAGATTCCCACGCTCGTCGGAAGCATTTTGAGTACTTTTGGGTCCGGAACAGACTCTGAATGACAAAATCAAGACCATTTTAGTGAACACGGGTCCGTTATATGACATTCCTTGAAAGAACTTCATTTTCTCGTGACGCGTTCTGGCGTGTTGCCCCGAAATTTTGTGTCCTCCATAGTGGAGATATTGTATCCACATATGTATTGATCGATGACAGGAATGCCCTCTTGTTATTGACTATCGCCCACGTACGTTACGACATGCCACACGACGAAAAGAAGGAGAATAAGGCGTATAGTCGCTGTATTTTCTTGAATTTACAACCGAACAGGATTGCCCGGATCATATAGCATGTGCAGAATGCAACATTTCTCCTTACCAGGCAGACTAACGTTTACACTGACCATAATCTCTCGGATTTTCTTCCAAACGAGTGCCAATCTGTTTAGAAACTTGTGTGAAAAGCAGCAGCGAACAATGTTCTTTGGCTTTCAGGGGCAAAAAGTCCTGGTTAGGGGCTGAATTTGACAGTCCTCCAGGACTCCTGGCATAAGCGGGGAGCATTTTGAGTACTTTTCGGTCCGAAACAGACTCCGATTGACAGAGTTATGACCGTTTTAGTGAACACCGATCCTTTATATGGTGGTCCTTGAAAGAACTTCATTTTCCCGTAGTGGAGATATTTTTTCCACATATGTATTGATCGATGCCCGGAACGCCCGCTTGTTATTGACTATCACCCACATACGTTACAACATGCCACATGGCGAAAACAAGGAGAACAAAGCATATAGTCGCCCATTTTCTTGAATTTACAACTAAACAGGATTCCCCATATCATATAGCATGTGCAGAATGCAACATTTGTCCTTACCAGGCAGACTAATGTTTACCTCAACATAATCTCTCAGATTTTCTTCCAAACGAGTGCCAATGGGTTTAGAAACTTGTGTGAAAAGTAGCGGCGAATGATGTTCTTTGATTTTCAGGTGCAAAAAGTCCTGCTTAGGAGCCGAATTTGATGCTCCTTCGGGATTCCTGGAACAAGCCGCTAGTACTTTGTAGATTCCCATGCTCGTCGTGAGCATTTTGAGTACTTGTGGGTCTGAAACGGACTCAAATGACAAAGTTAAGACCGTTTTAGTGAACACCGGTCCTTTATATGGCAGTCCTTGAAGGAACTTCATTTTCCCGTGACGCGTTCTGGTGCGCCGCCCCAAAATTTTGTGTCCTCCATAGTGGAGATATTGTTTCCACATATGTATTGATTGATGCCAGGAATGCCCTCTTGTTATTGGATGTCGCCCATGTACGTTACGGCAAGCCACACAGTGAAAACAAGGAGAATAAGACTTAAGGTCGCCGTATTTTTTTGAATTTACAACCAAACAGGATTCCTCGGATAATATAGCATGTGCAGAATGCAACATTTGTCCTTACCAAGCGGACTAGTTTACACTGAACATAATTTCTCAGATTTTTCTTCCAAACAAGTGCCAATGGGTTCAAAAACTTGTGTGAAAACTAGTGGCGGAGGATGTTCTTTGACTTTCAGGGCCAAAAAGTCCATCTTAGGGGCCGAATTTGACGGTGCTCCAGGATTCCTGGCGCAAGTGGGTAGTATTTTCTAGATTCCCATGCTCGTCGAGAGCATTTTGAGTACTTGTGGGTCCAAAATAGACTTCGAATGACAAAGTTATGACCGTTTTGGTGAACATCGGTCCTTTATATGGCATTCCTTGAAAGATCTTCATTTTCCCGTGACGCGTTTCGGCATGTTGCACCCAAATTTTGTGTCCTCAATAGTGGAAATATTGTATCCACATATGTATTGATCGATGCCAGGAATGCCCTCTTTTTATTGGCTATCGCCCACGTATGTTACATGATGCCACACGGCGAAAACAAGGAGATTAAGGCCTATACTCGCCGTATTTTCTTGAATTTATAACCAAACAGGATTCCCCGGATCATATAGCATGTGCAGAATGCAACGTTTTTCCTTACCAGGTGAACTAATGTTTACACTCACCATAATCTCTCGGATTTACTCCCAAACGTGTGCCAACGGGTTCAGAAACTTGTGTGAAAAGTAGCGGCGAACGATGTTCTTTGACTTTGAGAGGAAAAAAGTCCTGCTTAGGGATCAAATTTGACGGTCCTCCGGGACTCCTGGCGTAAGTGGGGAGCATTTTGAGTACCGGTTGGTCCGAGACGGACTCCGAATGACAAAGTTATGACCGTTTTAGTGAACATCGGTCCTTTATATGGCGGTCCATGAAAGACCTTCATTTTCCCATGACACGTTCTGGTGCGTCGCCCCAAAATTTTGTGTCCTCCAAAGTGGAGATATTGTTTCCACATATTTACTGATCGATGTCAGGAATGCCCTCTTGTTATTGGTTGTCACCCACGTACGTTACGGCATGCCACACGGCGAAAACAAGGAGAATAAGCCTTATATTCGCCATATTTTCTTGAATTTACAACCAAACAGGATTCCCCGGATCATATAGCATCTGCAGAATGCAACGTTTGACCATACCAGGCGGACTAATGTGTACACTCAATATATTCTTTCAGATTTTCTTCCAAACGAGTGCCAATGGGTTCAGAAATTTGTGTGAAAAAACAGCGGGGAATGATGTTCTTTGACTTTCAGGGGAAAAAAGTCCTGCTTAGGGGCCGAGTTTAACGATCCTTCGGGACACCTGGTTCAAGCGGGTAGTATTTTATAGATTCGCATGCTCGTCGCGAGCATTTTGAGTACTTGTGGGTCCGAAACGGACTCCGAATGACAAAATTAAGAACGTTTTAGTGAACACCGGTCCTTTATATGGTAATCCTTGAAAGAACATCATTTTCCTGTGATGCGTTCTGGCGCGCAGCCCCGAAAATTCGTGTCCTCAATAGTGGAGATATTGTTTCCACATATGTATTGATCGATGCCAGGAATTCCCTCTATTGGTTGTCGCCCACGTATGTTACGGCATGCCATACGACGAAAACAAGGAGAATAAGGCATAAGGTCACCGTATTTTCTTGAATTTACAACCAAACAGGAATCCCGAGATCATATAGCATGCGCAGAATGCAACGTTTTCCTTACCAGGCGGACTAACATTTACACTCACCATAATCTCTCGGATTCTCTTCCAAACGAGTGCCAATGGGTTCAGAAACTTGTGTGAAAAGCAGCAGCGAACGATGTTCTTTGACTTCCAGGGGCAAAAAGTTCTTAGGGGCCAAATTTTACGCTCCTCCGGGACTCATGTTGCAAGCGGGTAGTATTTTCTAGATTCCCACGCTCGTCACGAGCATTTTGAGTACTTGTTGGTCCGAAACGGACTCCGAATGACAAAGTTATGACCGTTTTAGCGAACACTCGTCCTTTATATGGCAGTCCTTGAAAGAGCTTCATTTTCCTGTGACGCGTTCTGGCGCGCCGCCCCAAAATTTTGTTTCCTCCATAGTGGAAATATTGTTTCCATATATGTATTGATCGATGCGAAGAGTGCTCTCTTGTTATTGGCTGTCGCCCACGTACGTTACGGCATGCCACATGGCGAAAACAAGGAGAATAAAGCTTACGGTCGCCTTATTTTCTTGAATTTACAACCAAACAGGATTCCCCGGATCATATAGAATGTGTAGGATGCAACGTTTGTCCTTACCAGGCGGACTAATATTTACACTCACCATAATCTCTCGGATTTTCTTCGAAACGAGTGCTAATAGGTTCAGAAACTTGTGTGAAAAGCAGCGGCGAACGATGTTCTTTGACTTTCAGGAGTGAAAAGTTCTACTTAGGGGCCGAATTTGACGCTCCTCCAGGACTCGTAGCGTAAGCGGGGAGCATTTTGAGTAGTTGTGGGTCTAAAACGGACTACGAATGACAAAGTTATGACCGTTTTAGTGAACATTGGTCCTTTATATGGCGGACCTTGAAAGAAGTTCGTTTTCCCGTGATGCGTTCTGGCGCGCCGCCCCAAAATTTTGTATCCTCCATAGTGGAGATATTGTATCCACATATGTATTGATCGATGCCAGGAATGTCCTCTTTTTATTGGCCGTCGCCAACATACGTTATGGCATGCCACACGGCGAAAAAAAGGAGAATAAGCTTTATAGTCACCGTATTTTCTTGAATTTAAAACCAAACAGGATTCCCCGGATCATATAGCATGTGCAGAATGCAACATTTGTCCTTACCAGGCGGACTAATGTTTACACTCAACATAATCTCTCAGATTTTCTTCCAAACGAGTGCCAATCGGTTCAGAAACTCGAGTGAAAAGCAGCGGCGAAAGATGTTCTTTGACTTTCAGGGGCCAAAAGTCCTGCCTAGGTTCCGAATTTGATGGTGCTCCGGGACTCCTAGCGCAAGTGGTTAGTATATTCTAGATTCCCATGCTCGTCGCGAGCATTTTTAGTACTTGTGGGTCCGAAATGGACTCCGAATGACAAAGTTATGACCGTTTTAGTGAACACCGGTCCTTTATATGGCAGTCCTTGAAAGAACTTCATTTTCCCGTGACGCGTTCTGGCGTGCCGCCCCGAAATTTTGAGTCCTCCATTGTGGAGATATTGTTTCCACATATGTATTGATCGATGCCAGGAAGGCCCTCTTGTTATTGGTTGTCGCCCACGTACATTACGGCATGCCACACGGTGAAAACAAGGAGAATAAGGATTAACGTCGTCGTATTTTCTTGAATTTACAACCAAACAAGATTCCTCGGATCGTATAGCATGTGGAGAATGCAACGTTTGTCCTTACCAGGTGGACTAATGTTTACACTCACCATAATCTCTTGGATTTTCTTCCAAACGAGTGCCAATGGTTTCACAAACTTGTGAGAAAAGCAGCGGCGAACGTTGTTCTTTGACTTTCAAGGGCAAAAAGTCCTGCTTAGGGGCCGAATATGACGCTCCTCCGGGACTCCTGGCGTAAGCGGGGAGCATTTTGAGTAGTTGTGGGTCCGAAACGGACTACGAATGACAAAGTTATGACCATTTTAGTGAACATTGGTCCTTTATATGGCGGTCCTTGAAAGAACTACATTTTCTCGTGATGCGTTCTGGTGCGCCACCCCGAAATTTTGTATCCTGCATAGTGGAGATATTGTTTCGACATATGTATTGATCGATGCCAGGAATGCCCTCTTATTATTGGTTGTCGCCCACGTACGTTACGGCATGCCACACGGCGAAAACAAGGAGAATAATGGTTATAGTCGCCGTATTTTCTTGAATTTACAACCAAACAGGATTCCCCGGATCATATAGCAAGTGCAGAATGCAACGTTTGTCCATACCAGGTGGACTAATGTTTACACTCTTCCAAATGAGTGCCAATGGGTTCAGAAACTGTTGTCAAAGCAGCGGGGAACGATGTTCTTTGAATTTCAGGGGCAAAAAGTCCTACTTAGGGGCCGAGTTTGACGCTCCTCTGGGATTCCTAGCGCAAGCGAGTAGTATCTTCTAGATTTCCACGCTCATCGCGAGCATTTTGAGTATTTGTGGGTCCCAAACAGACTCCGAATGACAAAATTAAGAAAGTTTTAATGAACACTGGTCCTTTATATGGCAGTCCTTGAAAGAACTTCTCTTTCTTGTGACGCGTTCTGGGGCGCCACCCCGAAATTTTGTGTCCTCCATATTTGAGATATTGTTTCCACATATGTATAGATCGATGCCAGGAATGCCCTCTTGTTATTGGCCGTCGCCCACATACGTTACGACATGCCACACGGTGAAAACAAGAAGAATAAGGCTTAAGGTCGCCGTATTTTCTTGAATTTACAACCAAACAGGATTCCCCGGATCATATAGGAAGTGTAGAATGCAATGTTTGTCCTTACCAGGTGGACTAATGTTTACACTCACTGTAATCTATTGGATTCTCGTCCAAACGAGTGCCAATGGGTTCAGAAACTTGTGTGAAAAGCAACGGCGAACGATGTTCTTTGACTTTCAAGGGCAAAAGTCCTTAGGGGGCGAAGTTGACGCTCCTCCTTGACTCCTGGCGCAAGCGAGTAGTATTTGCTAGATTCCCACACTCGTCGCGAGCATTTTGAGTACTTGTGCTTCCGAAACGGACCCTAAATGACAAAGTTATGACCGTTTTAACGAACACCGGTCCTTTATATGGTAGTCCTTGATAGAACTTCATTTTCCCATGACGAGTTTTGGTATGCCGCCCCAAAATTTTGTGTCCTTCATAGTGGAGATATTGTTTGCACATGTGTATTGATCGATGCCACGAATGACCTCTTATTAATGGCTGTCGCCGATGTACGTTACGGCATGCCACACGGTGAAAACAAGGAGAATAAGGGTTATAGTCGCCGTAATTTCTTGAATTTACAAACAAATAGGATTCCCTGGATCATATAGCATGTGCAGAATGCAACATTTGTCCATACCAGGCGGACTAATTTTTACACTCAAAATAATATCTCAGATTTTCTTCCAAACGAGTGCCAATGGGTTCAGAAACTTTTGCCAAATCAGCGGGGAACGATGTTCTTTGACTTTCAGGGGTAATGTCCTGCTTACGGGCCGAGTTTGACGCTCCTCCGGGACTCCTAGACTCCCACGCTCGTCGCGAGCATTTTGAGTATTTCTGAGTCTGAAACGGACTCCGAATGACAAAATTAAGAACGTTTTAGTGAACACCGGTCCTTTATATGGCAGTCCTTGAAAGAACTTCTATTTCCTGTGTCGCGTTCTGGCGCGCCGCCCCGAAATTTTCTGTCCTCTATAGTGCAGATATTCTTTCCACATATGTATTGATCGATGCTAGGAATGCCCTCTTGTTATTGATTGTCGCCCACGTACGTTACGGCATGCCACACGGCAAAAACAAGGAGAATAAGGCTTAAGGTCGACGTATTTTCTTGAATTTACAACCTAACAGGATTCCTGGATCATATAGCAAGTGCGGAATGCAATGTTTGTCCTTACGAGGCGGAGTAATGTTTACACTCACCATAATCTCTTGGATTCTCTTCCAAACGAGTGCCAATGGGTTCAGAAACTTGTGTGAAAAGCAGTAGTGAATGATGTTCTTTGACTTCCAAGGGCAAAGAGTCCTTAGGGGCCGAATTTGACGCTCCTCCAGGACTCCTGGTGCAAGCGAGTAGTATTTTCTAGATTCTCACGCTCATCGCGAGCATTTTGAGTACTTGTGGGTCTGAAACGGACTCTGAATGACAAAGTTATGACCGTTTTAACGAACACCTGTCCTTTATATGGCATTCCTTGAAATAACTACCACATATGTATTGATCGATGCCAGGAATGCCCTCTTGTTATTGGCTGTCGCCCACATATGTTACGACATGCCACACGGCGAAAACAAGGAGAATAAGGCTTAGGGTCGCCGTATATTCTTGAATTTACAACCAAACAGGATTCCCCCGATCATATATCATGTGCAGAATGCAACATTTGTCCTCACCAGGCGGACTAATGGTTACACTCACCATAATCTCTCAGATTCTCTTCCAAACAAGTGCCAATGGGTTCAAATACTTGTGTGAAAAGCAGCGGTGAACTAGGTTCTTTGACTTTCAAGGTTAAAAAGTCCTTCTTAGGTGCTGAATTTGACGGTCCTCCGGGACTCCTGGCAATATCGGGTAGTGTTTTCTAGATTGCCACGCTCGTCGACAGCATTTTTAGTATTTATCGGTCTGAAATTGACTCCGAATTACAAAGTTATGACCGTTTTAGTGAACACGGTCCTTTATATGGCAGTCCTTGAAAGAACATCATTTTCCCATGACGCTTTCTGGTGCGCCGCCCCGAAATTTTGTGTCCTCCATAGTGGAGATATTATCCACATATGTATTGATCGATGCCAGGAATGCCCGCCTATTATTGGCTGTCGCCCATGTACGTTACGGCATGCCACACGGCGAAAACAAGGAGAATAAGGCTTATAGTCGCCGTATTTTCTTTAATTTACAACCAAATAGGATTTCCCGGATCATATGCATGTGTAGAATGCAACGTTTGTCCTTACCAGGCAGACTAATGTTTACCCTCACCATAATCTCAGATTTTCATCCAAGCCAGAGCCAATGGGTTCAGAAACTTGTGTGAATAGCAGCGGAGATGATGAGGACATGACTACCTTGGATACGACAAAAAATATTGCATACATGCATATTTTTCAGGTGATTTCTAGTGCAAACTATCCAATAATCTATTTATGTTATCCAGAACAAAAATACTTCACACACTTTTGTGTTTTGTCTAATTGCAGGTGTATGGGACATTTGTACAATCCACATATGAAGATGAGGGAAAAGGAGAAGTTTAGGTTCTGTTCAAAAAGTCCTCTCACGTCACTTTTGGGCCAAGAGAAGATAGAGTCCAAGTCTCCCACGTTCTGCATTCAGATTCGGACTACATAGACATACCTGACTCAAAACGTCAACAACTTTTTCATATGGACTCCTAATTGGGTGATTCTTTTTTTGTTGGAAAGTAGATTTCGTGCTCTTTCCAACCCAATTGGAATCACCTTCAAATTCGTCCGGAGCATTGATATATCGATGAAAGAGTCTGACACTGCAGCAGAATCCGAGTCAAACAACAGGTCCAAAGGTGTTGGACCACCTCCACTTGGGCCCATGAGCCTTGTACGACCTACCGTTAGTTTTAGGCTGCCTTGGGACGTCCTTCCACCTCCTTGGACGCCACCCCTTGCTCCTATATAAGTATATCCATCTAGTAGCTTTTTCCTTGGGATTTGTTTAGTTAAAAGTTAGCCATTGCAGCTTCGTGTACTTCGTTTGTGTCCAACGACCAGACCAAGACCGCTTTCGGATCCCCATATTTATGAATACTTCATCTATATTCGCAATATTCAGATTGCATTATCATATTCTTGCTTGTTCTTTGATTGCGTGCAGGAATAGACCTTTGTGGTCAGGATGATCGTGCTTCCAGGATCGTCAGTAACCTTGGGAGATTGGTTTAGCTATTGCTAAGGCGCAACGTCATGCACGTTTGTAGCCGGATCGTCAAAGTCGTCTCGACCAAATCGATAGTTATCATCTCATCGAAAGGTCGGGACAACCCGCCTCTATCAAGTGGTGTCAGTTTTCAGGTTGCTCGGTGAGAATTCCCAGTTTTTCCTAGGTTAGATTTATTTTCTTACCTATTGTCCAAGAAAAAGCCACAAAAAGTTAGATATATTCATCCTTTGTCCAGGCCAGTCTGAGCCTTTGCAATTTTTCTTTTCATTGCTTGCATAGTTGAATTATCGGTTGCATCATCGTGTCGAGTTGCTGGTCTTAGTGTCTAGTTTGTTTAGAGTTTCGAGTTCTGTTCACATTAGTCACACCGCCGCTGCATCATTATCCTTTCCATTGTCTAACACCCATCCATCATTTTCCACCACGTACTATCCACCGTTCATTGTCATAATCATAGTTGAGATCGTTCACATCTTCGCTTGATCCAATCTTCATCTTATCTAGTTTGTTTTGTAAAGAGGGAAAGATAAAAAAACATGAAAAAAAGAAGTCAGAGAAAAAAGAGAAAAAAAGAAAAAAGTGTGAGGAAAAAGAGAGAGAAAAAAAACAAAATTGGGATCTATCTAGACACAATCTCGTAGTTGAATTCGGATTGGAATATGTTGTGTGCACTATTCAGTAAAATAGGCATTGCTTTCTCATATGAAGTCCGTTTTGGATCCGCTGAGTACTCAAACGAAAGCTAGCGACGAGACGCATCTAAATAGTTGCAGAAGCTTGTTCAGTATTTGGCACCTCAAAATCGGCTTCTAAATAGGTCTTTTTGCCCTCCGAGGTGCACAAAAATAGCTTATTCTAGTTTTTCAGGCCAGTTTTAGAATTTTTTGACTCCTCATATCAACTCAGAATTGAGTGATTCCTTTTGTGTTTGAAAGCTTGAGTCTATACCATTCTTGAAAAAAATTATCAAAAAATTGGCATAAACTTTCCAGAGGAAAGTTCGAGACAAAGTTGTTGATATATCCTGCTTGGCTGTTGTTTCACATCATTATCTTTACTGCCGTTGTGATCTTCACTTATATATTGCTATCCAGAGCTACTTAGTATCCTTCATTGATGCTAGTTATGCTACACCGTAACCTCATTAGTGTTCTAGGCTCGCGTCTCTAGTCTGGTCTATAGGACCGGCACAATACCGTCGTTGAGCGTTTCTTAAACATTGCATCTCTGAATTGATTATTTCTAATCTTTTGCTACCATATACTTAAGCCTTCCAAGCTCCACATATTTGTACATCGTGTTTATGCACTTTCCCCTGGCAATCGCTTTACTCAATCTTCAGAGTTATTTGACACCGCTGGTTGCCGATCACCACCTGCTGCATGGTAAGAACTTGTAAGATATTGAGATTTTCTATACTGTGAGTGTTTTACCACCACTTCCAAGTAGTTCATAGGAACATTTTTTTGGATTATGTTTCTTGTTTCTACTAATCATGACAGGATCCAGAGTCAATTCATGGGCTTTGTCAATCGTGGGAGACGTGCTACCACCTTTGCAAATACCACAACCGTCACAAGGGGCGCACAAACATCCAAATGCACATGACCAGGTTAATGTATCTATACCACCATTTAATGGCCGTTTTAGACCTGCTTTATATATTGAATGGGAGTTCAACATAATAAATATATTTGCTTCCCATAATTTTTATGAACATAAAAAGGTTAAGGTTGCGGTTGGTTCTTTCACTGGTTATGCTTTGGTTTGGTGGAGTGAATGTTGTCGGTTACACCCTGATTATATACCTACTACTTGGAATGGTTTGAAACTTGCCATGCGACATACTTTCGTTCCCGCTTATTATACTCGCGACATGATTAAGAAGTTGCAACATTTAAAACAAGGTAGTGACACTGTAACAAAATATTATGATGATTTACAAACTACCTTGTTGCATTGCTCTTTATAAGAAAGTGAAGATGATTTTATGGATAGATTTTGGGGAGGATTAAACCGTGATATTCAAGAGATACTAATTCATGAAGAGTGTTATCCTGTGGACCATTTGTTTCGTCTTGCTTGCAAAGCTGAACAGGAAATAAAACGACGTGTTGCCCACGAGGAGAACAAGCACACAGTGCACATTCCAAGAGTTGATATGATCGTTCCTTCAACTACTAGGCATACTATGACAACCACATCCATTGTTGTGAGGACTACATCACCTCCACCATGTGACACATCGCCCCTGAGAGTCGCTACATCATTTGAGTTGATCATAAGAGGTAATGACAAAGGTACTGATCTTCCATCTCTACATGAGAATGATGAATGCCTTGTCAATTTGAATGCACCATCTGATGAGCTAGCCACTACTTTGATTGTACCACCTATTTTAGACGACTATGTTGATAATTTGGCTTTGCCATGTGATCAAACAACTGAAATACCAACAAATTTGAGTGCACCCATTGAATTAACTGTTGATGCAAAAGAACCAATGTTTAATCATTTTGATATGACCCCTAATCTTGGTGATGATTCTGTGTCCAATGACTTATTGCATGTTTGCTTATTTAAGCATGTTGTCGCATTTAAATTTGATGCAAGTAAGATTTATTCACCAATGTTGGGATGGTTTAATGATGAATATTGTCAATCTTTTGATATGAATAAGAGCTTCACTTATATGTGCAAACTGAGTTGCAATATTTTCATGCCTTCTACTTGTGATAATTTTTTGGCTTTAGATTTTATGAACTATGAAAGTTACTCATGTATACATGTGTCATATGTACAAAAATCAAGGGAAGTAAAAATGGATGACATATACATATACAACATGTACACCTTGTCTCTTTTGTTAGCCGCATTTCATATTAAGAAACGTCGAGGATGGCTTTGTTTTTAAGAAGGGGAGGATGATGAGGACATGAATACCTTGGATACGACCAAAAATATTGCATACATGCATATTTGTCAGGTGATTTCTAGTGCAAACTATCCAATAATCTATTTATGTTATCCAGAACAAAAATACATCACATACTTTTGTGTTTTGTATAATTGCAGGTGTATGGGACATTTGTACGATCCACATATGAAGATAAGGGAAAAGAAGAAGTTTAGGTTCTGTTCAAAAAGTCCTCTCACGTCACTTTTGAGCCAAGAGAAGATAGAGTCCAAGTCTCTCACGTTTTGCATTCAGGTTCGGACTGCACAGACATACCTGACTCAAAATGTCAACAACTTTTTCATACGGAGTCTGAATTGGGTGATTCTTTTTTTGTTGGAAAGTAGATTTCGTGCACTTTCCAACCCAATTGGGATCACCTTCAAATTCGTCTGGAGCATTGAGATATCGACGAAACAATCTGACGCTGCAGCAGAATCCGAGTCAAACAACAAGTCCAAAGGTGTTGCACCACCTCCACATGGGCCCATGAGCCTTGTACGACCTAGGGTTAGTTTTAGGCTGCCTTGGGATGTCCTTCCACCTCCTTGGCCGCCACTCCTTGCTCCTATATAAGTAGATCCATCTAGTAGCTTTTTCCTTGGGATTTGTTTCGTTAAAAGTTAGCCATTGCAACTTCGTGTACTTCGTTTGTGTCCGACGACCATACCAAGACCGCTTTCAAATCCCCACCTTTATCAATACTTCATCTATATTCGCAATATTCAGATTGCATTATCATATTCTTGCTTGTTCTTCGATTGCATGCAGGAATAGACCTTCATGGTCAGGCTGATCGTGCTTCCAGCATCGTTAGTAACCTCGGGAGATTGGTTTAGCGATTGCTAAGGCACAACATCATGCACGTTTGTAGTCAGATCATCAAAGTTGTCTGCACCAAATCGATAGTTATCATCTCATCGAAAGATCGGGACACCCCGCCTCTATCAGACGAACGATGTTCTCTGACTTTCAGGGGCAAAAAGTCCTGCTTAGGGGACAAATTTGATAGTCGTCGGGACTCCTGGTGCAAGTGGGTAGTATATGTTAGATTCCCACGCTCGTCGTGAGCATTTTGAGTACTTGTGGGTCCGAAACGGACTCCGAATGACAAACATATGACCATTTTAGTGAACACCGGTCATTTATATGGCGGTCCTTGAAAGAACTTCATTTTCCCATGACACCTTCTGGCGCGCCGCCCTGAAATTTTGTATCCTCCATAGTGGAGATATTGTTTCCACAGATGTAATGATTGATGCCAGGAATGCCCTCTTGTTATTGGCTATCGCCCACGTACGATACGGGATTCCACACAGCAAAAACAAGGAGAATAAGGCTTATAGTCGCCGTATTTTCTTGAATTTATAACCAAACATGATTCCCCAGATCAAATGGCATGTGCAGAATGCAAAATATGTCCTTAACAGGTGGACTAATATGTACACTCACCATAATCTCTCGGATTTTCTTCCAAACGAGTGCCAATGGGTTCAGAAATTTGTGTGAAAGCAGCGGCGAACGCTGTTCTTTGACCTTCAGGGGCAAAAATTCCTGCTTAGGAGCCAAATTTGACGGTTTTCTAGGACTCCTGGCGCAAACGGGGAGTATTTTATAGATTCCCATGCTCGCCGCGAGCATTTTGAGTACTTGTGGGTCCGAAATGGACTCCGAATGACAAAGTAATGACCGTTTTAGTGAACACTAGTCCTTTATATGGCGGTCCTTGAAACAACTTCATTTTCCCGTGACGGGTTCTATCATGTCGCCCCGAAATTTTGCGTTCTCCATAGTGGAGATATTGTTTCCACATATGCATTGATCGATGCCAGGAATACCCTTTTGTTATTGGTTGTCGCCCACATATGTTACAGCATGCCACACGGCGAAAACAAGGAGAATAAGCCTTATAGTTCTGATTAGGGGCCGAGTTTGACGCTCCTCCGGGACAAAAAGTCCTCCTTAGGGGCCAAATTTGATGGTCCTTCGAATCTCTTGGCACAAGTAGGGAGTATTTTCTAGATTCCCACGCTCGTCGGGAGCATTTTGAGTACTTGTGGGTCCGAAACGGACTCCGCATGACAAAGTTATGACTGTTTTAGTGAACACCGGTCCTTGATATGATAGTCCTTGAAAGAACTTCAATTTCCCATGACGTGTTCTGGCGCGTCGCTCTAAAATTTTGTGTCCTCCATAGTATTGACATTGTTTCCACAATGTATTGATTGATTCCAGGAATTCCCTCTTGTTATTGGCTGTCACCCACGTACGTTACGGGATACCATAAGGCGAAAACAAGGAGAATAAGGCTTCTAGTGGTCGTATTTTCTTGAATTTACAACCAAACATGATTCCCCGGATCAAATAGCATGTACAGAATGCAACATTTGTCCTTACCAGGTGGACTAATATTTACACTCACCATGATCTCTCAGGTTTTCTTCCAAACGAGTGCCAATGGGTTCAGAAACTTGTGTGAAAGCAATGGCGAACGCTGTTCTTTGACTTTCAGGGGCAAAAAATCCTGCTTAGGAGACGAATTTGATGGTTGTCCGGGACTCCTGGCACAAACGGGGATTATTTGCTAGATTCCCATGCTCGTCGCGAGCATTTTGAGAACTTGTGGGCCCGAAACGGACTCCAAATGACAAAGTTATGACCGTTTTAGTGAACATCGGTCCTTTATATGGCGGTCCTTGAAAGAACTTCATTTTCCCGTGACACGTTCTAGCATGTCGCCCCGAAATTTTGCGTCCTCCATAGTGGAGATATTGTTTCCACATATGCATTGATCGATGCCAGGAATACCCTTTTTTTATTGGCTGTCGCCCACCTACGTTACGACATGCCACACGGCAAAAACAATGAGAATAAGGCTTAGGGTCGCCGTATATTCTTAAATTTACACCCAAACAGGATTCCCCGGATCATATAGCATGTGCAGAACACAATGTTTGTCCTTGCCAAGGGATTGACTTCGATGAAACATTTGCTCCCGTGGCTAGGCTTGAAGCTATTCGCATACTGCTAGCCTACGCAAATCATCATAACATCCTTCTGTATCAAATGGATGTGAAGAGTGCCTTTCTCCATGGCAAGATTGAAGAAGTGTATGTTTCACAACCACCTGGCTTTGAAGATCCAAAACATCCTGACATGGTTTACAAGCTCAACAAGGCACTGTATGGCCTCAAACAAGCCCCTCATGCTTGGTATGACACACTCAAAGACTTCCTGAAGAGCAAAGGCTTCAAACCTGGTTCCATGGATCCCACACTCTTCACGAAGACGTATGATGGTGAACTGTTTGTGTGCCAAATATATGTGGATGACATTATCTTCGGCTGCACTAATCAAAAATACAGTGATGAGTTTGGACACATGATGCAAGAGCAATATCAAATGTCTATGATGGGTGAGATTAAGTTCTTCCTTAGTCTTCAAATACGTCAGCAAAGCAATGACATCTTCATATCTCAAGAGAAATACCTCAAAGACTGCCTGAAGAAGTTTGGAATGCAAGACTGCAAAGGTTACACGACGCCAATGCCAACCAAAAGTCATCTGGGTCCTGACGCCAAAGATAAAGAGTTCGATCAAAAGGTATACCACTCCATGATTGGTTCTTTACTTTATTTATGTGCATCTAGGCCAGATATAATGCTTAGTGTTTGCATGTGTGCCCGATTCCAAGCGGCACCAAAGGAATCGCATCACTTAGATGTGAAGAAAATTCTTCGATATTTGGCTTACACCCCAACACTAGGATTATGGTATCCAAAGGGCTCAGAGTTTGGTCTAGTTGGATTCTCGGATGCTGATTATGCTGGTCACAAGGTGGATCACAAGTCTACATCAGGCACATGTCACTTTCTGGGACAATCACTTGTTTGTTGGTCTTCAAAGAAGCAGAATTGTGTATCTCTCTCCACTACTGAATCTAAATACATTGCTGCTGGATCTTGCTGCGCTCAGCTTCTATGGATAAAGCAAACACTCAAAGACTATGGCATCCATCTAAAGCAAGTACCACTCTACTGCGACAATGAAAGCGCCATCAAGATTGCCAACAACCCAGTTCAGCACTCGAAGACAAAGCACATTGAATTCCATCATCACTTCCTTAGAGATCATGTCATGAAGGAAGATATTGATATCATTCACATCAACACTGAAGAGCGGCTGGCAGATATCTTCACAAAGCCCTTGGATGAGAAAAGGTTTTGCAAGTTGCGGTGTGAGCTAAATATCTTGGAATCCTCAAATGTCCTGTGATTAGGCACACATTCTAACACTCATGCATGTTGATGACTTAGATGTGCAACACACGAAGTAACATATATCTTCACTCAATAAAGACTTACACTCTAAGTGTGAATACATTAACGTGGAATTTGACTTCGGAGCGCCACGATAATTGTGCGCCATGTCTGGGTCTAGTACTTCCTATACGGTGGGTAACGCCACCACCAAATTTTTGTTTGGAGTGTTTTTTGTTGGCATTACATTTGTAAAGTCTTCGCATTTGGTTTGTCTTCAATATTAACATGTCTTCATGTTTATCTTCACTATATCGATTTGATCTTATTCGGATATATTCATATATTAGCGTTCTGTCCTCTACAACATTCACTTATAGCTATGTCTTCTCGTTTGAATCTTTTGAAATAAGTGAATGTGATCGGACCCTAACCTCTCTATGCTCCTGTCTCAAATCTATCTATCCAAGTCATATGCATTCTATTGAAACCGTTGAATGTCTTCTCTGCGTCCTTGTCAGCAGAAGATACAGAGACAAACATTAAATCTGTTTTAAATGCTCAATCTTTTTTGCCTGAAACCCGGAGAAGCGGGAATGACCACTCGACAATTTAGGTGTGCGTGGGAACATGGAACAACCTACAATGTGTTGCATGTTCGCCACGTGTCCCTTAGATGTGAACCGCTAGGGGCACTTGCGTAATAACGTTGTGTCATCCCTGTCCTTATAAATACACACCACACCCCAGTCAATATCTCTACTTCCACTTCTCCTTCTCACACAAACCCTAGAGCCACCGCTAGCTCTCGACGACGCCGGCGACGAAGCGCTTAGCTATCGCGATCTCACCGACACCGTCCTCACACCGGCCGCGGACATCGTCTTCTCCGCCGTCGCTGTAAGTGTCCTACGTCGCCAAGTTAGGGCACGGAAGATCGAACTGCTCGGCCTCATCTTCTACTCCGTCTAGCAGTTCTTCGTGTGGTAAATAAAACTTCTTTTTACTGTCCATTTGATCCGATAGATTCATCCTTTTCAACCACAAGTGGTTTTTGTCCCTACAAATTTGGATCTATCCTGTTCTAGATCTCATAACATGCCTAGTATATTCACTTATGCTTCACAAAGTAGCTAGATTCCTCACTTGTACTTATTCTTGGATTCATAGAAATCTGGAACCAACTCTCAACATATGAGTGAATGTCTTCGCACTATGAGGTCAATGTCTTCTAAACTGATTTATCTTCAAAATCTTCTGAGAATGCATATGACCTCTTCCCCTTCCCTGGCATCTCTAATGCTATCATAGGTACATGTCTGTGGGAGAATCCCTTGGTTCTCATAGTCTGCATTCATTTGCAGAGTTCTTACAACATCACATCAGTTCTCCCGAAGCTAATTCCTGTCTGAATAGCAGACGGAAGCCTTTGATAGTTTTGAAGCCATTCAGTCTGAACTACATGGCCGCAGATAAGTCGGCAAGGAAGGGAGGCAGGAAGCGCCGTGGGGATACATCAAAGGATTTTCCTGAAGATCTCTATGAGTTGTACAAGACTGACCCCGAAGAGGATTACAATCAGCGCAAAACACGAATACAATGGATTCGAAGATATTGGGCCGATCAATGGTTCAAATACTAGTTCGTGATGAAGGAGTATGCTGAGAAGAATGCCCTCAAGTGTCCTTGGGGTGATATTCTCTTTCGAAATCTTCAACCCAAGAACATACCTGAAGCTATTGCTCAGGGTTTCTACCCTTGTATGGTTCGTGGACCATAGCCTGCAAATTCCGACCCATCATCACTGTTATGGTGTCACGACGACAATCTGTTCAAGCGCAACCTTCAGTTTTCCAAGGCATCTGCCAAAGAGAACAAGAAATCGCTTGGGTTAGACTTCAACCCAGGTCCATCTGCTCCTCGGGGTGATGGCACCCGTGATGCTGAACCCAATATTATCGGGCCCTTCTACAACCTTGAAGGTCTCATAACACACATTGATGTTCAGGGGGCAGCCGTGGAGCACTCTGCAGATGACGTTCATTCTGATGAAGCGCCTGCTCCTCCCAAGCCACAGAAGCAGAAGAAACCAAAGGGTTCAAAGCCCTCCTTTGCACCAAAAGCTTAGCATGCGAAGGCTCTGGCTACTGCACCTCCTGAAGCCAGTGTGCAGTCTGAAGATCTCTCACGCATCTCCAAGACTAAGAAGATGAAGAAGCGCATTCAAACTTCTGGTCAAGCACTGACCCCAGCCGCCGTTCTTAGGAACGAGAATGAAGCCATTGATCTATCAAGTGACGACGATCTTGGCGATGATGCTCCTGAGTTGCTGATAAAGAGCAAAGAAGAGGCGGAGATCTTCAATGATCTACCCCTGTTTGATGTGGACATCTTGAACAACTTCATAGATGAATGGTTTGCCAGCATCAACCTCGACGACCTTGAGCTTCCAATTGGCATCAGTGTCTCTTTCCACAGTGCCATTGCTTCTGTGCTGGCTCTGGCTCAGAAGATTGTTGAATTGAAGAACAAAATTGATTATGAGAAGGCTCAGTTCAAGAAGAATGTGGCCAACCTTAGTGTGGCTGATGTTCAAAGCTTCAAGAAGACGCTGCATGAGCTCAAAGAGCAGTTCCACGAGAAGCGCGAGGAAGCAAAGGGTTCAAGAGAGAGAATGAAGTACTTTGCTGAGGAAAGTCTTCAAGCTCATAATGAAGCAGAAAAGCGCAAGGCTCTGGGGCGCCGTGGCATCGACCCCAGAATGGCTTCCAAGAAGAAGAAGAAGCCTGCTGTGGCCCAAGCTGAAGCATCAAGGCAGGAAGAACCCCGCATTGTCTTCCCTGCCAGTATGATAGGCTCGAAGCCAAAGGTCTCCACAGCTTCTTCTAAACTTAAGAAAACAAGGGCAGCTGAAGCCGAAGCCCGTAAGTGCAAGACCAAGAACACCACTGACGACGCTCCACCGACCAAGAAGAGAAAAACCAAGAAGAAAGATCGGGCTCCTCCAACAGAGCCCCTTGTCGTCGAGCCAATCTCAGTGGCTCGTCCTGCGTCTGAACACTGTGAGCGCCAGTTGATAGTTCATGAGCCTGCTACCACAGAGGCTCCTGAAGCTGAAGAAGATCCAGCTGTTGACTCCACCGCAGCTGAAGACATTGGTCCCCAAGGCAATGTTGAAGATGATGAAGTCCTTCCTCACATCGAGCACAACATGGTATCATCGCCTGTTCTGACGAACAGCGAACTCATCAGCATTGGTCGTCGTTTGACGCCAATTGCTCAGGATGATTCATGGGCTGATCACCCTCAAGACTCCCCCCGTCAAGAATCACCAAGTACTCCCCCACCTCAAGCCACCACTCCGGTGCTTGAAGATGATGACTTTGTGGTCCAGCCGACTCCCTCTCCAAAGGCGTCGCCCGCACTCCGCAGGCTTCGCAAAGGACCAAGGCCACAAGTAACTCTGTCAAGCGTTCCAGAAGGAGAAGAGCACCACAACTCAGTGGCACGACAAGTGTTCCTTGACGCCACTCCAACTGTGAATGTCTCAGAGTCTGAACCCAAAGCTGCTGAAGACATTCCGGCTGCATCAGCCGATGATCAAGAAGTGCCCCATCAAGAAGAAGAAGAACGTGTTGCTACACCCTCGTCCAACCCTGAAGTTGTTCTCGAGGAGAACGTGTCCGACTCTCCAGCTACTCAAGTGGAGGATGAAAATACTGAGGCGGCCACTAACACCAATACTGAAGCCAATGGCGTTGTCATGGCCGAAGCTAATGTGGCGCTTGAAGCTAATGTGGTGAATGCACCTGAAGCCAATGCTGCACCTGACACAAATCTGCAGCCTGAAGCCAATGCCTCAGCTCCTGTACCACCTCCAAGGCCATGCACCATCGAGCAAGAATATGATCGTGGTCAGCTTGTTACCGTCCGCTGGCCAATTCTAGTTCCTCCGCCTGCTCCCAGACCTCAATTTGACTATCATGTGGAGCACCGGCCTCAGGTCCATAAGCCAAAGCCAAGGCTGCCAAGGTTTCCATGCACCGCAACTTCACCAGGATCCTTTAATGTAAATGGCTTCATTGCACACAACACCTTCTTTGATAGTGCCAAGAACCCCTACTCCAAGCCAAGAATTTCATCTGATCAATTTTGGAGCTACCAGCAGCGTAGTTACTATTCCTGTGTACTCTATGATCAAGGGCGCATCTTTCCCCATATGTGTCTCGATAGTGAAGCTATTGCTGGACGACCCTTCTTGGAAGAGGTACTTGACAGTTTCCGTGATGCTGGTCTTCTGAACTTTGTGACTGCCAAAGAACATTGGAATGAAGAGCTTCTCCTACAATTTTATGCTACCCTCCACATTCGCGGCTACAACAGGCATCCGAAGACTCTGATCCTTGAGTGTATGATAGGTGATGTACACCATGAAGCTAAAGCCCAAGACATCATTGAGCTTACTGCCCCGCCCACTCCTGGTGAACACTATGAACCAGGTTGTCAGCTACACCAGAATGCTTTGGAGAGCATCTTCCAGAAGCCAGAGCCCAACATGAGCCAAATGCTGAGCATGATGAAGCCACTGCCCCATGACGTTGACTATCCAAAGGAATTCTTTGCCGAAGACCTAGAGTATCTGCCTCGCACTATTTATCACATCATCAGGAGAACTCTATGGCCTGTCAAAGGACATTCTCCTGCAGTGAAGCTTGAAGGAGCAACGAAGACATTGGTGTTCTATATCTTCAATGGCATCAGCTTCAATGCTCAAGACTTCTTCATTAGGCAATTGGATGCATCGGGCTCCGATATCTTTGGTCTGAAGTTCTATGCTCCATGGGTAATGCGCCTCATCAAGGTTCACTCTGCTATCAACTATCAGCCTTCTGCGCGCAATCATCTCATATTCTTGCCAGCGGTTGATCTGTCTGTCGAAGCCATCTACCCAGAGCCTGCCAAAGAGCCTGTTTATCTTCACAATGCTGATCACCAAAGCTTCACACAGCCCATTGAAGGAGTTCAGGCCGTCACTCGTGTTTATCCTTTGGCTGGCAATACACGTGCCCCTCGTACCCAAACTGAAGCCACTGAAAGCACAATTGCCCAAAGGACTCGGAAGCGATCTCATGTTCTTAATGACCGAGAGCTTCTAGTCGCCCTGCATCAGAAACATGATAAGCATCATGACTGGCTCAAGTGTCAAATGCATAGCCTCTTGGTAGATGTCAATCGCATTCGCAACCTTGCCACCAAGAATGCGTTTGTCACTCATGAAACCTGTCGCCGGTCGTGGAAGAGTCTGACTCTGTTGAGCTCTGAAGATGATCTTCAACAGGATGGCTTCACCGAGAGATTCAAGTTTGATTCCACTCCTCCATGGAACGCTCACTTGCGTCGGACTCCCTCACTTGAAGACTCTGACTATTCTTCCTCAAGTGCAACTGTTAATGCCAGACTCCTTGATGACTAAGATGATGCTACCTCACCACCTCCCACTTCAGTGTGTATCGACACTGCACCAAGTTCGTCTGCACCACCAAACCTCAACGATGACCCTGCTGCTTCGCCTACTCCTCACAGGAACGAGTAGAAAGCTCTATGTCTTCAAACCTTTTTGGTCATTACTGACAAAAGGGGGAGAAGCATATGAGTTGATAGTCTTGAAGCGGGTCCATATGGGTGGTTGCTATACTTTTGCTACATTTGCCAAGTGCTTACAACTCTCGCTTTTGATACATTTGGTTCTTTGAGTTGGAACACTTAAACTTGATGGTCGTCTACTACCTTTTCAGTCAACTATGTGATGCGATGATAAATTCCGCATGTGCGACGGTAAATTCCGCACGAAGTCATTTTGCAAACGTCCATTTTTCATTATGCATGTCATTATCTTCGTTATATCTCTTCATGCATGATGAATTGTCTTCATAATTAGAAGAGGATCTCCACAAGTACAACTTGCCATGTGCATTTGCATTCAAAAGCAAAATACTTATATGCACATCTTCAGGGGAGCCCTTTTTGCTAGTTACAAAGAAAATAACTCAATCCTTTACAATGTCACATACTTTTATCCCCATTGAAAACTTCAACCAGTTTGTCATCAATCACCAAAAAGGGGGAGATTGTAAGTGCATCTAGTGCCACCCCTAGTTGGTTTTGGAGTATTGGTGACAAACCTGGTTGAGGGACTAATGTGTTTGTGAGAATTGCAGGATAACACAGGTAGTAGTCCCTCATTGATTGGTTTACCTATTGGAGATGACCCCTAAAAATGTGTCAAGACATTGAAGACAATGGTGGTATGTGAAGATATTCACATTGAAGACTATGACATGAGAAGACACCGCATGAAGACTTTGGAGCGCGAAGACATAGTTGTTTTGTAGTTTCATTTTCTTCTTTGTTGAGTCATAGGAACCACCATACTGTTAAGTGGGGTCCAAGTGAACAAAGTCAGAGTGACTAAAGTGATGCTCAACCAGATCCTAAGTCTTCGAGCGAAGACAATGAGAGCAAATCTTATCCAGAGCTAGACAAGCCAGCTTTACTTGTAGCCCAAGTCAAGCTACCGCGTGTGTTTGAAATCTGACCGTTGGAACACGTGTCGGTTCCTTAGTGACCCAGGGTCATTTCGGACAAATCAGGTCGGGTTGCCTAGTGGCTATAAATAGCCCACCCCCTACACCATAAATTGGTGGCTGCTCAGAGTTAGTGCACGACTTTTGTCGTTTGAGAGCAACCCACCTCCGAAGCCTTTGAGAGATAAATCCTTGCGAGGACAGAGACCTAAATACCCAGAGCCAAAGAGTGTTAGGCATCACTAAAGTCTTTCTGTCTGTGTGATCTGAAGACTTGTTACACTTGAGGACTGTGAATCCTCCAGCCGGTTAGGCGTCGCGTTCTGAGCATCCAAGAGTCATTGTGGATCACCGATGGACGAAGTCTTTGAAGGTTTGGAAGTCTACCTTGAAGACTTACCTGAGTGATTGGGTGAGGACTGTGTGTCCTTAGCTCAAGGGGAATAAGGTGAAGATGTGGTCTTCTGACTTGAATCTCAGCCTCCCTAACCAGACGTACAGTTGTCACAGCAACTGGAACTGGTCCAACAAATCCTTGTCTTCACCAAGCAACTAGTTCTATCCCTTCCTTCTCTTTATTTACAGTTGGTCTTTGTGAAGTCATTGCCTGCTTGCATTAGCTGTTTGTCTTCACTATGTGCCTGTTTGTTCTGATTGGCTTCATACTATCTTCCATCCTAATCCATACTGCCTAGCTGTTAATAGTCTTCGTGCTTTCACTTCTTTGAATACTTGACTATGGCTTTCCTAGTGTAGTGTACCTTCCACTACATGTTAATAGGTTCATTTCTATCGTTTGTCTTCGAAACTTCCATGTTTTGAAGACTTCCATAAAAATCGCCTATTCACCCCCCTCTAGTCGAGCACTAGCACTTTCAGCTACGGGTGAGAAGGTATCATCGTAGTCAACTCCTTGAACTTGTCGAAAACCTTTCCCAACAAGTCGAGCTTTGTAGACAGTAGCATTACCGTCAGCGTCAATCTTCTTCTTGAAGATCCATTTATTCTCGATGGCTTGCCGATCATCGGGCAAGTCAACCAAAGTCCATACTTTGTTCTCATACATGGATCCCATCTCAGATTTCATGGCCTCAAGCCATTTTGTCGAATCTGGGATCATCATTGCTTCCTTATAGATCGTAGGTTCGTCATGGTCAAGTAACATGACTTCCAAAACAGGATTACCGTACCACTCTGGTGCGGATCTTACTCTGGTTGACCTACGAGGTTCGGTAGTAACTTGATCTGAAGTTACATGATCTTCATCATTAGCTTCCTCACTTATTGGTGCAGGAGTCACGGGAACAGATTTCTATGAGGAACTACTTTCCAATAAGGGAGCAGGTACAATTACCTCATCAAGTTCTACTTTCCTTCCACTCATTTCTTTTGAGAGAAACATCTTCTCTAGAAAGGATCCATTCTTAGCAACGAATGTCTTGCCTTCGGATCTGTGATAGAAGGTGTACCCAACAGTCTCCTTTGGGTATGCTATGAAGACACATTTCTCCGATTTGGGTTCGAGCTTATCAGGTTGCCGCTTTTTCACATAAGCATCGCAGCCCCAAACTTAAAGAAACGACAACTTTAGTTTCTTGCCAAACCACAGTTCATAAGGTGTCGTCTCAATGGATTTAGATGGTGCCCATTTGATGTGAATGCAGCCGTCTCTAAAGCATAACCCCAAAACGATAGCGGTAAATCAGTAAGAGACATTGATACGTCTCCAACGTATCTATAATTTTTGATTGCTCCATGCTATATTATCTACTATTTTGGACATTATTGGGCTTTATTATCCACTTTTATATTATTTTTGGGACTAACCTATTAACCGGAGGCCCAGCCCAGATTTGCTGTTTTTTTGCCTATTTTAGGGTTTCGAAGAAAAGAATATCAAACGGAATCCAAACGGAATGAAACCTTTAGGAACGTGATTTTCTCACCGAACATGATCCAGGAGACTTGGACCCTATGTCAAGACACAAAGGAGGAGGCCATGAGGTAGGGGGGCGCCTACCCGCCCCCCCAGGCGCGCCCTCCACCCTTGTGGGCCCCCTGTTGCTCCACCGACGTACTCCTTCCTCCTATATAATACGTAACCCCAAACGATCAGATACAGATCCAAAACCCTAATTCCACTTCTGCAACTTTCTATATCCACAAGATCCCATCTTGGGGCCTGTTCCGGAGCTCCGCCGGAGGGGGTATCCATCACGGAGGGCTTCTACATCATCACCATAGCCCCTCCGATGAAGTGTGAGTAGTTCATCTCAGACCTACGGGTCCATAGTTATTAGCTAGATGGCTTCTTCTCTCTTTTTTGATCTCAATACAATGTTCGCCCCCTCTCTTGTGGAGAACTATTCGATGTAATCTTCTTTTTGCGGTGTGTTTGTTGAGATCGATGAATTGTGGGTTTATGATCAAGTCTATCTATGAACAATATTTGAATCTTCTCTGAATTCTTTTATGTATGATTGGTTATCTTTGCAAGTCTCTTTGAATTATCAGTTTGGTTTGGCCAACTAGATTGATCTTTCTTGCAATGGGAGAAGTGCTTAGCTTTGGGTTCAATCTTGCAGTGTCCTTTCCAAGTGACAGTAGGGGCAGCAAGGCACGTATTGTATTGTTGCCATCGAGGATAACAAGATGGGGTTTTCATCATATTGCATGAGTTTATCCCTCTACATCATGTCATCTTGCTTAAGGCATTACTCTGTTTTCATCACCTTAATATTCTAGATGCATGCCGGGTAGCGCTCGATGAGTGGAGTAATATTAGTACATGCAGGCAGGAGTCGGTCTACTTGTCTCGGACGTGATGCCTATATACATGATCATGCCTAGATATTCTCATAACTATGCTCAATTCTGTCAATTGCTCAACAGTAATTCGTTCACCCACCGTAGAATACCTATGCTCTTGAGAGAAGCCACTAGTGAAACCTATGGTCCTCGGGTCTATCTTCATCATATTAATCTTCCAATACTTTGCTATTTACTTTGCTTTTATTTTACCTTGCATCTTTATCATAAAAATACCAAAAATATTATCTTATCATATGTATCAGATCTCACTCTCGTAAGTGGCCGTGTAGGGATTGACAACCCCTTATCGCGTTGGTTGCGAGGATTTATTTGTTTTGTGCAGGTACGAGGGACTCGCGCGTAGCCTCTCATAACTATGCTCAATTCTGTCAATTGCTCAACAGTAATTCGTTCACCCACCATAGAATACCTATGCTCTTGAGAGAAGCCACTAGTGAAACCTATGGCCCCCGGTCTATCTTCATCATATTAATCTTCCAATACTTTGCTATTTACTTTGCTTTTATTTTACCTTGCATCTTTATCATAAAAATACCAAAAATATCATCTTATCATATCTATCAGATCTCACTCAGTAAGTGGCCGTGTAGGGATTGACAACCCCTTATCGTGTTGGTTGCGAGGATTTATTTGTTTTTTGCAGGTACGAGGGACTCGCGCGTAGCCTCCTACTGGATTGATACCTTGGTTCTCAAAAACTGAGGGAAATACTTACGCTACTTTGCTGCATCTTCCCTTCCTCTTCGGGGAAAAAATCAACGCAGTGCTCAAGAGGTAGCAAGAAGGATTTCTGGCGCCGCTATCGGGGAGTCTACGCGAAAGTCAATATACCAAGTACCCATCACAATCCCTATCTCCCGCATTACATTATTTGCCATTTGCCTCTCGTTTTCCTCTCCCCCACTTCACCCTTGCCGTTTTATCCGCCCTCTCTCTCTCTATCCTCCCTCTCTTTTTCCGTTTGCCTCTTTTTGCCCGCTTGCTTTTTGTTTGCTTGTGTGTTGGATTGCTTGCTTAACATGATGGCTCAAGATAACACTAAATTGTGCGACTTTACCAATACCAACAACAATGATTTTATTAGCACTCCGATTGCTCCTCTTACCAATGCTGAATCTTGTGAAATTAATGCTGCCTTGCTGAATCTTGTCATGAAAGATCCGTTTTCCGGCCTTCCTAGTGAATATGCCGCTGCCCATCTAAATAGCTTCGTTGATTTGTGTGATATGAAAAAGAAGAAAAATGTAGACAATGATATTGTTAAATTGAAGCTATTTCCTTTTTCGCTTAGAGATCGTGCTAAAGCTTTGTTCTCATCTTTGCCTAAAAATAGTATTGATTCATGGAATAAGTGCAAAGATGCTTTTATCTCTAAGTATTTTCCTCCCGCTAAGATCATCTTCCTTAGAAATGATATTATGAATTTTAAGCAACTTGATCATGAACATGTTGCACAAGCTTGGGAGAGGATGAAATTAATGATATGTAATTGCCCTACTCATGGTTTGAATTTGTGGATGATTATACAAAAAAATAATGCCGGATTGAATTTTGTTTCTAGAAATCTTTTAGATTCGGCCGCAGGAGGCACTTTTATGGAAATCACTTTAGGAGAAGCTACTAAACTCCTAGATAATATTATGGTTAATTATTCTCAATGGCATACTAAAAGGTCTACTAATAAAAAGGTGCATGTGATAGAAGAAGTTAATGTTTCAAGTGGAAAGATGGATGAACTTATGAAATTATTTGCTAGTAGAAGTGTTTCTTCTGATCCTAATGATATGCCCTTGTCTACTTTGATTGAGAATAATAATGAATCTATGGATGTGATTTTGTTGGTAGGAATAATTTTGGTAACAACGCGTATAGAGGAACTTTTAATCCTAGGCCTTATCCTAGTAATCCCACTAATAATTATGGTAATTCCTACAACAATTCTTATGGAAATTATAATAAGATGCCCTCTGATTTTGAATCTAATATTAAATAATTTATTACTTCTCAAAATAATTTCAATGCTTTGATTGAAGAAAAATTGCTTAAGATTGATGAGTTGGCTAGGAACGTTGATAGAATTTCTCTTGATGTTGATTCTTTGAAACTTAGATCTATTCCACCTAAGCATGATATCAATGAGTCTCTCAAAGCTATAAGAATTTCCATTGATGAGTGCAAAGAAAGAACCGCTAGGATACGTGCTAAGGAAGATGCCTTTATAAGAGCGTGTTCTTCTAGTTCCTATGAAAATAAAGATGAAGATCTAAAAGTTATTGATGTGTCCCCTATTAAATCTTTGTTTTGCAATATGAATCTTAATATTTATGGGACTGAATATGATCCACCTTTACCTAGAAGGCGTGCCAAGAATTCGGAGTTTTTAGATCTTGATGCTAAAATTGATGAAAGTGGGATCGAAGAAATTAAAACCCTAGATGTTGCTAAACCCACTATTTTGGATTTCAATAAATTTAATTATGAAAATTTCTCTTTGATTGATTGTATTTCCTTGTTGCAATCCATGCTAAATTCTCCTCACGCTTAAAGTCAAAATAAAGCGAGCGTTCACTAAACATAGCGTTGATGCCTTGATGCAATCTTATGAAGAAAAACTTGAATTGGAAGTTTCTATCCCTAGAAAACTTTATGATGAGTGGGAACCAACTATTAAAATTAAGATTAAAGATCATGAGTTTTATGCTTTATGTGATTTGGGTGCTAGTGTTTCCATGATTCCAAAGACTTTGTGTGATTTGTTAGGTTTCCGTGATTTTGATGATTGCTCTCTAAACTTGCACCTCGCGGATTCCACTATTAAGAAACCTATGGGAAGAATTAATGATGTTCTTATTGTTTCAAATAGGAATTATGTGCCCATAGATTTTATTGTTCTTGACATAGATTGCAATCCTTCATGTCCTATTATTCTTGGTAGACCTTTCCTTAGAACGATTGGTGCAATTATTGATATGAAGGAAGGAAATATTAGATTCCAATTTCCGTTAAGGAAAGGCATGGAACACTTTCCTAGAAAGAAAATTAAATTACCTTATGAATCTATTATGAGAGCCACTTATGGATTGCCTACCAAAGATGGCAATACCTAGATCTATCCTTGCTTTTTATGCCTAGCTAGGGGCGTTAAACGACAACGCTTGTTGGGGGCAACCCAATTTTATTTTTATTCCTTGATTTTTGTTCCTGTTTAGTAATAAATAATTTATCTATCCTCTGTTTTGGTTGTGTTTTTTTGTGTTTAATTAGTGTTTGTGCCAAGTAGAACCGTTGGGAAGACTTGGGGAAAGTCTTGATATCTTGCTGTAAAAAACAGAAACTTTAGCGCTCACGAGAACTGCTGCCATTTTTATTTGGAAAGTGATATTTAGTTTATTTTTTTGAATATGATTAATAAATAAATTACTTACGTCCAGCAAATTTATTTTAGAATTTTTGGGGTTCCAGATCTTGCGCTAGCTACAGATTACTACAGACTGTTCTGTTTTTGACAGATTCAGTTTTTCGTGTGTTGTTTGCTTATTTTGATGAATCTATGGCTAGTAAAATAGTTTGTAAACCATAGAGAAGTTGGAATACAGTAGGTTTAACACCAATATAAATAAATAATGAGTTCATTACAGTACCTTGAAGTGGTCTTTTGTTTTCTTTTGCTAACGGAGCTCACGAGATTTTGTACTTTAAGTTCTGTGTTGTGAAGTTTTCAAGTTTTGGGTACAGATTTGATGGATTATGGAACAAGGAGTGGCAAGAGCCTAAGCTTGGGGATGCCCATTTCACCCCCAAGATAATCTAAGTACACCTAAAAGCCAAAGATTGGGGATGCCCCGGAAGGCATCCCCTCTTTTCGTCTACTTCTATCGGTAACTTTACTTGGAGCTATATTTTTATTCACCACATGATATGTGTTTTGCTTGGAGCGTCTTGCATTATTTGAGTCTTTATTTGTTAGTTTACTACAATCATCCTTGCTGTACACACCTTTTGAGAGAGCCATACATGATTTAGAATTTTTTATAATACTCTATGTGCTTCGCTTATATCATTTGAGTTATATAGTTTTGCTCTAGTACTTCACTTATATCTTTTAGAGCACGGTGGTGGATTTGTTTTATAGAAACTATTGATCTCTCATGCTTCACTTAGATTATTTTGAGAGTCTTAAATAGCATGGTAATTTGCTTAAATAATCCTAATATGCTTGGTATTCAAGAATAATAATAAAACTTTCTTATGAGTGTGTTGAATACTATGAGAAGTTTGATGCTTGATGATTGTTTTGAGATATGAAGATGGTGAAATTAAAGTTGTGCTAGTTGAGTAGTTGTTAATTTGAGAAATACTTGTGTTAAAGGTTGTGATTCCCGTAGCATGCACGTATGGTGAACTGTTATGTGATGAAGTCGGAGCATGATTTATTTATTGATTGTCTTCCTTATGAGTGGCGGTCGGGGACGAGCGATGGTCTTTTCCTACCAATCTATCCCCCTAGGAGCATGCACGTAATACTTTGCTTTGATAACTTGTAGATTTTTGAAATAAGTATATGAGTTCTTTATGACTAATGTTGAGTCCATGGATTATACGCACTCTCACCCTTCCACCCTTGCTAGCCTCTCTAATACCGCGCCCCTTTCGCTGGTATCATACACCCACCATATACCTTCCTCAAAACAGCCACCATACCTACCTATTATGGAATTTCCATATTCTGAGATATATTGCCATGCAACATTCCACCGTTTTGTTTATTATGACACATTCCATCATTGTCATATTGCTTATCATGATCATGTAGTTGACATCGTATTTGTGGCAAAGCCACCGTTCATAATTCTTTCATACATGTCACTCATGAGTCATTGCATATCCCGGTACACCGCCGGAGGCATTCATATAGAGTCATACTTTGTTCTAAGTGTCGAGTTGTAATTGTTGAGTTGTGAGAAAATAAAAGTGTGATGATCATCATTATTAGAGCATTGTCCCAAGTGAGGAAAGGACGATGGAGACTATGATTCCCCCACAAGTCGGGATGAGACTCCGGACGAAAAAAAGAGGCCATAAAAAAGAGAAAAGGCCCAAATAAAGAAAATGAGAGAAAAAGAGAGAACGAGCAATGCTACTATCCTTTTACCACACTTGTGCTTCAAAGTAGCACCATGATATTCATAGTAGAGAGTCTCTCATTTCGTCACTTTCATATACTAGTGGGAATTTTTCATTATAAAACTTGGCTTGTATATTCCAATGATGGGCTTCCTCAAATTGCCCTAGGTCTTCGTGAGTAAGCGAGTTGGATGCACACCCACTTAGTTTCTTTTGTTGAGCTTTCATATACTTATAGCTCTAGTGCATCCGTTGCATGGCAATCCCTACTCACTCACATTGATATCTATTGATGGGCATCTCCATAGCCCGTTGATACGCCTAGTTGATGTGAGACTATCTTATCCCTTTTTCTCTTCTCCACAACCACCATTCTATTCCACCTATAGTGCTATATTCAAGGCTCACGCCCATGTATTACGTGAAGATTGAAAAAGTTTTGAGAATGTCAAAAGTACGAAACAATTGCTTGGCTTGTCATTGGGGTAATGCATGATTTAAATACTTTGTGTGGTGAAGATAGAGCATAGCCCAACTATATGATTTTGTAGGGATAACTTTGTTTGGCCATTTTATTTTGAGAAGACATGATTGCTTTGTTAGTATGCTTGAAGTATTATTATTTTTATGTCAATATGAACCTTTATCTTGAATCTTTCGAATCTGAATATTCTACCACAATTAATAAGACTTACATTAAAATTATGCCAAGTAGCACTCCGCGTCAAAAATTCTGTTTTTATCATTTACCTACTCGAGGATGAGCAGGAATTAAGCTTGGGGATGCTTGATACGTCTCCAACGTATCTATAATTTTTTATTGCTCCATCCTATATTATCTACTTTTTGGACATTATTGGTCTTCATTATCCACTTTTATATTATTTTTGAGACTAACCTATTAACCGGAGGCCTAGCCCAGAATTGCTATTTTTTTGCCTATTTTAGGGTTTCGAAGAAAAGGAATATCAAACTGAGTCCAAATGGAATTAAACCTTCGGGAATGTGATTTTCTCACAGAACATGATCCAGGAGACTTGGACCCTACGTCAAGACACAAAGGAGGAGGCCACGAGGTAGGAGGGTGCGCCTACCCCCCAGGCATGCCCTCCACCCTCGTGGGCCCCCTGTTGCTCCACCGACGTACTCCTTCCTCCTATATATACCTATGTACCCCCAAACGATCATATACGGAGCCAAGACCCTAATTCCACCGCCGCAACTTTCTGTATCCACGAGATCCCATCTTGGGGCCTTTTCCGGAGCTCCACCGAAGGGGGTATCCATCACGGAGGGCTTCTACATCATCACTATAGCCCCTCCGATGAAGTCTGAGTAGTTCACCTCAGACCTACGGGTCCATAGTTATTAGCTAGATGGCTTCTTCTCTCTTTTTGGATCTCAATACAATGTTCGCCCCCTCTCTTGTGGAGAACTATTCGATGTAATCTTCTTTTTGCGGTGTGTTTGTTGAGATCGATGAATTGTGGGTTTATGATCAAGTCTATCTATGAACAATATTTGAATCTTCTCTGAATTCTTTTATGTATGATTGGTTATCTTTGCAAGTCTCTTTGAATTATCAGTTTGGTTTGGCCAACTAGATTGATCTTTCTTGCAATGGGAGAAGTGCTTAGCTTTGGGTTCAATCTTGCGGTGTCCTTTCCAAGTGACAGTAGGGGCAGCAAGGCACGTATTGTATTGTTGCCATCGAGGATAACAAGATGGGGTTTTCATCATATTGCATGAGTTTATCCCTCTACATCATGTCATCTTGCTTAAGGCGTTACTCTGTTTTCATCACCTTAATATTCTAGATGCATGCCGGGTAGCGGTCGATGAGTGGAGTAATATTAGTACATGCAGGCAGGAGTCGGTCTACTTGTCTCGGACGTGATGCCTATATACATGATCATGCCAAGATATTCTCATAACTATGCTCAATTCTGTCAATTGCTCAACAGTAATTCGTTCACCCACCGTAGAATACCTATACTCTTGAGAGAAGCCACTAGTGAAACCTATGGCCCTCGGGTCTATCTTCATCATATTAATCTTCCAATACTTTGCTATTTACTTTGCTTTTATTTTACCTTGCATCTTTATCATAAAAATACCAAAAATATTATCTTATCATATCTATCAGATCTCACTCTCTTAAGTGGCCGTGTAGGGATTGACAACCCCTTATCGCGTTGGTTGCGAGGATTTATTTTTTTGTGCAAGTACGAGGGACTCGCGCGTAGCCTCCTACTGGATTGATACCTTGGTTCTCAAAAACTGAGGGAAATACTTACGCTACTTTGCTGCACCATCCCTTCCTCTTTGGGGAAAAACCAACGCAGTGCTCAAGAGGTAGCAGACATCATAGATCGCACCATATCTAGTAAAGTACGATTATGACCTTCGGACACACCATTACGCTGTGGTGTTCCGGGTGGCATGAGTTAAGAAACTATTCCGCATTGTTTCAAATGAAGACCAAACTCATAACTCTAATATTCTCCTCCACGATCAGATCGTAGAAACTTTATTTTCTTGTTACAATGATTTTCCACTTCACTCTGAAATTCTTTGAACTTTTTAAATGTTTCAAACTTATGTTTCATCAAGTAGATATACCCATATCTTCTCAGATCATCTGTGAAGGTGAGAAAATAACGATACCCGCGCGAGCCTCAACATTCATCGGACCACATACATCAGTATGTATGATTTCCAACAAATCTGTTTCTCGCTCCATAGTTCCGGAGAATGAAATTTTAGTCATCTTGCCCATGAGGCATGGTTCGCAAGTAACTAGTGATTCATAATCAAGTGATTCCAAAAGTCCATTAGAATGGAGTTTCTTCATCCGCTTTACACCTATATGACCTAAACGGCAGTGCCACAAATAGTTGCACTATCATTATCAACTCTGCATCTTTTGGCTTCAATATTATGAATATGTGTATCACTACTATCGAGATTCATTAAAAATAGACCACTCTTCAAGGGTGCATGAGCATAAAAGATATTACTCATATAAATAGAACAACCATTATTCTCAGATTTAAATGAATAACCGTCTCGCATCAAACCAGATCTAGATATAAAGTTCATGCTTAAAGCCGGCACCAAATAACAATTATTCAGGTCTAAAATTAATCCCGAAGGTAGATGTAGAGGTAGCGTGCCGACCGCGATCACATCAACTTTGGAACCATTTCCCACGTGCATCGTCACCTCGTCCTTAGCCAATCTTCACTTAATCCGTAGCCCCTCTTTCGAGTTGCAAATATTAGCAACAGAACCAGTATCAAATACCCAGGTGCTACAGCGAGCATTAGTAAGGTACACATCAATAACATGTATATCACATATACCTTTGTTCACCTTGCCATCCTTCTTATCCACCAAATACTTGGGGCAGTTCCGCTTCCAGTGACTAGTCCCTTTGCAGTAGAAGCACTCATTTTCAGGCTTATGTCCAGACTTGGGTTTCTTCACTTGAGCAGCAACTGGCTTGCTGTTCTTCTTGAAGTTCCCCTTCTTCCCTTTACCCTTTTTCTTGAAACTGGTGGTCTTGTTGACCATCAACACTTGATGCTCCTTCTTGATTTCTACCTCCGCAGCCTTTAGCATTGTGAAGAGCTCGGGAATCGTCTTATCCATCCCTTGCATATTATGGTTCATCACAAAGCTCTTGTAGCTTGGTAGCACTGATTGAAGAACTCTGTCAATGACACTATCATCAGGAAGATTAACTCCCAGTTGATTCAAGTGGTTGTGGTACCAAGACATTCTGAGTATATGTTCACTGATAGAACTATTCTCCTCCATCTTGCAACTGTAGAACTTATTGGAGACTTCAAATCTCTCAATCCGGGCATTTGCTTGAAATATTAACTTCAACTCCTGGAACATCTCATATGCTCCATGACGTTCAAAACGTCATTGAAGTCCCGGTTCTAAGCTGTAAAGCATGGCACACTGAACTATCGAGTAGTCATCAGCTTTGCTCTTCTAGACGTTCATAACATCTGGCGTTGCTCCTGCAGCAGGTTTGGCACCTAGCGGTGCTTCCACGACATAATTCTTCAGTGCAGCAATGAGGATAATCCTCAAGTTACGGACCCAGTCCATGTAATTGCTACCATCATCTTTCAACTTTGCTTTCTCAAGGAAAGCATTAAAATTCAACAGAACAACAACACGGGCCATCTATCTACAACAACATAGACATGCAAAATACTATCAGGTACTAAGTTCATGATAAATTAAAGTTCAATTAATCATATTACTTAAGAACTCCCACTTTGACATACACCCCTCTAATCATCTAAGTGATCACGTGATCCATATCAACTAAACCATGTCCGATTATCACGTGAGATGGAGTAGTTTTCAATGGTGAACATCACTATGTTGATCATATCTACTATATGATTCACGCTCGACCTTTCGGTCTCAGTGTTCCAAGGCCATATCTGCATATGCTAGGCTCATCAAGTTTAACACGAGTATTCTGCGTGTGCAAAACTGGCTTGCACCCGTTGTATGTGAACGTAGAGCTATCACACCTGACCATCACGTGGTGTCTCGGCACGATGAACTTTCGCAACGGTGCATACTCAGGGAGAACACTTATACCTTGAAATTTAGTGAGAGATCATCTTATAATGCTACCGCCGATCTAAGCAAAATAGATGCATAAAAGATAAACATCACATGCAATCAATATAAGTGATATGATATGGCCATCATCATCTTGTGCCTGTGATCTCCATCTCCAAAGCACCGTTATGATCACCATCGTCACCGGCTTGACACCTTGATCTCCATCGAAGCATCATTGTCGTCACGCCAACTATTGCCTGCACGACTATCGCTACCTCTTAGTGATAAAGGAAAGCAATTACATGGCGATTGCATTTCATACAATAAAGCGGCAACCATATGGCTCTTGCCAGTTGCCGATAACTGTGTTACAAAACATGATCATCTCATACAATAAAATTTAGCATCATGTCTTGACCATATCACATCAAAACATGCCCTGCAAAAACAAGTTAGACATCCTCTACTTTGTTGTTGCAAATTTTACGTGCCTGCTATGGGCTGAGCAAGAACCATTCTTACCTACGCATCAAAAACCACAACACGGTATAGTGATTGCTTTTTGATCTTCAGAAAGAACCCTGTTCATTGAATCCGATTCAACTAAAGCTGGAGAAATAGACACCCACTAGCCACCTGTGTGCGAAGCACGTCGGTAGAACCAGTCTCGCGTAAGCATACACGTAATGTCGGTCTGGGCCGCTTCATCCAACAATGCCGCTGTATCAAGAATCAACTAGTGATGGCAAGCAATATGTATATACCCACATGCACAACTCCTTTGTGTTCTAGTCATGCATATAACATCGACGCATAAACCTGGCTCTGATACCACTGTTGGGGAACGCAGTAATTTCAAAAAATTTCCTACGCACACGCAAGATCATGGTGATGCATAGCAACGAGAGGGAGAGTGTCGTCCACGTACCCTCGTAGACCTTAAGCGGAAGCATTATGAGAACGCGGTTGATGTAGTCATACGTCTTCACAATCCGACCGATCCAAGTACCGAACATACGACACCTCCGAGTTCAGCACACGTTCAACTCGGTGATGTCCCACGAACTCGGATCTACCAGAGCTTCGAGGGAGAGTTCTGTCAGCACGACGACGTGATGACGATGATGACGATGCTACGATGCAGGGCTTCGCCTAAGCACCGCTACGATATGACCGAGGTGGAGGGGAGCACTGCACACAGCTAAAAGATCAACTGATCAACTTTTGTCTTGGGGTGCCCCTACCCCAGTATATAAAGGAGCAAAGGGGAGACCGGCCGACCCTAGCAGGGCGCTCCAAGAGGAGGAGTCCCCCTCCTAGTGGGAGTAGGACTCCCCTTTCCTAGTCGCACTAGGAGGGGGAAGGAAGGAGTGGGAGAGGGGAAAGGCAAGGGGGACACCGCCCCCCTTCCTTGTCCTATTCGGACTCAAGGGGAGGGAGCGCGTGGCCTACCCTGGTTGGCCCCTCTCTCTCTCCACTAGGGCCCAACAAGGCGCATTAACCCCCGGGGGGTTCCGGTAACCCCCCCCCCCCGGCACTCCGGTAAAATCCCAATTTCACCCGGAACTATTTCGATGTCCAAATATAGGCTTCCAATATATCAATCTTTTATGTCTCAACCATTTCGAGACTCCTCATCATGTCCGTGATCATATCTGGGACTCCGAACTACCTTTGGTACATCAAAACACATAAACTCATATTACCGATCGTCATCGAACTTTAAGCGTGCGGACCCTACGGGTTCGAGAACTATGTGGACATGACCGAGACTCATCTCCAGTCAATAACCAATAGCGGAACCTAGATGCTCATATTGGTTCCTACATATTCTACGAAGATCTTTATCGGTCAAACCGCATAACAAGATACGTTGTTCCCTTTGTCATCGGTATGTTACTTGCCCGAGATTCGATCATCGGTATCTCAATACTAGTTCAATCTCGTTACCGACAAGTCTCTTTACTAGTTCCATAAGGCTACATCCTGTAACTAACTCATTAGCTACATTGCTTGCAAGGCTTATTGTGATGTGCATTACTGAGAGGGCCTAGAGATTGATGGGGAACGTAGTAATTTCAACAAATTTCCTACGCACACGCAAGATCATGGTGATGCATAGCAACGAGAGGGGGGAGTGTGATCTACGTACCCTTGTAGACCGACAGCGGAAGCGTTAGCACAACGCGGTTGATGTAGTCGTACGTCTTCACGGCCCGACCGATCAAGCACCGAAACTACGACACCTCCGAGTTTTAGCACATGTTCAGCTCGATGACGATCCCCGGACTCCGATCCAGCAAAGTGTCAGGGAAGAGTTCCGTCAGCATGACGGCGTGGTGACGATCTTGATGTACTACCATCGCAGGGCTTCGCCTAAGCACCGCTACAATATTATCGAGGATTATGGTGGAAGGGGGCACCACACACGGCTAAGAATATGATCACGTGGATCAACTTGTGTCTCTTTGGGGTGCCCCCTGCCCCCGTATATAAAGGAGCAAGGGGGAGGCCGGCCGGCCCTTGTGGGCGCGCCAAGGAGGAGTAGGATTCCTACTCCTAGTTGGAGTAGGTTTCCACCTTTCCTAGTCCAACTAGGAGAAGGGGGAAAGGGGGGGAAGAGGGGAAGGAAGGGAGAGAGGGGCCGCGCCACAAACCCCTTGTCCAATTCGGACTGGGCTTGGGAGGGGCGCGCGCCACCCCCTGGTCCTTCCCACTAAGGCCCATTGCTTCTTCCTCGTATTCCCGTAACTCCCCGGTACCTCCGAAAATACCCGAATCACTCGGAACCTTTCCGATGTCCGAATATAGTCGTCCAATATATCAATCTTTACGTCTAGACCATTTCAAGACTCCTCGTCATGTCCCCGATCTCATCCGGGACTCCGAACTCCTTTGGTACATCAAAACTCATAAACTCATAATATAACTGTCATCGAAACCTTAAGCGTGCGGACCCTACGGGTTCGAGAACAATGTAGACATGACCGAGACACGTCGCCGGTCAATAACCAATAGCGGAACCTGGATGCTCATATTGGCTCCCACATATTCTACGAAGATCTTTATCGGTCAGACCGCATAACAACATACGTTGTTCCCTTTGTCATCGGTATGTTACTTGCCCGAGATTCGATCGTCGGTATCTCAATACCTAGTTCAATATCGTTACCGGCAAGTCTCTTTACTCGTTTCGTAATACATCATCTTGCAACTAACTCATTAGTTGCAATGCTTGCAAGGCTTATGTGATGTGCATTACCAAGAGGGCCTAGAGATACCTCTCCGACAATCGGAGTGACAAATCCTAACCTCGAAATACGCCAACCCCACATTTACCTTTGGAGACACCTGTAGAGCTCCTTTATAATCACCTAGTTACATTGTGACGTTTGATAGCACACAAAGTGTTCCTCCGACAAACGGGAGTTGCATAATCTCATAGTCATAGGAACATGTATAAGTCATGAAGAAAGCAATAGCAACATACTAAACGATCGGGTGCTAAGCTAATGGAATGGGTCATGTCAATCACATCATTCTCCTAATGATGTGATCTCGTTAATCAAATGACAACACATGTCTATGGTTAGGAAACATAACCATCTTTTATTAACGAGCTAGTCAAGTAGAGGCATACTAGTGACACTTTGTTTGTCTATGTATTCACACATGTATTATGTTTCCGGTTATTACAATTCTAGCATGAATAATAAACATTTATAATGAAATAAGGAAATAAATAATAACTTTATTATTGCCTCTAGGGCATATTTCCTTCAGAGATACCTCTCCGACAATCAGAGTGACAAATCCTAATCTCGATCTATGCCAACTCAACAGGTACCATCGGAGACACCTGTAGAGCACCTTTATAATCACCAAGTTACGTTCTGACGTTTGGTAGCACACAAAGTGTTCCTCCGGTACTCGGGAGTTGCATAATCTCATAGTCATAGGAGCATGTATAAGTCATGCAGATAGCAATAACAACAAACTAAACAATCATCGTGCTAAGCTAACGGATGGGTCAAGTCAATCACATCATTCTCTAATGATGTGGTCCTGTTAATCAAATGACAACTCATGTCTATGGTTAGGAAACATAACCATCATTGATTCAACGAGCTATTCAAGTAGAGGCAAATTAGTGACACTATGTTTGTCTATGTATTCACACAGGTACTAAGTTTCTGGTTAATACAATTCTAGCATGAATAATAAACATTTATCATGATATAAGGAAATATAAATAACAACTTTATTATTGCCTCTAGGGCATATTTCCTTCAATAGAGCATGTGCAGAATGCAACGTTTGTCCTTACCAGGTGGACTAATGTGTACACTCACCATAATCTCTCAGATTTCCTTCCAAAAGAGTGCCAATGGGTTTAGAAACTTGTCTGAAAAGCAGTGGCGAATTACGTTCTTTGATTTTCAGGGGCAATAATTCCTACTTAGGTGCCGAATTTGAGGGTCCTTTGGGCCTCTTCGAGCTAGCACGATATACATTCTAAATTTCCACGCTCGTTGCGAGTATTTTGAGTAGTTGTGGTTCCAAAACGGACACCGAATGACAAAGTTATGACTGTTTTAGTGAACACCGGTCCTTTATATGGCAGTCCTTGAAAGAATTTCATTTTCCCGTGATGCATTCTGGCGCGCCGCCCCAAAATTTTGTGTCCTCCTTACTGGAAATATTTTTTCCACATATATGTTGACCATGCCAGGAATGCCCTCTTGTTGTTGGCAGTCAGACATGCACGTTATGACATGACACACGGGAAAAACATGGAGAATAAGGCCTATAGTCGTCATATTTTTTTTGAATTTACAACCAAATGGGATTCCCCGGATCCTAGAGCATGTGCAGAAGGCAACGTTTGTCCTTACCAAGCGGACTAATGTGTACACTCACCGTAATCTCTTGGATTTCCATCCAAAGGACTCCCAATGGGTTCAGAAACTTGTCTGAAAAGTAGCAGCGAAGGATGTTCTTTGACTTCCAGGGGCAATAATTCCTACTTAGGGGATGAATTCGACGGTTCTCCGGCCTGCTGGCGCAAGCCGAGAGTATTTTCTAAGAATACCATGCTCTATACGAGCATTTTGAGTACTTGTGGATCCGAAATGGAGTATGAATGAGAAAGTTATGACTGTCTTAGTGAACACTGGTCCTTTATATGGCAGTCCTTGAAAGAACTTCATTATCTCGTGACGCGTTCTACGCGCCGTCCTGAAATTTTGTGTCCTCCATAGTGGAGATATCGTTTCCACATATATATTTTCCGATGCCAGGATTGCTCTCTTGTTATTAGCTGCCACACATGTACGTTACGACATGCCACATGGCGAAAACAAAGAGAATAGGCTTATAGTCAAAGTATTTTCTTGAATTTACAACCAAATGAGATAACCCAGATTATAGAGCATGTGCAGAATGCAATGTTTGTCCTTAAAAGGTGGATGAATGTTTACAGTCACCAAAAGTAATCGGATTACCTTCCAAAGGAGAGCCAATGGGTTCAGAAATTTCTTTAAAAATCAGCGGCGAATGATGTTCTTTGACTTTCAGGGGCAATAATTCCTGCTTAGAGGCTGAATTTGAGGGTCTTCCGGGCCTCCTGGTGCCAGCCAGTGTTTTTCTAGATTCCCATGCTTGTCGCGGGCAATTTGAGTACTTGTCGGCCCGAAACACACTACGAATGAAAAAGTTATGACCGTTTTAATGAACACCGGTCCTTTATATGGCAGTCCTTGGAAGAACTTTATTTTCCGATGACGCGTTCTGGAGCTCCGCCCCGAGATTTTGTGTCCTCCATAGTGGAGATATTGTTTCCACGTATATGTTGACTGATGCAAGGAATGCCCTCTTGTTATTGGCTATCACACACGCATGTTACAACTTGCACGAGGAAAAATGGAGAATAGGGCTTATTGTTACCGTATTTTTCTAATTTATAACCAAATGGAATTCCCCAAATCATAGAGCATGTGCAGAATGTAACTTTTGTCCTTACCAGGTGGGCTAATGTTTACACTCACCATAATCTCTCGTATTTCTTCCAAACAAGTGCCAATGGGTTTAGAAACTTGTCCGAAAAGCATCGCTGAATTATGTTCTTTGATTTTCAGGGGCAATAATTCCTTCTTTGGGGCCTGAATTTAAGGGTCCTCAGGGCCTCCTGTCGCAAGCCGGAAGTATTTTTTAGATTACCATGCTCGTCGCGAGAATTTTGAGTACTTGTGTGTCCGAAACGTACTATGAATGACAAAGTTATGACTGTTTTAGTGAACATCGGCCCTTTATATGACAGTCCTTGAAAGAACTTCATTTTCTGGTGATGCGTTCTGGTGCGCCGCCCCAAAATTTTGTGTCCTCTATAGTGGAGATATTGTTTCCACATATATGTTGACCGATGCAAGGAATCACTACTACAGGATGGTCCAAACATGACACTACGATCAAAGACCCTTCGACAAAACTGTGTGTGATGCCATAATCACAAACGGTGGTGTAAAAAATCCATCAAAAAAAGGTGCAAAACATTTGCGATAACAGATGCATCAAACACGGTTCTGAATTTAGTTGCGTGTGTGATGTAGGGCATACGGTTTAGCTCAATTAACTATTTGGGATGAGGAGGCATAAAAGAAGCGGGCAGCTTGATGAAGGCATGTGCGATATACATCATATGGTTCACTAGGATGAACTGTGTGTGATTAGGCAACACAATGGAAATGGTTCAACTGAACAAGATGTGTTTCATAGGCGGCAAACAGGTCCGTAATCTGAAATGTGTGCGAAGACCAATAATAACACAGACGATTGCTCCTAATAAGCCATGTGAATTGCTTTGTCTACAGTAGAATAACATGTATATATATATGTATATAACTGAAATAAACATCCAATTACATAAGTGACTATACAGATCATTCGCACACACCTCAATAAACAATTGCATGCATTCTAAAGTTGGAGAAATGATCGTCTAGTCATCTACTTCTTGTGACACTCCTGCGACTACTATGTGGCTCAATCCCTCATCTGGGTCAGGACGAAGACAATTCCTCATGTTAACGATCCGCCTGTACATCTCGTAGCTTGTGTACACGTCCATGGCAACATACTTGACATGTTGCTCATCTAGTCTCTTATGCCACACACTGTGCCAGGGGTCGATGATGGCCGAGGCGAGGTCAACCAGGGAGTTCAGTTTGCTTTTGTCGCCGCCCCAGACCTTGTAGTTGCTTTGGATGTTGACAAGATTCGGGCATTTCAAGTCCGAAACCTTGAGCGCTTTTAGATCATTGATGGTGTCCACCATAGCGAAACTATAGTCGGAGATGTTGATAAGCTTGGAGAAACGCTCGCAAGGCCTTGTGGCAAGGTGGAAGTGGTAGACGAGGACATCATGTCGCACGCACAACTGGGCGATGACAACCTTCTGATCATGCCCGGCACGACCTATGGTGTACTCGAGGTCGAAGCCGACCACTCGGTACTTGTCCTCGGCAAGGAACTGCTCCATAGTTTGGATGGATCTCTCCACCGAGACCAGATCGTTCGTGTACACCACCGGGAGGGCCTTCCCTCTCACCTGGATGTCCACTACGTGATGCATGGTGAACTGCCCGCCATTTTCGTCGTCAGCCGCTGGGAGCGCCATTGGAGCCACGGGGAGCGCCACTAGAACCGTTGGATGTCTTCTCTGTATGTGTCCTTGTGAGTGTGCTTAGTGTGTCGTGTGAGACAGGAGATGAAGGTAAATGGCCGCAGAAATAAAAGGGGGCCGGGCGGTGTGGATTCTCGACGTGTCTGCCTGGCAGTTTTTGCAGCGGGTAACTGCACCGCCGCGCCGCGCCCGGCGCAACCACTGGCACACAAACATGCATGATCATGCGCTGGCCCAAACACTGGCAGCACACGTGGAGGGACGAGGGCAGAGCACCCAGAGGGACGCGATAGCAGAGCGTGCGTGGCGGGACGCGAGCAGAGCGAACCACGGCCGCCTGAACCGCAAGGAACCACACACATAGAGTAGTTGAACACGCAGGAAATGGTCGCCTACAAGTCGGCCACAGTTGCGTCTCTGCGTAGAGAGCGGCCGTGTGGTACCACCTCCGTCTAGTCTATAGTCTCCTTTATATTCCGTGCCATACTTTGCCCTCAAATTTAACCAACAAAATGTTAATGCATGTTTCAAAATTATATAATTGGAAACTATGTTCAAATACAAATCCAACTATATAATCTTTGGCGAAATGCATTCGTATTTTATTAGTTAAATAATACTTATAAACCAGGACGGTGGTATAGTAGGTAATTAAATCGCAAACATTTTTTATTAACCGTATGTGTATGTGGCCTTTCATCCTCCTCCCGCATGTCTTGTCACCCCGCTGCCGCAGACGGCTTACAGCGCAAGCTTGCGCAGCGCGCGGGGGCGTTCTTTTTGCCAAACGGTGGCGCCAATGAATCGTCGGTGAGCCCGTTCACGCGCAATCTTGCAGGTTCCCGCGCAAGCTTCCCGCCCGACTCGGTGAAATCCCCCAAAATCCCAATGCTTACCGGCCAGCTATAAAAACCCCGACGGCCGACGAGTCCTGCGTCGCATTTTCCCCTCCATCCCTGTAGCTTATCTCGTCTGCTTCTTCCACATTGGCCAATGACACTGGTCCGTCGTCGTCGCTCAGCCGCTCCACCGTCATCAGAGGACAGCTCCAGCTGGGGGGCTACACCGTGGCGGCGGTGCAGTCCCCGGTGTAGTGTAGTGCGCGTTGCCAGCCGCCGTTGCCGCCACACCACCGTCGAAACCCAGGTGGCCATCGCCCACTCCGCCGCCGTGGCCCGAAGGCGGGAGATGGCCGTTGTGGCCGCCACCCCACTGCCGGCCACTTTGGCCATCACCCGCTCCGCTACCGCGGCCCGAAGGCGGGAGGTGGTGGTCGTAGCGACCACCCCGTCATCGGCCGCCGTGGCCGCCAGCCCACCGTCGACCGCCGGGGTCATCACCCGCTCTGCCACTGCCGCCCGAAGGCGGGAGGCGGAGGTGGATGCCCGCACGTGCGACATCGACCTTGCACGCTACACCGAGTTCCTGCGGGACGAGGAGGAGCACCTCGTTGAGCATGCAAACAGCCTTACCGCCATAGTGGCCGCGACACACGCTTCCTCAGAGGTGAGGAATCAGGAGATCTACGAGGAGAACCACCGCTTCGAGAGGGGTCGTCTGGAGCGGCAGATGGCGTTTGAGTTGAGCGTCGCTGAAGCTGCATTAGCGGCAGGCACTGCATTGCGGTTGCCCAGCTCGTCGGTAGGCTCCTCCTCCTCCGCCTCTTACTGAGCGCGCTCGGTAGAGGAGAGGCAGCCGGAAGTAGTACAAAGCCCCTCCGTAGTAGTAGTATTTAGGGGCTATTTTGTTTGGTTCACCTGATTATAGATTTGGCGGAACTATGCAACATACTTAAAATTAGCTAGTATATATAGTTGAACTAGCTATTTCAGTACGTGGTTGGCAACAATTGGGGAAAAGTTTGGTCAGTTCAGCTGTTGAGTTGAACTGTTTGTATAAATTAAGAAACGACTGCTTAATCTGTGAATGAAATCTATGCTTAATTACTCAATTTTAGTTGAAAAAATTAGATACTGCTAGTGATTTTTAGCTTCATATTTTCACAAATCGCGGTGTTACAAGGATTGACAAATCTTACAAAATTGTTTGTACGTGGTTGCACACGGGTCATCCAAAACAACTGTTTGCATTGAAGGGATGCACAAATCCTGCGCTGCTCTCACTTTGCATACGGGTGTATCTAAAACATTTGCGATCAAGAGCTGGAGAAATCCGCACATCACGACACATCGTACAACCATTAAAACCAAGACACGTGGCGTCACGTGAATGGTTAACAGAAAAACCAAGCATCTCAATGTTTTGCCAGCAATCAACGGTGCCCCGGTGTTTGAAATTCATTCCCATTTCTTGCATGGGACCTAAGCATGCACCCAAGGAGACATCTTTGATTTTTCAACCAATTTATATGCACTGGAGCATGTGCATGTAGTTCAAATTTGAATTATGCACATAAAATGCTGAAAACTCAGTTAATGCATAAAAATGTCCAAAGGAACCCCGAAAAATCACAAAAATTCACACAACACTCATGTTGTTCTATGTTGACAAGGGAAAAAATTGAAATCAATAAGAGGAAATGGATATCGTTTAGTCCCCAAAGGTGGGACGTTCCCTACCAAAAACCATCATGCTTGTTGTGAGAAGCTCCGGTTTGTGAGAAGCATATACCCAAACCTGCCCCAAATGGGACAAAATTTGTACCACGGCCTGTTGATGCCGCTCCATGATAGCATGCCAAGTTTCATGAATTTCAGACGAGTTTTGAATTTACTAGAATTTAAAAACTAGGCATCTCAATGTTTTGCCGGCAATCAATGGTGCCCTGGTGTTTGAAATTCATTCCCATTTCTTCCATGGGGCCTAAGAATGAACCGAAGGACACATATTTGATTTTTCAACAAATTTATATGCACTGGAGCATACACATGTAGTTCAAATTTGAATTATGCATATAAAAGGCATTGGAAACTCAGTAAATGCATAAAAATGTCCAAACGAACCCCGAAAAATCACAAAAAATCGCAAAACACTCCTATTGTTCTGTGTCAACATGAGAAAAAAAACATGAAAGCAATAAGAGGCAATGGATATCGTTTCGTCCCCAATGGTGGGACGTTCCCTACCGAAAACCATCATGCTTTTTGTGAGAAGCTCTGGTTTGTCAGAAGCATATACCGAAACCTGCCCCAAATGGGACAAAATTTGTACCACGACATGTTGATGCCACTCCATGATAGCATGCCAAGTTTCATGAATTTCAGACGAGTTTTGGATTTACTAGAATTTAAAAACCAGTCATCTCAATGTTTTGCCGGCAATCAACGGTGCCCTGGTGTTTGAAATTCATTCCCATTTCTTGCATGGGACCTAAGCATGCACCCAAGGACACAGATTTGACTTTTCAACCAATTTATATGCACTGGAGCATGTGCATGTTGTTCAAATTTGAATTGTGCACATAAATGCATTGAAAACTCAGTTAATGCATAAAAATGTCCAAACGAACCCCAAAAAATCACAAAAATTCACATAACACTCCTGGTGTTCTATGTTGACACGAGAAAAAATTTGAAAGCAATAAGAGGCAATGGATATCGCTTCGTCCCCAAAGGTGGGACGTTCCCTAGCGAAAACCATCATGCTTGTTGTGAGAAGCTCCGGTTTGTGAGAAGCATATACCCAAACCTGCCCCAAATGGGATAGAATTTGTACCATGGCATGTGGATGCCGCTCCATGGTAGCATGCCAAGTTTCATGAATTTCGGACGAGTTTTGGATTTACTAGAATTTAAAAACCAGGCATCTCAATGTTTTTCCGGCAATCAACGGTGCCCGGTGTTTGAAATTCATTCCCATTTCTTGCATGGGACCTAAGCATGCACCCAAGGAAAAATATTTTATTTTCAACCAATTTATATGCAATTGAGCATGTGCATGTTGTTCAAATTTGAATCGTTCACCTAAAATGGCTAGAAAACCAATTTAATGTATAAAATGTTCAAACGAACCCTGAATAATTCCAATTCTATTACGACACACATATAGTTGCATGTTCACTACAGATAAATGGTCTAGCAATTCAAACACCGTCCATTGCTGCTATGACCCCATTATGTAATTCAAATCAAGATGAAAAATCAAGTAAATCGCATCAATTTATTATCAGCAGTCGTGTGAGATGTAGTACAAAATATCTTGGAGCACTGTCGGTGTATAGTACGCCTATGGCTTACGCGATAAGGTGCGTCGGCTATAGTCCACAGCCGGCGTCTCAAGCACACTAGCTCACTGCCAATACATCATTTCACTGTTCAATCGTCGCCGGTGAAAGATGGGCATGTGGACCCGTGTCGTGAGGGCAACTTCGGTGGCCCACTCTAGCGAGAGCGCGACCGCAGCCACCTTGCGCGTGCTAACAAGGTGCATGAGCGCAACCGCAATCTGCGACCGGGCGGCAAAGGCAGCCCAAACGGCTGCTATTGCTTCTCAGGTGGCGACAGCAACATCTGCCTCGGGGATAGCAATTGGCGAGATCGGCATAGCAGCTGTCCGTTCCGCAGCGGCGGCCTTAGCCTTGATGGAGGTTGCGCACGACCATGTCGAGGCCGCCCACGCCCAGCTCCTGGCGGTCACCGCGTAAATCGAACGAAGCTTCTCCGACAACGGTCGGCAACCCACGGCCGAAGAGCTGGCAATCATCGAGAACGTTCGAGCAGCCGTCCGTTCCTCCATCGCATACCTTGCGATGATGGAGCCCGTCCAAGCCCAGATCGTGTCCGCCCACGCCCAGCTCGTGGCGGACTTTTCCAAAGAGATGGCGGACGCGGATGGCAAGATGCTTGCCGAGTATGGTGCGATGGATGCCATGGAGCCCCTTCCCCAAGAGACCGTCGGGCGCGAGCTGGACATGGAGGCGGCAGCGGAGATCGACGAGCACCAGTCGTAGTAGTACTCTTTGTTTTGTTTAATTAAGAGCGTGGGTCTTTAATTTGTTAGAGTAATGTTTAGGTCAGCTAGCTTCGTTTAATTAATGAACTTGCTCGATTAAGAAGTGTGGGTGTGATGTAGTCTCCTTTGTGTACCCAAATTATGCAATGATGTGGATGACCATTGTAACCATGGAAATTCGAACCAAAAATTTTGACGTTCAAACTCATCACACACGGGTTAAGCTATCTGAATCGTTTGTGATGTCCACATATCGTACACAGTTCTGAATAAGGGACCGTGTCTGATGACACTTTGCACGCCAGTTTTTTGGCTAAAGCGATTCCAAATTTTTGGCATCCGCGGAAATATTTACCTCCCCGCCCCTCCCCCTTACCAAAATCCACATTTCCCCTCTTTCCGCCTTCTTTTCCAAGTTGAAACCTTCACTCCTTGCTTGCAGCACCGCCGCCTCCTTGCCAGCGACCCTCCTTCACGCAGCTCGGCCTCCTCTATCCAGGCAGGTAATCCACACCCGACCCCCATCCTCCTCCTGCTTCCACATCCCACATGCCCCGACCGCCGGCGCGATCATGACACCTTCCACACAAATCACTGACCCGTCCACCAAAAAAGTGCCAGCCTAAGCCATGGTGCACGTAGTATAGCCAGGATCTCAAGGAGCATCTGGCAGCGGAGAAGCAAATCGTAGCCGCACGCGCGGATGAGGTCGCGATGGCTGCCATTCATATTTTATCCCTAGATCTTGAAGGAGCGCCTTGCCAATTGCTAGCAACACCAGTTAAACATGCTCGGTTTGGCCGTTGAGTGTGCTGCTCCTGCCTTTCCCTCACAAATTCTAGTGAATTGTGCTATCTAATTTCACCATGCAATCTGTTGCTCTAGTGTATATGTTCTACATGCCATGCAGTGTGGTGCTCACTTATTAATTGTTTTGTTAATTAGTTGTCGTCTTTAGTTTTCTGTTTGGTTCAATTCTGCAAATGTGATGTTCAATTCTTCAGGCTGCAATTTTGTATTGTCTTCCATGTGAGAAGTAAATCGAATTTATCTGTACAAAATTGTGGGTGCTTTCTGTTATTGTATACCATGTCAGGAATAAATTGAATTTTGTTACAGTAAATACATGAGAAACAAATACAATTGCTACAATTGGCTGTAGCTAACTGTTTGGTTAACTCTCTGATCTTCTATTAGGAGTATGTTATATTGTGCAATGTGGTGCTTAGTTAATGTTTGGTTCATTTGTTGTGGTGTTTAGTTAACTGCTTGGTTCAATTCTGCAATGTGATGTCCAATTGTCATGGGTAAAATTTTGTATTGTTGTGCATGTGAGGAATAAATCGAATTTGGCTGCACTTAATACATGATAAACATATACAAGTGCTATATTTCCTAGTTCTAAATCATGCTTGGTTTGGGTAAATGGGTTTGCCATGTGGCTTCAATTAATCTGATGAATCTGCAATGTGCTTATTTTTCATCAACACATTTTACTGATAGCATGTGAACCCTTACTTAACCTCATGACTAACTACCTTATATGTATTGCAGGGAAACAATGTGAAGCACTGAGGTTGACAATCGAGGTTAGCACATGCATGGTCCGTTGTCTAATAGCACATTATTGTGAAATTGCAGGAACCATTCTAATATTTTAGTTTTTAACAATTTCGTCTTGCACATGTAGGTCCTGCTGTCAAAGGTTTTGACCCACTGTTCGACCCTTTTTGCATATGGGTAAATGAGTTGTCCATGAATATCATCAAATCAAGAAACTCAGAAAGATTGTTAGGATAAAGAAATTAGTGACAAAAAACAACAAGATCTTTGTCTGCACAATGAAGAAGACATCAGTTCACTACAAGATGGTACTAACTATTATACCTTGCCTTTTTTATTCCTTTGCCCCATTTCCAATACAGAGAAGACATTTATGCACATCCTTGTTTTCAGGCCTTTCCAAAGCAGTTCACTGATGATTACCTCTCAAACCACCTCTATGGTCAGGAGGCGAGGAAGGTTTTCATACAACACCCACATTTCAATATTGAAGTGTTCCTGAAGAGGACGAAGGACGGATAGTCAATCATCCACAGGAACTAGCCTAAAGTTGCGAAGACCTTCAACATGAATGAAGGCTCAATATACGCCTTTCGCTTTAGTAGTTTTCTAGATGAGATGCATCTGTCTATATACCGTCTACGATGCTAATTTCGAAAGGTTCTATATGTTGCATGTGGAACTTGATGCTGGTGCAACTGTGTAATGGGGTTGCTGAGTGCTGAAGCTATATCATGTTGTACTCTGATGTATTTCAATTATGAAATTCTGCTTCCTTAATATGGAAATGAAATATATTGTGGGCTTAATATGAAATTTCAATTAGATTAATAAATGGATTATGAATAATCGGATAATTAGCCTACTAATGGCAACTTAGCCTGCTAGTTGTGTTTTGCTATTGCAAATGGTTGTTGAAAAACTACCATAGGCGATGACCTCAGGCAAAGCACATAGTTTCTAGGAATAAACCGTGTTGGATCAATGAACTATAACACACGACTTTATCTTGAAAACTGTTTGTGTTAGGCCACCTTGCGCAAACGTTTACCACATAAAAATTATGTGTGATGGACAGCCTCTGCCACACAGTTTCTTCCACGGAACGTGTGTGATACATTCAACAACGCAAACGATTTAACGGGAAAAATTGTGTATGATCTACCTGTGAACGGAAACGTTTTCCTTGGAGCGCGACTCTGTGGGATGTGCATACGAATGGAAACATTTAGCGGGGACTGACTGTGTGGGATGTACTTGTGACTGGAAACAATTTCGCCGTATAATTGTATTTTTTAGCTCTATTGTACGTATTTCCTTATTTGAGTGCCCGCCGGTCGCACACGACCTCATTTTGCCAAACGTGTGTGCCAGGAGGGCATATCCTCGACGGTTTCTGGGTCGTGTGGGAAGGACCACCCTATCGGCCACACTCACTTGGCGACGGTTCCAGATGCCGTTGCGGAAAGGGGTTTTAAACCGTTTGTTTAGGACAGACGCGCACCAGTGAATGCCCTCTTCTTGTTATTGTCTATCACACACACATGTTACAGCTTGCCACACGGCGAAAATGGAGAATAAGGCTTATAGTCGCCGTATTTTTTTAATTTATAACCAAATGGGATTCCCCAGATCATAGAGCATGTGTAGAATGTAACGTTTTTCCTTACCAGGCAGACTAATGTTTACACTCACCGTAATCTCTTGGATTTCCTTCCAAAGAAGTGCCAATGGGTTTAGAAACTTGTCTAAAACGCATCGGCGAATTATGTTCTTTGATTTCCGGGGGCAATAATTCCTACTCAGGGGCCAAATTTGAGGGTCCTCTGGGCCTCTTGGTGCAAGCGTGGAGTGCTTTCTAGATTCCCACACTCGTGGCGAACATTTTGAGTACTTGTGGGTCCGGAACGTACTATGAATGACAAAGTTATGAACGTTTTAGTGAACACCAGTCCTTTATATGGCATTCCTTGAAAGAACTTCATTTTCCCGTGACGTGTTGTGGAGCGCCGCCCCAAAATTTTGTGCTCTGTAGTGGAGACATTGCATTCACGTATTTGTTGACTGATGCCAGGTATGCCCTCTTGTTATTGGCGGTCACACACACATGTTACGGCATGACACATGGGAAGAACATGGAGAATAAGGCTTATAGTCGCCGAATTTTTTTGAATTTACAACCAAATGGGATTCCCCAGATCATAGAGCATGTGCAGAAAGCAAGTTTGTCCTGACCAAGCGGACTAATGTTTACACTCAACATAATGTCTTGAGTTTCCTTCCAAAGGAATGACAATGGGTTCAGAAACTTCTCTGAAAAGGAGCGGCGACTAATTTTCTTTGACTTTCAGGGGCAATAATTCCTTCTTAGGGGCCTGAATTTGAGGGTCCTCCGGGCCTCCTGTCGCAACCCGGGAGTATTTTCTAGATTACCATGCTCTTCGCGAGTATTTTGAGTACTTGTGGGTCCGTAACGGACTACAAATGACAAAGTTATGACTGTTTTAGTGAACACATGTCCTTTTTAGGGCAGTCCATGAAAGAACTTCATTTTGCGGTTACGCGTTCTGGCGCGCCGCCCCAAAATTTTCTGTCCTCCATAGTGGAGATATTGTTTCCACATATATATTGACCGATGCAAGGAATGCCCTCTTGTTATTGGCTATCACACACGCACGTTACGGCTTGCCACATGGCAAAAAATGGAGAATAAAGCTTATAGTCGCCATATTTTTTAATTTATAACCAAATGGGATTCCCCAGATCATAGAGTATGTGCGGAATGTAACGTTCATCCTTACAAGGAGAACTAATATTTACAGTCACCATAATCTCTCGGGTCTCCTTCCATCGGAGTGCCAATGGGTTCAAAAAGTTGTTTGAAAAGCAGCGGCGAATGATGTTCCTTGACTTTCAGGGGCAAACATTCTGCTTAGGGGCCGAATTTCAGGATCCTCCGGGCCTACTAGCGTAAGCGGGAGTTCTTTCTAGATTCCCACGCTCGTCATGGGAATTTTGAGTACTTGTGGATCCAAAATGGACTCCCAATGACAAAGTTATGAACGTCTATTGAACACCGGTCCGTTATATGGCAGTCCTTGAAAGAACTTCATTTTCCCGTTATGCATTCTGGCCTGCCGCCCAAAATTTTATGTCCTCCGTAGTCGAGATACTATTTTGACATATATGTTTACTGATGCCAGGAATGCTCTCTAGTTATTGGTTGTCACACACGTACGTTACGGCATGCCACATGGCGAAAACAAGGAGAATAAGGCTTATAGTTAAAATATTTTCTTGAATTTACAACCAAATGGGATTCCCCAGATCACAGAGCATGTGCAGAATGCAACGTTTGTCCTTACGAGGCAGACCAATGTTTACACTCACCGTAATCTCCCGGATTTCCTTCCAAAGGAGTGCCAATGGTTTCAGAAACATGTTTGAAAAACAACGGTGAATGATGTTCTTTGACTTTCAGCGACAATATTTCCTTCTTAGCGGCCTATTTTTAGGGTCCTACAGCCTTCCTAGCGCAAGCCGGGAGTATTTTCTCGATTCCCATGCTCGTCACGAGAATTTCGAGTACTTGTGGGTCCGAAACGGACTACGAATGACAAAGTTATGACCATTTTAATGAACACCGGTCCTTTATATGGCAGTCGTTGGAAGCATTTTCCGGTGACGCGTTGTCGCGCGCCACCCTGAATTTTTGTGTCCTCCATAGTGGAGATATTGTTTCCACATATATGTTGACCAATGCACGAAAGGCCCTCTTATTATTGTCTAGCACACACACACATTACGTCTTGCCACACGGCGAAAACAAGGAGAATAAGGCTTATAGTCGCCATATTTTTTTGAATTTATCACCAAATGGGATTTCCCATGTCGTAGAGCATGTGTAGAATGCAACATTTGTCCTTACCAGATTGACTAATGTTTACACTCACCATAATCTTTCAGATTTCCTTCCAAAGGAGTGCCAATGGGGTTAGAAACTTGTCTGAAAAGCAGTGGAGAATTATGTTCTTTGATTTTCATGGTCAATAATTCCTACATAGCGGCCGTATTTGAGGGTCCTTCGGGCTTCCTAGCGCAAACGGGGAGTACTTTCTAGATTCCCATGCTCGTTGCGAGCATTTTCAGTACTTGTGTATCCAAAACAGACTCTGAATGACAATGTTATTGTCAGCGTTCTAGGAACGGGGGTACCCAGACTTGCCTGCCTGCGGCCCTTGACGTGGCATCGACGGCCTGGTATGGCCCAGCTTCAACAACAACAACACAAGACCCTTGTGAGGGACCAAGCCTTGCGAGGCGGATGCCACCAAGACCTCCCTGGGGGGCAGTCTCACCAGGCTGGCTCCCGAGGAGCGGGGATATCTATGCAAGGTGCACCTCGCGAGGTTCATATGACGTGAGCCATGACGACCAAGGGCAGGAGGGCGCCAGCGGGTGTAGTGTACTAGTTTTCTCTTTGGTGCTAAGGAGACAAGCGCAGACGCGGAGTCCCGAGGCGCCAAGGAATGATTTCCATTCCGGTGCAACAAGACCAAGACCACCAGGACGGCAAGACGGAGGTCATCGCGGAGGAATGCATCTACAAGAAGCTGGTGTCATTCGGGAGGTGCAGTACCCGGAATGGCTGGCGAACCCGGTCGTCGTCCCCAAGAAAGGCAGGAAGGAATGCATCTGCGTCGACTTCACCAACCTCAATAAGGATTGACCTCAGGATCCCTTCCCTCTCCCGCGCATCGATCAGATCATCGACTCCACCGCCAAGTGTGACCTACTGTGCTTCCTGGACGCCTTCTTGGGCTATCATCAAATCAAGATGGCAGTACAAGATGTTGAGAAGACGGCCTTCCTGAGCCCATGTGGGGTGTACTGCTACACCCGCATGCCGTTTGGCTTGTGCAATGCCGGGGCGACCTTCCAGCGGATGATGCACATCGCCCTGGGCCAGCAGCTCGGGAGAAACGGTGAGGCATACGTCGACGACATAGTAGTGAAGTCTTGGGAGGCAAGGACCCTTGTCAAGGACCTAGAGGAAACATTTCCAAGTCTGCGAGTGGTGGACCTGAGGCTCAACCCAGAGAAATGCGTGTTTGGCATTCCTTCCGGCAAGTTGCTGGGTTTCCTGGTATCACACAGGGGAATTGAGGCAAATCCAGAGAAGGTCAAGGCAATAGAAGAGATGAGCCCACCACAGACTCTTAAGGATATGAAAAAACTGGCGGGCTGTGTAACCTCACTGGGGTGTTTTATCTCCATGCTGGGGGAGCGCGCCCTCCCGTTCTTCAAGCTGATGAAAAAGAAGGGCCTGTTCGAGTGGACTTCGGAGGCTGACGCAGCGTTCCAAGATCTCAAGAGATACCTCACCAGCCCACCGATGATGGTAGCACCGCGCCCTTTGGAGCCTCTGGTGCTATAATTGGCCGCCACACCTCACTCCCCCAGCGCAGCGCTGGTGGCAGTCCGGGAGGAGCACCAAACCAAGGGCCTGCAAGGCAACAACCCACGACAGGGCAGGACGCAGCTTCAGGACGGAACGCCTGAGGCCTCGGCAGCACCAGCAGATGACTAGGCTCCTCAGGACGATGCTCCTGAGGCCGCGGCTACCCCAACAAGCGACCAAGCTCCTGAGGTCCCCCAGCCTCAGGAGGTGCAAGACTCCACCAACACTTCCGCCCTCGTCGAGCACCCGATGTACATTGCTAGCATGGTACTACGTGACGCGCGGGCGCGCTATGCCATGCCGCAGAAGCTCTTGCTCGCGCTCCTCATCGCCTCCCGCAAGTTGCGCCAGTACTTCCAAGGCCACCCCATCAAGGTCATGTCAGCTTACCCCCTAGAAAGAGTGCTCCAGAGCCCCAATGCTGTGAGGAGAGTCACCGAGTGAAACATCGAGTTGGAGGCATTGCAGTTGGAGTTCAGCACCAGCAGCGTCATCAAGGGTGCCGGGCTCGCTGACTTCGTGGAACAATGGACCGATGCTGCCAGCCTCGAAGCAGGCGAGGACCACCCACTCTCGCCAGGAAGTGAGGCGCCAGACGGCTGGGTCATGTACTTTGACGACGCCTTCGCACGTCAGGGTGCGGGGTTTGAAGCCGTGCTCATCTCACCCACCCAAGACAAGCTCTGCTACGCCGTGCAGCTCTACTTCCAGCAGGGTGAGAAGGTCTGCCACAGCATCACGGAGTACGAAGGCTTGATCGCTGGTCTCAAGGCTGCGACAGCCTTGGGAGTAAAGCGCCTCACCATCAAGGGCGACTCTCAACGCCTCGTCAACTTCTCCAACAAAGTATGCGAGCCAAAGGACGAGCACATGGAGGCATACCTTGCGGAGGTACGCAAAATTGAAAAACAATTCTTGGGTCTGGAACTGCAGCATGTGTCGCGCGGCAAGAACAAGGAAGTGGACCATATCGCCAAGAGGGAGTCCCGACGGCTACCTCAAGAGCCCAACGTCTTTGAGGAGTGGCTCTTCAAGCTGTCTGCAGCCCTGCCCGCAGCAGCATCAGCACCGCCTTGCGAGGACCTCCCTTAGGCCCCTCCGTCGGAGCCCCGGCTTGTGGCCCGACCTTAGGATCCCGCCACCTCCTTGCGCTGGAACCTCAGGAGGGGTGCTAGACGGAAGAGTTCAAGGCATATCTTCTTCAGGGGACCCTACTGGAGAGTAGGAGGACGCAGAGCATGTGGCTTCATAGGCCACTGCCTACTGCATCCAGGACGGTGAGCACTATAGGAAACGACCAAATGATCTTTCTCTATGATGCATCTCCAGGGAGCAGGGACATGAGCTATTGGCTGACATACACAGCGGGGACTGCGGGCATCAATCGTCATCACACACCCTCGTGGGCAAGGCATTCCGCAGCGGGTTCTATTGGCCCATAGCGCTCAATGATGCCAGCGAGCTGGTGAGATCTTGCGAAGCGTGCCAATTCCACGCCAAGCAGATCCAGCAGCCAACATCACTTGGAATGCAGATACTGTGCTAACCTTGGAACGCAGATATGCTACGCCTCAGTGGCACACCCCAGGGGCAACGGCCATGCTGAGCATGCCAACGCGGAGGTCCTGAGAGGCCTAAAGACAGCAGCCTTCAAGAAGAAGCTCAAGGCCTGCGGTAGGGGCTAGCTCGACCAGCGCTAGTCCATGTTGTGGTCCATCCGCACCACCACCACCATGCCGACGGGCGAGACTCCGTTCTTCCTCGTCTACGGAGCCGAAGCGGTTCTCCCTCACGAGGTCAAGCATCGCTCCACGCGGGTCTTGGCGTTTGACGAGGCACGCTAGGACGCCACGCGGGGGATGGATCTCATGCTGGGGGAGGAACGCCGCCGTGTAGCCTCGCTCCGGGTGGCACGGTACCAGCAGGCGCTGCGGCGGTACCACTGCTGCAGCGTCCGCTCCAAGACGCTCAAGGTGGGTGATCTCGTCCTAAGGCGGGTCCTCTCCAGGGAAGGGCTGCATAAGCTCTCACCCATGTGGGAGGGCCCGTATAGGATTGCCCATGTCTATAGGCCTGGCGCCGTGCCTGGAGATGCTGGACGGGACCCCCATCCAGAACGCCTAGAACGTCCAGCACCTTCGGAAGTTCTACCCTTGAAGCAAGGCCAAGTGCTTGTGAAGGTATCCGCTCGTGACACTCTCACATAATAATGAGTGGGGCTGTACACGCCCCAGAGTCTCCGGAGAGACGCCCTCGGGCCTTGGGGGCTCCCTCACACATCCTAGTGGCAGCACTTAGTTCCGCACTGGTGAGAAGACTAGTCTAGGTGTTGGACGCGGCTGTTCATTTGCTTGCTTTCTGTAGTTGGTTTGCCCCCCTTTCTTTTAATGGAATTTGGAGTTCTCGCATTTTGGATTGCCAAGTTGGATTTCTCCCTTGTCTTCTCTCTTGCCCGCCAGTCTCGGCCCAGGAGGGGCGGCAATTGCCTGTCGCTCTTCCACACGCGTCTCGCGTGGGGGGGTTGGGCAGGTGTGTGTGCGCGCGTCGGGCCCACCCCACACCGGCAACACACCTCACCATAGCCCTGTCCCCCCAGGGCCATGGCTTTTTCTATCCTCGTGAGACACTCTCGAACGATCTTGCGATTGGCGCATCTTCTTATGTCCGTGCCCCCCGGGTACTGCGATGCGATGCACTAAGCCACGACTAGATCATGCCTGAGGGCTCGCGTAAGGAAGAACAGGGCACCTGACAAATTTTCTATCAATTCTGCAGCCTCACGATGTCTCGCGAGGCCAGCGACCCTTGAGTTAGGAGCAAGAGGGCCCCAGGAGATGTTGGAGTGCGCGCCGTCATGAGGTGCAAGGCCACCGTGAGTGTGTCAAGCTAAGTTTTCCTACCGCACCTACTCAGAACATGGACATCACGGCATAAATTAGAACAATAAGCATAGCTTAGTGGCATAAGTACCATGGTTCATTACATGCCCCAACAGGGCCCTCTACTCTTTTTTTCAAAATGGAGAAAGGAAAGGCTAAAACAAAAGTGTCCTGCACGACCACAGCAGCTGCTGAGGCCGGGCTCCAGAGGCCCCCAGGGCTCAGCCCCAAGCCGTCCTCCCGCTTCACCGGAGCGTGGCGAAGAGATGATCCACCACCGACCTCTAAGTGAGCTCGACAACATGGCGGTTGGTCATAGCCGCAGCTGCTTGAGCTCTCGCTGGAGGAGCCACCGCTCACTACAAGAAATATGTCAACTTGTGACCTTGACTATTGGTAACTGAATGGTCATTATTTTCCATTTGTGACCTTTTTGTGACCAAAAACAGATGGTCAAAAGATGGCAGTTGTAAACTGAAATTAACGACCTTCTCTGTGAGAAGGTCGTAGACGTTTATGACCAAAATATGCCTACTGTTTTGTTTTGGTCACTAGCAGCCTCCCCAGGCCACGTAGGCATCCGACGTGGCAATCTGATGTGGCACAAGAATCAGCCCGGTCCAATTCGGTGTTTATATGGGCCGAGCCCATTAATTCGGCCTTTTTAGTGTATTTTTCTATCAATTTCTGCACGGGCCATACTTCCATATTAGGGGGCCTCGGCCTTTTTTTACAATCGATTGGATCTGTCGTCATTGTTCTTTTTATCTCGCAAAAAAAAATTTATCGTCATTGTTTCACTCATATTATTATTATTATTATTATTCCCCTGCAATACTTTTTTTATGATTATACACATAGTACTTTTTTTGTTTGTTTATTCAACAATGAGACCTCTATGTTTGCATGTAAATAATCGGGTCACATATTACACTAGGGGTAAAATGGTCTTTTTAGGTCAGACTTAACACCGTTACTAGCCAAAACTGACAAAAGTGTCACATAGGGAACAAAATAAAGTTAGAGTGTCGAAAAGGGAAGAAACACGTTTTTGGGCCAAAAAGGGAAGCAAAATTTAAGAAAGGTCCAAATAGGGAATTCTCTCACTATCCTAACATGTATGTATATGCATGTGTGCTTGCTTGACCGGCGCATGCATCACTGTAGCAGCCAAGCAAGTAGGCATCATTGACGTCTACTCACAGCTTTCCTCGCACCAGAGAAAGAATCAAAACAAAAAATATTAGTAACTTTAAATCATAAAGTATATCCACATCACCAAAAAATAGTCGCAGACCATCACACAGAAGCCAAATACTATGAATTGATGATTAGTAGACACGGACATGATTCAGCTACGCAATGGCTACCACAAGCAAAAGTGACAAGTGTGTAAGCAAGTTGCTAGTGTACACAAGGTGATTGAGCTCCTGCTGTTTAGTGCGCATACACGGTAGGCTACTGCTGCTAGTGTTCTAAACTAACAGAGCATGCTATAGGAGCAGAAAATAGCGAGCTAGGGCTAGAAGATGGAGCCGACTCACCAGAGAGCTTTTGGTCGCCGCCGTACAAAGCCGCCATCACGCCGGTCGCCTCAAGAAGCACCACCGCACCGGAGACAATACCAGACGTGTGCAAGAGCAGAGCACCTGCTGCATCCATTTCCAAATAGAACAAGAACACAAAATTAGGAAGGGCTGCAAACAAATTAGGAAGGGTTTCGAAAAAGGACAGTTATTTAGAATGGCAACAGAAATTCAGCTAGTAACATGTTTTTCGTTCTCCAGCTAGTTAAAATGAGATACTCATTCATAAAAGAAAACATAGACACAATATGAATATTCATTGCACAAGTGCAAGTCATGCAAAATACTTCACTGCAACACATTGCGCCTAAACTTCGCATAAGATATAATTGATAAAAATTAGTTTGCTGCTACTGTCATTGGAAAACCGACACCGAATTGAGCTGTAATAGAGATATATTTGATAAAAATCAGTTTGCTGCTACTCCATTCAAAATCTAATTGACCAACTGGTTCGAACACTAGGCAAAGTAAGACAGAAACAAGTAAATCGGCACCGAATTGAGCGGTAAGAGAGAGGGGAGGGGAGACATGCAACTTACAGCATCACTCATGGACTTCCACTTCTCACCACCGGCCTTGCCAATCTGCAGTTCAACCATCCTAAACCATATCAGGACACAGAATTCACAAGGAAACTCATCTCGCAGCACCACCAGTTTGAACAAACAACGAGACAGAGGCGGATGGGGGACGCTTACCATGGAGACCTGCTTGACGTCGGGGTGCTTCTCCTTGTACTCCTTCCTGAAGTTATCCCTGCGAAGGCGAAACACGCACCAAATCCTCGGTCAGGACGGGATGCCACACCACAGAAGCAACACGAATCGAACCAGGAACCAAGACTGGGACTCACATGAAGATGAAGAAAGCGCTCGGGGGCGCGTGGGCTTGGTGGGGTCCTTCTCAGCCTTGATCTTCTTCACCGCAAGCCTGCGCCACCACAACAGAAACAACAGGAGCAAACCAAACCGAGTCAGAACCCGACGTGAAATAGCAGCAGCCACCACGGGAAACAAAAACGAGACGGGGAGACGAGGGAGGGAGGGGTCGAGACCTGGAGTTGCCAGCGCGGGAGCCCACCTTTGTTACTATGTTAAAGAAAGTTGATTTGCCAACATTGGGTAACCCCACCTGCATGAAACATCAATAGTAAACTTCATCTATCCTCTTATTCCTCTACTTGGCAACAACAGAATAGTGCGCCAATCAACATTCAATAGAAGAGTAGTCCATTATGATTTATGATGAAATCTGAGATCGAATAAAATATTATTGTTAAACACCATCAATGAGACTAGAAGTGTGGCACTGGCAACTCATGAAACTTCTTGAATAGTAGTAGTACATAGTAACATGCTAGTGTTGTCCAAGCAGACTGGTTACATGCATAAAACTACAATTCGTCCAGCCTGAGCAGTCAAGATAAACACATGCCAAATCTAAATCCATAACCAACTGCAGCTTCTTCTTTTATAGTCTACAACAACATAGTTCAGTAGTAAATCAGAATAGAATCAATCTATTATAAGACAACATAATGCTCATTTAATAAAATATCAACACCAAGCACCCATTCAACTACACCAAATTAACAGTACCATAATCTGTATGGTTAACTTTCAAACACACATGTGAAATTATATTGTCAAATGCATGCACATATACCACTAATATCTTTGCAGCAGCATTTATCTGCCATTTTACACATTAAATTAGATTAATAATGTGAAGCAGTGCATCTCCATTTTCACGACACTGAGAATGATAGCAGAAAAAATATCGACCAGGTTACAAACAGGCAACAAAGTAAGCAAGCGAGCAAGCAAAACCCTGCAGCTCAAACGATTTCTAGCGCATCCAGTGGCCTTCTTTGCACTCATATGTTAAATGCAAGACACTTGAACACAAGTCTAGGAGCTAGAATCAGAATCTACATTGAACTAGATAGGAAACTAATTCAACATACAGAAGGCATGTGCAGTATAAAGATTAGAGACTAGAACTAGATTAATATGTAGCTGCCACAACAAGAATGATTAATTCCAACAGGATAATCAGGTCTATATATTTAAGTCAAGTCGGGAGCATGGAGCAGCAATAGCCTTCCCACTTCTGTCTTGTCCATGCCAGGAGCCAACAGGATAATCAGGTCCATATGTTTAAGTCAAGCCGGGAGCATGGAGCAGCAATAGCCTTCCCACTTCTGTCTTGTCCATGGCAGGAGCTTGCTAGCGTTCAAAACCAGCAGTTTATGTAACAAGTAACTGAAACTATGTAAATGTAAAGAAAAAGAAATCCAAAGGTGTATGAGAGCACATCAATCAGATTCAGGATTCGGCTATACCTCCTCGGATAACCTTTTAGATGGTGACTTGTCAACATTGATGTGTGGCAGCATGGACCGGCGAGCACCCGCGAAGAGAGGAGAAGAAGACATCGCTGCAGCGTGCTGTGGGCAACAACCCGATTCTCCTCATGCATCGCATAGATCACCAGAAGTTGAGAAGAGCCCCTGGCTTGTCATAACCTGTATGGTTATATGTAATTTTTAATTCCAACAACTATATGTTTTGAGTTGTAATAAATAAGTAGATGTTTACTGCTTATTCTCCTTTTTTCTCAATTGCTTGGTGTAATGAAGTTTGTTGGATAAAAAATGTTTTGAAGTGGTAGGTCATGTTATAAATAAGAATAGTTGAATACAAATTATCAATTTACACAATATTACTATGTTATAAATCAGACATGGGTTAGACAGAGTAATGTCTTGTGTCAGGATCAGATTGCATGGCAGGACTACAACATCTTACAGAGGCAATTCTGATTTCTGGTTGAGCCTGCACATTAACCATTAGCATGTGCTGATATGCAACATCATTTGAACGGGGTACAGCCTGGGAATTTTTAGCTGTTTCGTAAATACCTAAGAGCAACAGTCTCCTCTAACCTTGGACAAACAACATCTTACAGAAGCTGTCACGCAGACGCAGCGGGGCAAACATGCGAGGGTTTCGCATGGGGTGGGAGGGCGAGGGAGGAGGTACCTTGCAGCCGATGAGGTTCTTGGCGTAGTCGATGACCCTGTGTCGGCGCTGCTCCGCCACCTCCTTCGTTGGGTGTAGTCGCAGCAGCACCTCGCGGGCGGCCGCCTCCGTGGCCTGCAGCACCGGCGGGATGGTCGGGGACCGCGGCAGCAGCGCCATCAGCATCATCCCGCGCGGTTGCTCGTCCGGGACCTAGCCGAGGCCAGTGGGTGGCTCAGACCCACGCCATGTGGTTGGGGGAAGCCATGGCGCCGCCGCCCCCTTGTTCGAGTTGCTGATGGAGGGGCCACGCCGGTGCCGGATCCAGCGCCCGCTGGGCTCGACGTTGCCGGATGTGGCAGACTGGCGGCGAGGGGAGAGGTGGGTGGCGGCGAGGGAGGCGGAGGCGAGGGGATAGGTGTGGCAGAGAGAGGGGGATCTGGATCGGGGGCGGAGTGGGAGTGCGGCGTCGCCATCGATTCGATCTGAATCGGGGGAGTGGGAGTTAGGGTTTGGGAGGTAGGAGCGGAGGGAGTTAAAGTGGTGTGGGATCGATGGATGGATGGATGGATGGATGTGTGCCATGTCATCGATCCATGGCACACACCTTTCCACCAATGAGAATTTAAGTTTATTTTCTGAGTGTAGAAATGGATTTTTAAGAACATATGAAATTTTGATGGAAAATTGGATCATATTTTGTGAAAATGCTCCAGTATTGTGCACATTTGTGTATATTGGGATGGGGGTTTTATTTCTTTGCACAAAAAATCATTTTTCAATTTTCGGAGTGGCAATAATCAGGTTTTTTGTGAACGGCCTAGCAAATAGTTGTTGTAAAATTGGACCAAATAAATTTTCTAAAATACTAGGCCATATCTAATGCACAATTGACCAAATAGTTGCATGTCAAAAGTTTCGACCCACCTCTCTGGAAAAAGACAAATTTCCGCCTATTTAGCTGGAAGCGGGTCAAATTTGAATTACATCTACCTCGTAGTTTGCTCTTTATTTTTTCAAAAATCATTTCTAGGTACGAAAGTATCTATTTAATCACAGAAACATCAAAAAATTTCCAATATTCAACCACTAGCTAGGAACGGTCATGCCCGCCATTTTGACCGCATTTTGAAACAGGCATAAAAAATTCAAAAAAATCAAAAAATTGGGAAACCTTCGCATTGTGTCATTATATGTGACCAAGTTTCCAGGAAAAATAATAAACTTGTAATACGGAAATTATTTTAAAAAAGTGTTCTCAGAAATGAGCTATCACGCGTGAAGATTCAGGGCTTTCAAGCCAAATGATCAATCTTATGGCCACATTCATGGCATAGTTTGTTCAAATGATCTCATATTGTGCACAAGGGTGCATATTGGAATGGCAAACAATGTTGCCTAAGGAAGTTTTGATTTTTTTGGACGAAAAAATCATTTTCCATTTTTCGAGTGCCCAAAATGAGGTTTTTTGTGAAGAGCCTACCAAATAATTGTTGCAACATTGGACCAAATCAATTTTATAAAATACTAGGCCATGTTTAATGCACAATTGACCAAATGGTTGGGTGTCAAAAGTTTTGATCCACCTTTGGTGAAAAAGACAAACTTCCGCCGATTCAGTAGGAAGCGGGTAAAATTTGAACTGCAGCTGCCTCATAGTTTGCTCTATATTTTCTCTAAAAATTATTTCTAGGTACATAAGTATCTATTTAATCAGAGAAACACCAATTTTTTTTCCAAGATTCAACTTATAGCTAGGAACGGCCATTCCCGCCGTTTTGACCACATTTTGAAACGGGCATAAAACATTCAAAAAAATCAAAAAAATGGAAAACCTTCGCATTGTCTCATTATATATGGCCAAGTTACCAGGAAAAATAATAAACTTGTAATACGGCAATTCTTTTAAAAAAGTGTTCTCAAAAATGAGCTATCATGCGTGAAGATTCATGGCTTTCAAGCCAAATGATCAATCCAATGGCCAAATTCATGGCATAGTTTGTTCAAATGATCTCATAGTGTGCACAACGGTGCATATTGGAATGGCAAACAATGTTGCCTGAGGAAGTTTTCATTTTCTTTGGACGAAAAAACCATTTTCCATTTTTCGAGTGCCCAAAAGGAGGTTTTTTTGTGAAGGACCTCCCAAATAATTGTTGCAAAATTGGACCAACTCATTTTTATAAAATACTAGGCCATATTTAATGCACAATTGACCAAATGATTGGGTGTAAAAAGTTTTGATCCACCTCTCGTGAAAAAGACAAATTTCCGTCGATTCAGATGGAAGTGGGTTAAATTTGAACTGTAGCTGCCTTGTAGTTTGCTCTTTATTTTTTACAAAAACCATTTCTAGGTACATAAGTATCTATTTAATCAGAGAAACACCAAAAAAATTTCAAGATTCAACCACTAGCTAGGAACGGTCATTCCCGCCGTTTTGACCGCATTTTGAAACGGGCATAAAAAATTCAGAAAAATAAAAAAATGGAAAACCTTCGCATTGTGTCATTATATATGACCAAGTTACCAGGAAAAATAATAAACTTGTAATACGACAATTCTTTTAAAAAAGTGTTCTTAGAAATGAGCTATCATGCGTGAAGATTCATGCCTTTCAAGCCAAATGATCAATCCTATGGCCACATTCATGGTATAGTATGTTCAAATGATCTCATATTGTGCACAAGGGTGCATCTTGGAATGGCAAACAATATTGCCTAAGGAAGTTTTCATTTTCTTTGGACGAAAAAACCATTTTCCATTTTTTGAGTGCCCAAAAGGAGGTTTTTTTGTGAAGGACCTCCCAAATAATTGTTGCAAAATTGGACCAATTTAATTTTCTAAAATACTAGGACATATTTAATGCACAATTGACAAAATGGTTGGGTGTAAAAAGTTTTGATCCACCTCTGGTGAAAAAGACAAATTCCTGTCGATTCAGTTGGAAGCGGGTCAAATTTGAACTGCAGCTGCCTCATAGTTTACTATTTATTTTTTCCAAAAAATATTTATAGTTACATAAGTACCTATTTAATCATAAGTACATGGTTTGGTGGTGATACGTCAAGGTTTGCGCGGTGGCTGAGGCCCCCAACTTTAGAGCGCGTAAACTCGCATGCCCGCCGCGTGGTCACCGCGTGACCATGGCGTTGCCATGTGTTCTGGGCAGACTAGGCATGTCTAGTGGATTGGGAACTCCCTAGGTAGGTGCTAGGAAGAAAATTACAACATAAGATTCTCACGAGTAGACAGATCGATGCTCAAACATGAATTAGCAGCCTAGTGTTTGATTAGCCGTACGGGAAATGTACATGGCTAAGGGGCGTGAGTTTTGGCTGAGGATGATCAGTTACTAAGAAGACCGTCTTCACAAATTTTCAGCTCAAAAGGAGGAGCCTAGGTGGTACTTGCTTTGCAAACTACCACACTGGACATAAATACGAATGTTGAAGCTCGGCTCAAAATAATGAATGGATTGAGCTGGCATTTAGTGGAGGATGGTTATTTGGGCATAGGAAAACACTATAGAAAATGGATACTATTTGGACATGCCAAAGTGGTACTTCCTTCACAAACTGTTGTTCTGAACAGAATAGGAAAATGAATATTTTTGAACTAGGCAAGGAAGGTTTTTTACATATTTGACGAAGATATGACCCAAAGAATTTATGAGATTTTTTTGGGAATTTTGGGAATGACAGAAATATAGGTTGCTTCACAACCTAGGGCAAAAACTGCCACATGGACATGACACATAGGCAAAACTGATGAGGTGGCGCCTAGTCATAGCAACCCACCAAAATTTACAAGGTTATGACCATCTATATTGGTCATGATCAGCTAGAAATAAGGCAGCAAACCAGTGCTACCTACTTTATGACCATTTCGTGTAAGGAAATTACGACCTTTCTAACCAAAATGGTCGTTATAGTTTAGGGTTTGGAGCCTCCCGAACAGCTTTTGACCAATTGGTCTGAAATGGTCATAGATCTATGACCAATTCTTCCAGGGTCACTGACAGAAGGTCACTAGTTGACATATTTCTTGTAGTGGCTATTAAACGAGCTGTGGCTGTCACCAAGGGCGATCTCACCCTCGACGTCGTCGTGGTTGTCATTGAGGCCAAGCTCATCGTTGCCACCATCGTCTTCGGGGCAACACCCTGCCCGACGGCCGTCCTCCCAAAACACCCTCATGTAGAGGGTCACGACGCCGTCGTACTTGAAGTGGAGCATCCAACTCCCGCTTAGGCCACGCACGTGGGAAAATGCCAGCCAGCCGCGGGCCAAGGACACGTTCCCGGCGGCGGGAACTTCAACCCGACCCACGAAGCCTTGCTGCAACAGCCATCAGCCTGCAGCCAGATGCCGTCAGGCCCCATGGCTGGTAGCTCACCCACGAAGAAGCGGGGGAGCGGGAGCTGGGTGCCGGCTGGCCTCTCCGACCACATGACGAAGTCCGGGAGCACCTCGGCCGAGTGGAAGCACAGCCGAGGAGGTCAGGCAACCATGGCGTGTCTCCCCTCGTTGCAGGGGCTGCCCCGCCCTTGGTGGCTCCGCCATGAGAAGAAACGCCGCCGCGGCCAACCGAGGCGTGCCCGCGCCCTCAAGGAGCTGCCGCAGGAGTCGCGACGTGCTTGTGGGGGCGGCCTCGCCCTCTCTTGGGAGGTGGCGAGCCAGGTCCCTCCTTTGGGGCCTTCCCCTTCCCGGCAGCGAAGAGCTTGCTCGTCGGCGCCAAGGGAGCTATAGCAAGATGGAGAGACAAGGAAGAAGAAGAAGCGGATAGTGAGAAGACAGAGATGAGCAAGAGGGGCTCTGCCCCTTCTCTCATTTATAGCCGAGGGAGGCCAACCGCCGGCCCCACGATCCCACGTAATGATGGTTTTCTCTGCATGTAGTGAAGTCGTGTCAGGTAGACGGTTGCCAAGGCGGCGTGGGGAAGCAGAGGCGCCCACGTCCCATCAATCGCCATGCTCGACCAAGGCCGCAGGTGGTTAGGCCCGCGGTGCTCCGCACATGCCCTTTAGCTTCGCCTCGGAGCCAAGTACGAGCGTGCCTTGGGCCCGGGGGCTACTGTCGGCGTTCTGGGAATGGGGGTACCCAGACTTGCCTTCCTACGGCCCATGATGTGGCTCCATTGATGGCCTGGTATGGCCCATCTTCAGCAACAACAACACAAGACCCTCGCGAGGGGCCAAGCCTCGCGAGACGGACGACAGCAAGACCTCCATGGGGGCAGCCTCACCAGGGTGGCACCCGAGGAGCGGAGGTATCAATGCAAGGTGCACCTGGCGGGGTTCATATGACGTGAGCCATGAAGACCAAGGCGAGGCAGGCGCCAGCGGGCGTAGTGTACCAATTTCCTCTCTGGTGCTAAGGAGACAAGCGTAGCCACGGAGTCCCGAGGTGTCAAGAAAAGGTTTCCATTTCGGTGCAAGAAGACCAAGACCGCCAAGATGGCAGGACGGAAGTCATCGTGGAGCCCACCATGGCGTCACCACCAGAGGCTTTTGCATGCGAAGACTACTTTTGTCAGGATAACTTGTACTAGTTGTCTCCCTTTTAATTTGGCTGTTGTGGGATCCCTTCCCGCCTACATTTGGGAAGAGGACCAAGGCCCCTATAAATAGGACCTAACCACCACCATAGAGGGGATCGGATCCATTCCGCCCTGACCACCTCACGAGCTCATTAAGCCCAAGAACACCTCACCTCCTGAGGTTGTTTGTCCATTGTACTAGTTCATCCACAGCCTCTCGAGGCCAATCCACCACAAAGCAGGAGTAGGGTTGATGTAGGGTGGAACCCTAATCGGTCGATCTTTCACAAAAGGAGCGGATCCTGCGAAGAACATGAAGAACACGAGGGGAAACACGAGGGGAAATTACGAAGAGGAACACAAGAGAAACACTCAAACCAACAATTAGATCACACATGTGCTAGATCTATGAACACAAAAGGAGATACAAGGTCCATAGTCAACAAGGGACGATACATGATAAACGGTTCTTCTCCAAAGGAGGTCTTGATGGGGCCACCCAAAAGGGGGTCTTGAATCCAAGGGGATCTTCTCTGATGAGGGGCCGCGGTCTCTCTCGTGGAGTAGATCTATAATGGATGAGCAAATCTCTATCTCAAATGAGCTACTACTTTGCTAACCCTAAAATGTAAGTAGGAGAAGAGTATATATAGTCTAGGTGGGCGAAGGGGTACACAGGCCTCGGTCCCTTACACTGTGCGCAGACAGGGGAGGCCGGACATCCGGGCATCGGGCCGGATGTCCGAGCTTTCACGAGGGGCCGGATGTCCGGATGTCTGGGCTGGAGTGGAGTGGTTCAACTTCGGGTATGTTCTGTGACGGGCGCTGGATTTTCGGGAAGTGGCCAGATGGCCGGGCTGGAGCGGGGCTGGATGTCCGGGGCTGGGGCCGGATGTCTGAGTCCTATAGCTTCGGTTGCTGGGCCGTGGCTGTACTGGATGTCTCCAGCGGCTGGATGTCCGGGGCTGGGGCCGGATGTCCAGGCCCTGGAGCCGTCTTCTTCTCCTTTCGGCGTTCCACTTCATCTGTGGACTTGGCGGCTTGTCTGTCTTCACATGCATCTTCAGAAGGGTCCTCTTAGTACCTAATCATGCACAACATCTCGGACATAGGTAGTAGCCATGTCTCGAGAGGATCATATGTAATATGACTAAGGAGAGAAGTCGCCTCGGTCTCGAGAGCTCTATCTCTAGCTCGCGTCATAGGTCCTCTTGGCACTTCATGAGACGATGGTAGGTCCATGGGGATGACCGTAGGATGATCCACATCATCTCCCCTCCCCTGGGGAAGATCCGACCTCGTATCAAAATCCTCATCACCATGGTAGGGCGAGAGATCTTTGACATTGAAGATGTCACTCACAGAGTACTTGTTGCGTGGAATGTCGATCTTGTAGGTGTTGTTGTTGTAACGTGCGAGCACCTTGAAGGGTCCATCCTCTCATGGTCGAAGTTTGGACTTGCGTTCATGGGGGAAGCGGTCCTTGAGAAGGTGTAGCCACACAAGATCTCCAATGTTGAACACCATGGGGTGCTTGTTGATGTTGAGCTTGGTCGCGAGTCGTTGTACTTGGCGCTCAATGGTGTGTCCTTGTATCTTCATGCATATTGTTGAGATAGTTGACTCGGGCACTCGCATCCCTATTCGTGCACTCTTGTAGTGGTAGAGGGAGAATGTCCAACGGTGACAATGGGTTGAAACCATAGACGACCTCGAATGGGGACTTCCCGGTAGTCGAGTGTCTTGCTCAGTTGTGGGTGTACTCGGTGATAGGTAGACACTCCTCCCACTCCTTGATGTTCTTATTGATTAGCACGGGAAGTAGAGCAGACATTGTGCGGTTGGCCACCTCCGTTTGGCTGTCGGTTTGAGGATTGTAAGCCATGGAGAAGAGTAGCTTGATTCCGAGCTTGGCGCATAAGGTTTTCCAAAAGTAGCTTAGGAACTTGACGTCGCGGTTCGAGACAAAAGTCTTTGGCACTCCGTGTGGACGCAATATTTCCCCATAAAAGAGATTGGCAACATGTGTAGCATTGTCTATCTTGTTGCATGGTATGAAGTGCCATCTTAGAGAATCTGTTCACAACAACGAATACCGAATCCTTTCCATTTCTAGTTCTAGGCAAACCAAGTACAAAATCCATGCTAATATATTCCCATGGTTGATATGGAATTGGGAGAGGCATGTAAAGGCCATGGGATTGAGATTTAGACTTAGGTTTGCAACATGTAGAGCATCAATTGGTGAAGCAGTTGACGTTGCGGATCATCTTAGGCCAATAATAGTTCTTGGAGAGTGTAGCGAATGTCTTGTCGCGTCCAAAATGTCCCATTAGTCCTCCTCCATGAGATTCCTACAAAAGCAACAAACGAAGAGAAGACTCGGGGATGCAAAGTTTGTTAGCTCTCATAAGATATCCATCTTTGATGTAATAATGATATCAAGAAGTATGCGTCGAACATTTGGCATAAGGAATAGAAAAAGCGGGATCATGCTCATACAAGTATTTTATGTGCTCAAAGCCAATGACATCCAATTCAACTTGAGTAACAAGCATGCATATGCGGGAAAGAGCATCCGCCACAAAAATTTCCTTACCTTTAATGTACTTGACGATATAAGGAAAAGACTCAATGAATTCACTCCATTTAGCATGACGCTTGTTTAACTTGGTTTGATGCTTAAGGTATTTAAGTGTTTCATGATCGATATGAATGATAAATTCATGAGGGAAAACATAATGTTACCGTTCATGCAAAACTCGCACTAAAGCATATAGCTCTTTGTCATAGATGGGGTAATTGAGTTGCGCTCCGGAAAGTTTCTCACTAAAGTAAGCTATGGAGTGCTTCTCTTGCGTTAACACACCCCTATGTCATTACCACCAGCATCACAATGAATCTCAATGGGTTTGTCAAAGTTGGGTAATGCAAGCACGGGCGCACGAGTAAGCAAATTCTTAAGCTCATTGAATGCGGTATCTTGCGATGGTCCCCAAACAAAGGGTGCATTCTTCTTGCTCAAAGCATGCAAAGGTGAATCAATGGTGCTAAAGTCCTTCACAAATCTATGGTAGAAACCGGCTAAACCAAGGAAGCTACGCACTTGTTGCAAGTTGGTTGGTTGTGGCCAAGTTTTAATATCATTGATCTTAGAGTCATCAACATGAACACCCTTAGAGGATACAACAAAACCCAAGAAAACGAGCTTATCAACGCTAAAAAGGCATTTTTCCATGTTAGCATACAGACGCTCTTTTCGAAGAGTTTGCAAAATGGTTCGAACATGGATGGCATGATCTTTGAGAGATTTGCTATAAACAAGGATGTCGTCGAAGTAGACCGCAACAAAATCACCAATGTAAGGGCGAAACACATAATTCATAAGACGCATGAAAGTACCCGGTGCTTCCGATAAACCCGTAGGCATGATTAACCACTCATACAAACCAAACTTTGTTTTGAAAGAAGTTTTCCATTCATCACCCTCTTGTATGCTGTTGGGGTATGGGGTTCCGGCAAACCCTTAAGGTTTGAACACTGGGGTGCGTGCGAAGTCTTTCCCTCCAACCAATCTACGCTCTAGCTCTCTAGGATCTTGCGGACGAACTCGACAAACTCACAACACAGAAGGACACAGGGTTTATACTGGTTCGGGCCACCGTTGTGGTGTAATAACCTACTCCAGTCTGGTGGTGGACTGCCTCTTGGGCTGATGATGAACAATACAAGGGAAGAACGGCCTCCTGAGGTTGAGGCGTTCTTCAGCTCGGTGAGCTTGTGTGTGTGGGGGTGGTCTCTCTAGCCGAGAGGAGATCCTCTCCTCCACTGTGATGGCTAGACCTATTTATGGAGGCCCTGGTCCTCTTCCCAAATATCGAGCGGGAAGGGAGCCAACAATGGCGGGCTAATTTGAAGGGAGACAACTAGTACAAGCTATCCTGACAAAAGTAGTCTTCGCCTGCACAAAGTTCTGGTGGTGACGCTGTTCTGGGCTCCACGATGACCTCCGTCTTGCAGTCCTTCGTCTTGGTCTTGTTTCACCAAAATGGCAACCTTTGCCTGGGGCCTTGGTACTCCGCGGCTACGCTTGCCCCCTTTGCACTAAAGAGGAAACAAGGACGCTGCGTGCGCTGGCGCCTGCCTGGTGTCGATCGTCACGAGTCACATCACGAGAGCCTCGTGAGGTTCGCCTCACCTTGATATCTCCGCTCCTCGTGAGCCTGCCTAGCTAGGCCACTCCAGAGGAGGTCTTGCGTCGTCCGCCTCGCGAGGGTCTTGGGCGCTTTGTTGGCGAATATGGGCCGTACGGGCTGCTGGCTCAGCCACGCCGCGGGCCGCAGGCAGGCAAGTCTGGGGACCACCATTCCGAGAACGCCGATAGTAGCCCCCAGGCCCAAGGTGCGCTCGGACTTGGCTTCGCGGCGAAGCCAAGGGTCAAGCTCGAAGCGCCATGAGCCCCAAAAGCCTGCGGCCTCGATTGACGCGTGGCGGTTGATTGGACGTGGGCGTCTCCGCTTCCCCATGCTGCTTCGGCGACTGCATGACTTGACAAGTCCCTGCGACACGCAAGGGAAACCATCATTACCTATGATCGTGGGTGATGCCGGTTGGCCTTCTCTTGCTATAAATGGGGAGGGGGCGGAGCCCCCGTTGCCCTTCTCTTCCTTGATTGCTTCCTTCTTCTTCCTCCATTGCTTCTAGTGCCTCTGATGGCGCCTCCAAGGAAGTTCTCTACCGCCGAGAAGGGAAAGGCCCCTCGCGAGGGCCCTAGTTCCCCGGTGCCCAAGCGCGATCGCGGCCGCCCGCGCAAGCACGCTGCGACCCCCGCCATGGCCCACCATCGAGGTGGCGCCACGGCACGCGGAGGGGGCCATCCCAACCGTGGTGGTCCAGTTGGCGGGGGGAGGTGCGCAATGGTGGCGAGGCCTCCCCGCCCGCACTTCCATTCAGCGGAGGCGTCGCGGGAGTTCGTTGTTTGGTCGGAAAACTCGGCCGGCAACTGGCTCCAGCTTCCACGCTTCCTTGTCGATGAGCTGCCGGTCCCTGGTCCATGGGGGCTCTGGTTGCAGTCGGATGGTTGCTACAGCAAGGCCTCCTGGGTCGCGGTCGATACTTCTGCCGCAAGAAACATAGCCCTGGCCCGCAGCTGGCAAACGTTCGCCCGCGCGCGCGGCCTGGGCAGGTGGTGCACGCTCCACTTCAAGTATGACGGCGGGTCGACCCTTTACGTGAGGGTGTTTGGGGAAGATGGCCGCCGCGCCGGGTGCTGCCCCGAGACGAACGACGGTGAGGAGGTGCTCGGCCTTGGCGACGGTCGCGATGAGGGTGAGGGCGAGCCTGCCCTCGGCGGCGACTGCATCTCCTCCAGCTACGACGGCTCTCCCTCCTGCGACAGCTCCAGCAGCAGTGGCTACGACCAGCCGCCGCGCTCGCTTCAAAGGAGGCAGCGGGTCATCTCGTCGCCGCGCCTCCGTGAAGCACGAGGAGGGGTCTGGCTAGGCTTGGGCATCGAATGATGTTCTTTGACTTTCAGTGGCAATAATTCCTACTTAGGGGCCAAATTTGAGGGTCCCGGGCCTCCTGGCCTAAGCCAGGAATATTTTTTAGATTCGTATGCTCATCGTGGGAATTTTGGGTACTTGTGGGTCCGAAACGGACTACGAATGACAAAGTTATGACCGTTTTAATGAACACTGGTCCTTTATACGACAGTCCTTGGAAGAACTTCATTTTCCGGTGATGCATTCTGGCGTGCCGCCCCGAAATTTAGTGTATTCCATAGTGTATATATGGTTTCCACATATATGTTGAGCGATGTGAGGAATGCCCTCTTGTTATTGGCTGGCACACACACACATTACGGCTTGCCACACAGTGAAACCAAGGAGAATAAGGCTTATAGTCACTGTATTTTTTTGAATTTATAACTAAATGGGATTTCCCGTATCATAGAGCATGTGCAGAATGCAACGGAGGACTAATGTTTTCACTCACCATAATCTCTCGGATTTCCTTCCAAAGGAGTGCCAGTGGGTACATAAACTTGTCTGAAAAGAAGTGGCGAATTATGTTCTTTGATTTTCATGGGTAATAATTCCTACTTAGGGGCTGAATTTGAGGGTCCTTCGGGCCTCCTGGCGCAAGGGGGGTATACTTTATAGATTCCCATGCAAATTGCGAGCATTTGGAGTACTTGTGGGTCCAAAACGGACTCCGAATGACAATGTAATGAACGTTTTAGTGAACATTGATCCTTTATATGGCAGTCCTTGTAAGAACTTTATTTTCCAGTGACGCATTCTGGCGCGCCGCCCCGAAAGTTTGTGTCCTCCATAGTGGAGATATTGTTTCCACATACCAATGCCAGGAATGCCATCTTGTTATTCGCGGTCACACACGCACGTTACTGCATGACACACAGAAAAAGCAAGGAGAATAAGGGTTATGGTCGCCGTATTTCTTTGAATTTACAACCAAATGGGATTCCCTGCACATAAAGCATGTGCAAAATGCAACGTTTCTACTAACCAGGCAGACTAATGTTTACACTCACCATAATCCCCCGGACTTCCTTCCAAAGGAGTCCTAGTGGGTTCAGAAACTTGTCTGGAAAGCAGCGACGAATGATGTTCTTTGACTTTCAGGGCCAATAATTCCTGCTTAGGGGCTGAATTTGACGGTCCTCCAGGCCTCTTGGCACAAGCCGGGAATATTTTCTAGATTATCACGCTCATCGCAAGCATTTTGTGTACTTGTGGGTCCGAAACAGACTTTGAATGACAAAGTTATGACTATTTTAGTGAACACCGGTCCTTTATATGGAAGTCCTTGAAAGAACTTCATTTTTCCGTTACGCGTTCTGGCGTGCTGCCCTGTAATTTTCTGTCCTTTGTAGTGCAGATCTTGTTTCGACATATATATTTATCGATGCCAGGAATGATCTCTTGTTATTGGTTGTCACACACGTACGTTACGGAGTACCACACAGAAAAAATAGGAGTATAAGGCTTATAGTCGAAGTATTTTCTTGAATTTACAACAAAATGGGATTCCCTGGATCATAGAGCATGTGCAGAAGGCAACATTTGTCCTTACAAGGCAGACCAATGTTTACACTCACCATAATCTCTCGGATTTCATTCCAAAGGAGTGCCAATGGGTTTAGAAACTTGTTTGAAAAACAACGGTGAATGATATTCTTTGAGTTTCAAGGGCAATAATTTCAGCTCACGGGCCGAATTTGAGGGTCCTCCAGGCCTCTTGGCGCTAGCCGGGAGTACTTTCTAGATTCCCATGCTCGTCGCGGGCATTTTTTGTAATTTTCGGTCCAAAACGCACTACGTGTGACAAAGTTATGACCGTTTTAATGAACACCGGTTCTTTATATGGTAGTCCTTGGAAGAATTTCATTTTCTGGTGACGCGTTCTGGCGCGCCGCCCTGAAATTTTGTGTCCTCCATAGTGGAGATACTATTTCCACATATATGTTGACCGATGCAAGGAATGCCCTCTTGTTATTGGCTAACACACACACACGCTACGGCTTGCCACACGGCGAAAATGGAGAATAAGGCTTATAGTCACCATATTTTTAATTTATAACCAAATGGGATTCCCCAGATCATAGAGCATGTGCAAGATGTAATGTTTGTCCTTACTAGGTGGACTAATGTTTACGCTCACTATAATCTCTCGGATTTCCTTCCAAAGAAGTGCCAATGGGTTAGAAACTTGTCTGAAAAGCATCGGCGAATTATGTTCTCTGATTTTCAGGGGCAATAATTCCTATGGAGGGGCTGAATTTGAGGGTCCTCTGGGCCTCCTGGTGCAAGCATGGAGTACTTTCTAGATTCCCATGCTCGTCGTGATCATTTTTATTATTTGTGGGTCCAAAACGGACTCCTAATGAAAAAGTTATGACCGTTTTAGTGAACACCGGTCCTTTATATGGTAGCCCATGAAATAACTTCATTTTCCCGTGACGTGTTCTGGTGCGCCAGCCTGGAATTTTGTGATCCATAGTGGAGACATTGTTTTCATGTATTTGTTGACCGATGCCAGGAATGCCCTCTTATTATTAGCACTCACACACGCACGTTACGACATTACACATGGGAAAACAAGGATAATAAGGCCTATAGTCGCCTTATATTTTTGAGTTTACATCTAGATGGGATTCCCCAGATCATAGAGCATGTGCAGAATGCAACATTTGTCCTGACCATGCGGACTAATGTTTACACCCACCATAATGTCTTGAAATTATTTCCAAAGGAGTGACACTGGGTTCAGAAACTTCTCTGAAAAGGAGCGGCTAATGATGTTCTTTGACTTTCAGGGGAAATAATTCCTTCTTAGGGGCCTAAATTTAAGGGTCCTACGGGCCTCTTGGGGCAAGCCGGGAGTATTTTCTAGATTACTACGATCGTCGCGAGCATTTTGAGTATCACCTTATGCCGAAGCAGCCCTGAAAGCAGTTGTAGATGAACTAGCTGGCTTGAAACGGCAAATCAACACCATGACTTCCACTGTCTTTGGTAAGTATATCCTCATGCAGTTTTTCCAATTCATGAAACCTTATCATTTATCAGAGTGCTGATTTTAAACCATGACAGGCACTCGTATTGCTCATCTAGGCACAAATATGCGGATGAAGCTTAAAGAGGCTTATACCTTGATTGAACAGTTGTACTCTGGGTCGCAGCGTGCTATTTGCACTGCGGCTTACAATAAACCGGCGCCATCACTGATAAAGGAAACTCTTGAGAAGCTAGCCATGTTACCTGCCCGGATTACCGAACTGAAGAAGGCGGCTGCAAGAGCAGGAGCATTAACCACACTAATCCGAGCCAAGGCATGGATTCCAGATCTTGAAGCGGAGGACATCATTAAAGGATATCCAGGTGTGAAGGAGGACGGTTCAAACTTCGACAATGATGACCTCCGAAGGCTGACCAAAGAAATGCGACCAATAGCCAGCAAACTGGCAGAGGACACGAACTTGTCTCATTTCCAACTAGCTTATGACGCTGAAGGGAAGAGACAGCCTGCCGAAATCCATGAAGTCGAAGAACTTGTGCCTCCAATCCGTAAGCATACTTACGCTCCTGACATTAACCCCTCCAGCCTTATCCATGAAGAAGCCGTGTTTCAAGCTTTAACTGGAATCGATTGGTCAACGGTTGATTTCCAGCGTCTGGCGAGGGATGAAGAAGTGATCGCACCAACTGACCCTCAACCGTCAAACTGTCCAGACGAAGCGTCTTAAACCGGCAACCGGTTTACCGGCTATTGTGTGCCAATGCTTAAAAACAACTATTCAATTGGAGCCATTTGGAAGCTTCATGTAATAGGATAGTAAAAACTCCTTTATGTGTCATGCCATCGAGCATGTTTTGTGATGCTTTGATAATGTGAAAACTTGCCCCACCTTTTGGGATCTATTTATGCATAACCCATGATGAGTTGTGTTCCTGGATACAAGAACTTGAAAATTGTCCTAGTGGTTTACCACTGGACGGGTCATGATGCCCAAGAATAGACAATACTTGGATGGATAATCAAAGTTTGTATATAAAAAATAACATGTGCAACATACCTCGTTGACTGACCAACTGCTTGTATGGTAAAGGTGTAAACATCAATCCGGAGCAGTGATAACTCCGTCCTTAATTTGCCAGATTATGATAATAAACCGTACCGGGATATAATATACACCGGGTTTTCCTTATAATACTGGCGACTTGTTAGTCAAAACCAGACCGGGGTAATGAACGCCGGTTTATAACTGATCATGTACTGACAACTTGTAGTTGAAAGCCAAACCGGGTCAAGGACACCGGTTTATCAGAAGACATTAGGAACCTCAATAAAGGCAAAAAACTTAGCAAATAGGACTCGAAAAAGAAATATGCGAGGCTTTTTATGAGCTGCCAGGCTCCAAATAGAGGCTTTTCATGGGCTGCCAGGCCTCTGAGTTAAACCATTTAACAAAGCCTTTTAAGATGGGCCTCCAATTAACCAATCATCATTTTAACTTTGACAAGTTCAGGGTCTGTATAAGATTGACTTGTCAAACGTTCGGCGGGTCATACCAGGATTACCTGGAGAGGAGTGGCTTACTTGACGAAGGCAGGTTAACCCGGGGTTTTAGGTGAATACACCAGGCTTCCAAGCCGTGGCTTGATAGCCAATTACAAGGGTCCTTTCAAACACTTTGTTGCTTTGCACAAAGAGCCCCCAAGTAACTTTGTGAGTTGTGCTTAGTGGGTGACCATGTTTGAGTTTGTGCTTTGTGTAACACTCTCTTTGGCCCCACTTAATTTCCTTTGTGGCTTAACGCCCATCAAAAGGTGTAGCTTTGGTGTGATAACAACCAAGCCCCCTAGTGAAATCCCTTTGTGGTGTTTAAACTGATCAAAAGGTGTAGCTATGATGTGACAACAACCAAGCCCCCTAGTGACATTTCTTTGTACCGTGCGGCTGCAGAGACCAGTTTAACAAAACTTTGCTTTGTCAGTAGAAACTCTTGTAGGCACACACATGATATAAAAAGAACAGAGACCCCGCTTTATTCGAGGCTCCGGTTTATTATATAATATATACATTGTCATAAATATGTACATATGAAGAAGCTTGTGGCTTAAGTATAGTAAGGCCGAAGAAGAGCTATATTCCATGGCCGCTTGGTCTCCTCCTCCGATTTGCGTGAGTATTTGTGCTCTTGAACATCAATGAGGTAGTATGACCCGTTGTGCAGATTCTTGCTGACCACAAAAGGTCCTTCCCAAGGTGGGGATAACTTGTGCATATCAGTCTGATCCTGGATGAGCCGGAGCACTAGATCGCCTTCTTGAAAAATTCTGGTCTTAACCAGGCGGCTATGATAACGTCGGAGATCTTGTTGGTAAATCACCGAACATGCTGCTGCAAGATCACGCTCCTCATCTAACAGGTCCAGAGAATCCTTACGTGTGTTCTCATTATCAGCTTCAACATAAGCCGTCACACGGGGCGAGTCGTGACGGATGTCACTAGGAAGAACCGCCTCCACTCCATAAACCATGAAGAAAGGTGTGTAACCTGTAGATCTGTTAGGTGTGGTGTTGATGCTCCATAACACAGAAGGTAATTCCTCCACCCAACAACCCGGTGTCCGCTTCAAAGGAACCATAAGCCGAGGTTTAATGCCTCACAAAATTTCTTGATTTGCCTGCTCCGCTTGTCCATTGGATTGGGGGTGAGCCACCGATGCTATATCAAGCCGGATGTGCTCACGTTGGCAAAATTCCTCCATCTCTCCCTTTGACAGATTAGTACCATTATCCGTTATAATACTGTGTAGAAAGCCAAACCGGAATATCACCTTTTTGATGAACTGAACCACTGTGGCCGCATCACACTTACTGACTGGCTTTGCTTCCACCCATTTGGTGAACTTGTCCACTGCCACTAACAAGTGGGTCTTTTTGTCCTTGGAGCGCTTAAAAGGTCCAACCATATCAAGCCCCCAAGTCACAAATGGCCATGTTATTGGAATAATCCTCAACTCCTGAGCCGGAATATGAGCACGGCATGCAAATTTTTGACAACCGTCACATCGTTTGACTAAATCCTCAGCATCAGCATGAGTTGTTAACCAATAGAAACCATGGCGAAAAGCTTTAGCCACCAAGGACTTTGAACCGGCGTGGTGACCACAATCCCCTTCATTGATTTCTCGCAAAATCTCACAACCCTCTTGAGGAGAAACACAATGCTGAATTTCCCCTGAGACACTATAACGATGTAATTCTTCATTGAGTATAGTCATCAATTTGGAACACCGAATTATCTGCCGGGCCGAGGTTTCATCCTCTGGTAACTCGCCCCGGTTCATGTAAGCCAGGTATGGGATTGTCCGATCCGGTATGACATGCAAAGCTGCCACCAATTGAGCCTCCGGGTTAGGAATAGCCAACTCCTCCTCTGTTGGTACCTTGACCGACGGATTATGCAGCACGTCAAGAAAGACATTTGGTGGGACCGGTTTACGCTAAGAACCAAGGCGGCTTAAAGCGTTTGCCGCTTCATTCTTTCGCAGGTCTATATGGTCCACCTGATAACCCTTGAAGTGACCAGCCACTGTGTCCACCTCTCGTCGATATGCAGCCATGAGTGGGTCTTTATAATCCCAAGTGCCAGACACCTATTGGGCCACCAGATCTGAATCCCCAAAACACTTAACCCAACTTAAGTTCATCTCCTTAGCCATCCGAAGACCATGGAGCAAGGCCTCATATTCAGCTGCATTGTTAGTACAAGGGAACATTAAACGGAGGACATAACAAAACTTGTCACCTCATGGGGAAGTTAGTATGACTCCAGCCCTCGAGCCCTCCAACTGCCTGGATCCATCAAAGTGAATAGTCCAATACGTGTTATCTGGCTTTTCCTCTGGTGCCTGCAATTCTGTCCAATCATTGATGAAGTCCACAAGTGCTTGGGATTTAATTGTTGTGCGAGGTATGTATTTGAGCCCGTGAGGTCCAAGCTCAATAGCCCATTTGGAAATCCGGCCAGTTGCTTCTCTATTTTGAATGATATCTCCCAGAGGGGCTGAACTGACCACTGTGATAAGGATGACCCTGAGAAAATAATGTTTAAGCTTCCGGCTTGCCATAAACACTCCATACACCAGCTTCTGCCAATGTGGATACCTCTGCTTTGACTCAATGAGCACTTCACTGGTATAATAAACCAATCGTTGAACCGGATATTCCTTGCCAGCTTCCTTGCATTCCACCACAATAGCCACGCTAGCAGCTCGGGCATTAGCAGCCACATATAGCAACAACGGCTCTTTATCGATCAGGGCTGCAAGCACAGGCGGTTCAGCTAACTGCCTCTTCAGATCCTCAAATGCTTTATCAGCCGCCTCACTCCAGACAAAATCATCTGTTTTCTTGAGCATCTGATATAAAGGGATAGCCTTCTCCCGAAGACGACTGATAAACTGGCTTAAAGCCGCAATCCGGCCAGCCAAACGTTGAACGTCATTGATACACGCCGGTTTAGCCAAAGATGTAATTGTTGAATTTTTTTCCGGATTAGCCTCAATGCCTCTATTTGACACCAGAAAACCCAAGAGTTTGCCTGTCGGAACACCAAAGACACACTTTTCTGGATTGAGCATCATCTTGTAAACCCGGAGGTTGTCAAAGGTTTCTCTCAAATCATCTATCAATGTTTCCTCCTTCCTGGACTTTATCACAATATCATCCACATACGCATGAACATTGCGCCCAATCTGCTTATGAAGACAATTCTGAACACAACATTGATAAGTCGCCTGGGCACTTTTGATCCCAAAGGGCATGGAGACATAGCAGAAGGCTCAAAAGGGAGTTATGAAAGTTGTCTTCTCCTAGTCCTTAACTGCCATTTTGATCTGATGATAACCTGAATAAGCGTCCAGAAAACACAAACGGTCACAACCCCCCGTAGCATCAATGATCTGATCAATACGAGGGAGGACAAAGGGGTCTATAGGGCAAGCTTTGTTCAAGTCTGTGTAATCCACACACATACACCAAGTACTGTTCTTCTTAAGAACAAGCACCGGATTAGCCAACCACTCTGGGTGAAAAACCTCCACGATAAATCCTGCGGCCAACAACCGAGCTACCTCTTCACCAATAGCCTTGCGCCTTTATTCATTGAAGTGGCGGAGAAACTGCCGGACCGGTTTAAACTTAGGATCAACGTTAAGTGTGTGCTTAGCGAGTTCCCTCGGTACACCTGGCATGTCAGAAGGTTTCCATGCAAAGATGTTCCGGTTCTCACGGATGAACTCGATGAGCGTGCTTGCCTATTTGGGATCTAGGTTAGCGCTGATACTGAACTGTTTGGATGAATCGCCAGGAACAAAATCAACCATCTTAGTACCTATGGCCGATTTAAACTTCAATGCCGGATCGTGCTCCGTAGTTGGCTTTTTCAAAGAAGTCATATCTGCCGGATCAACTTGGTCTTTATAAAACTTCAGCCCCTCCGTGGCACAAACCGACTCAGCATAAGCTGCATCACCTTCCTCACATTCCAAAGCGATCTTCCTGCTCCCATGTACTGTGATGGTCCCCTTATGACCTGGCATTTTAAGCTGCAGATAAACATAACACGGCCTTGCCATGAACTTAGCATAAGCCGGTCGCCCCAACAAAGCGTGATACAGACTTTTGATTTTTACCACCTCAAAAGTCAATGTTTCTGATCTTGAATCATGATCATCTCCAAAAGCCACCTCTAAGGCTATCTTGCCCACTGGATATGCAGACTTACCAGGCACCACACCATGGAAAAATGTGTTTGACGGTTTAAGATTCTTATCTGTCAACCCCATACGGCGAAAGGTATCATAATATAGGATGTTGATACTACTTCCCCCATCCATGAGTTCCTTAGTGAACTTATATCTCCCAACTTGAGGGGCCACCACCAATGCCAGATGACCCAAATTGTCAACCCGGGGCAGGTGATCCTCTCTACTCCATAAAACGGGTTGCTCAAACAAGCGCAAATACTGAGGCACCGCCGGTTCAACAGAGTTCACTGCCCTCTTATGAAGCTTCTGATCACGTTTACACAAGCTAGTGGTGAGGACATGATATTGCCCCCCATTTAACTGGATTGCTCTGATAACCTGACTGCTGCAGCTGGTGGTGGCTCCCCTGATGGTTGTAACCTCCCTGGTTGCCTTGGTGCCCTTGATTGATGTGTCCGGTTTGATTGCCCTGAAATCCTGAACTGGAACTGCCACCTCCATAACCCGGCCCGTGGAAACCACCTCCTGAACTGCCGGGCGGGCCATTATCATACTGAAACATATTGGAATTCTTGAAATCCCGCATGATGTAACAATCCTTCCAAAGATGTGATGCTGGCTTCTCCTTTGATCCATGCTTCGGACAGGGTTGATTTAACAGGCGCTCCAAATTGGGGCCTGAACCTCCGCCCCTCTGGGGCTGCTTACCCTTACGACGCTGACCATTCTCCTGAGCATTGGCGTTAGCCACAAAGTCCGGAGTATTGTCGGCCTTGCGTTTACCATTGTTCCCATGGCCTGCCGGATTATGTTGCTGACCCTTGGTGTTGCCGTTCTTTTTCCTCTTCCCAGGTTTGTCCTCCTCTGAGTCAGGGTCTTTGGTATTATCTGAATCGGCGTACTTAACCAAAGCGGCCATACATGTTGACATATCATTGTAGTGACGTTTGAGCCTTCCTAACTTCTGTTTGAGCGGCAGAAAACGGCAATTGCCCTCCAACGTTAGCAGTGCGGTATCTGCATTGATATGATCCGATGAATGCAGAATAGCTGAGACCTGCTTTACCCAATGGGTCGTGGACTCCCCATCCTCTTGGACACAAGCGGCCGGATCCATAATTGACATGGGTTGCTTACAAGTATCTTTGAAGTTCTGGATAAACCGGTGCTTCAATTCAGCCCAGGATCCCACATAGTTAGTTGGTAAGCTTCCTAACCAAGTGTGAGCTGTTCCTTCCAACATCATGGTGAAGTATTTAGCACATACTGCTTCATCCACATATAACATCTCCATTGCCATCATGTAGCTCTCAACCCATGCCTCTTGTTGCAGATCGGCGGTATAATTGGGTACCTTACGAGGTCCTTTGAAATCCTTGGGCAGTCTCACATTACGCAAAGCGGGGGTAAGACATGGCACCCCTAAGGAACTGAATACCACACCTGGCTACACTGAAGCGGTAGGGTGAACCGGAGTATGTTGACGGGATCCGTGCAGAGCTGCTAACTCGGCCTCTCGACCCGCGCGACCATGGTCTACCACATCCTGTGCATTAGCACCTCCCCCCTACCGGGTTGAGCCCTTGCGGCAGATTACGGTGACGTGCGCTGCTTGATACAGCCGGTTCATCCTCAACGTGCCTGATGTAGCTCCGACTTGGACGGGGGGTGGAATGAATCCTCTCGCGGCTGTGTGAATATGCCTGCTGCTGGTTTAGAGCTGTTTGAAGTAGATCTCTGGCCTGTCGTGCCTCAATTGCAACTGGTGATTCGCCGTCGGTCGGGAGGACTGCCAATCGTGAAGTGGCAGCCACAATGTTTACCAACGGGTTGGAGTAATGCCCGGGAGGTGTTGGAACATACTATGGCACAATGTTGTTCTGACGAGGCGGGTCCATCGTGCGCGTCTGAACCGGCGCTCCTATTCTCGGTGCCTCCGTTCGGTTTAATATTGGCTGGTTACTAGTTCCTGCTCCTGGCGTATTGAAGAGATTTCGTGGCTCATAACCCGACGGGAGATGCAATCGGTATCTTCTTCTCATGACTTCTTCGGAAGCGTTCTGATCCAGCCTAATCCGGTAGGCCTGAGCTTCCAACTCAGCCCATTCTGTAGCCATCCTGGCGTTCTCTGCCGCTAGGTCCGCTTTAGCCTGAGCTATCTGATCTTTCACCTTTGCAATCTCCGCGTTGTGCTGATCCCTTGCTGCTGCATCCACCTCTGCGGCCGTCAATGTTGCGAAAGTGTCGAACAAGTCAAACAAGACTTGAGCCGGAGGCGGCGCAGAGCTTCCTGCCCCTGCTGGCGTGGCCATTGTTGAACCGGAGAGTACTGCTGCGGCGGCTGAGGAGTGAGGCGCTGACTGTGTACCGGCCATGAAGATGGCGGCCCGGTTTGGCGGATCAGGAGAGTCCGGAATACTATTGCCCTCGGAACCTCCACTAACCCGGCCATCCTGCAACTAATTGAGCGATTTGGTCTCTCCAGAAGACTCGTCGTCGGAACAGACAACGGTTTCTCCATCGAACACCGGTCCGTCCTCGTATTCTGCTCCATGGATGACACCTACGAAAACATGCTTCACCATGAGCTAAACTGGGGAAGGGCTTGCATGCTGAGCCGTCTCGATGATGTCGGTGCAGGTGTCCGGCTCAGGGCCCGGTTCGCCAATCTTGCCGGTGAAGACGTGAATTCCACCAAAGGGGACCCGGTACCCATATTCGATTGAATCGGCATCGGGGCCCCATCCCGTGTTGTCGATGTAGAGCTTGCCGCGATGACTCTTTGTCATCCGGCCCATAGCGTATCCCTTGATTCCATCAAAGCTGCCCTTTAAGAACTCGAAACCATCGTGCGATAACCCCACGGTGGGCGCCAACTGTTGTGGGTTTGTCATGACAGATGTCCTCATGAAAGGACTTAGTCGTGGAGCCATCACAACGGGTTAGCTTAAAGGGGTTAAACCGGACAAGGGGACATAGGAGTTTATACTAGTTCGGCCCCTTCGATGAAGGTAAAAGCCTACGTCTAGTTGTGATTGGTATTACTAGGGTTTCGAAGACCAAGCAGCGAATCCGTTTTGTCTGGCTCTCGAATTATTGTCTATCATCCCTAAACCGCTGTCGGGTCGTCCCTTTATATACATAGGTTGATGCCCGCCGGTTTACAGGTCCCGAAGCCGGATCATAATCGTGTCCGGTTCGGTCTCTATACTTCCTATCTTACAATGCAAGTTACACAATTAGGTCGATTTACATCTCCAGGCCTTAACTCGCCTATGGGCCTTGGGCCTTCATAAAGCACCATCACTCTTACATCTTCATTGGTTTCTAATCTTCATAAAGCTAATCCGGCTACTCCTGGCCAGTTTACGTCCAGTACTAATATCCCCAACATCAGCGTCAGTCTTCTTCTTGAAGATCAATTTATTCTCTATGGCTTGCCGATCATCGGGCAAGTCAACCAAAGTCCACACCTTGTTCTCATACATGGATCCCATCTCAGATTTCATGGCCTCAAGCCATTTCGGGGAATCTGGGCTCATCATTGCTTCCTCATAGTTCGTAGGTTCATCAAGGTCTAGTAACATGACTTCCGGAACAGGATTACCGTACCACTCTGGTGCGGAACATACTCTAGTTGACCTATGAGGTTCAGTAGTAACTTGATTTGAAGTTTCATGATCATCATCATTAACTTCCTCACTAATTGGTGTATCCATCACTGGAACTGATTTCTATGATGAACTACTTTCCAGTTCGGAAGAAGGTACAATTACCTCATCAAGTTCTACTATCCTCCCACTCACTTCTTTCGAGAGAAACTCCTTCTCCATAAAGGATCCATTTTTATCAACGAATATCTTGCCTTCGGATCTGTGATAGAAGGTGTACCCAACAGTTTCCTTTAGGTATCCAATGAAGACACATTTCTCTGATTTGGGTTTGAGCTTATCAGGTTGAAGCTTTTTCACATAAGCATTGCAGCCCCAAACTTTAAGAAACGACAACTTGGGTTTATGACCAAATCAGAGTTCATATGGTGTCGTCTCAACGAATTTAGATGGTGCCCTATTTAACATGAATGCAGCCGTCTCTAAAGCATAACCCCAAAATAATAGTGGTAAATCAGTAAGAGACATCATAGATCGCACCATATCTAATAAAGTGCGGTAACGACATATGGATACACCATTACGCTGTGGTGTTCCAGGTGGCTTGAGTTGCAAAACTATTCCGCATTGTTTCAAATGAAGACCAAACTCATAACTCAGATATTCACCTCCATGATCAGGTCATCGAAACTTTATTTTCTTGTTACGATGATTGTCCACTTCACTCTGAAACTCTTTGAATTTCTCAAATGTTTCAGACTTATGTTTCATCAAGCAGATATACCCATATCTGCTCAAATCATCTGTGAAGGTCAGAAAGTAATGATACCCGCCGCGAGCCTCAACACTCATCGGACAACATACATCAGTATGTATTATTTCCAGTAAGTCAGTTGCTCGCTCCATTGTTCCGGAGAATGGAGTCTTAGTCATCTTGACCATGAGGCATGGTTTGCAAGCATTAAGTGATTCATAATCAAGTGATTCCAAATGCCGATCAGCATGGAGTTTCTTCATGCGCTTTACACCAATATGACCTAAACGGCAGTGCCACAAATAAGTTGCACTATCATTATTAAACTTATATCTTTTGGTTTCAATATTATGAATATGTGTATCACTACTATCGAGATTCAACAAAAACAAACCACTCATCAAGGGTGCATGAGCATAAAAGATATTACTCATATAAATAGAACAATCATTATTCTCTGATTTAAATGAATAACCATCTCGCATCAAACAAGATCCAGATATAATGTTCATGCTTAACACTGGTACCAAATAACAATTATTTAGGTGTAAAATTAATCCAGACGGTAGAGGATCACATCGACTTTGGAACCATTTCCCATGTGCATCGTCACCTCGTCCTTAGCCAATCTTCGTTTAATCCGTAGCCCTTGTTTCGAGTTGCAAATATGAGCAACAGAACCAGTATCAAATACCCAGGCGCTACTACGAGCATTAGTAAGGTACACATAAATAACATGTATATCAAATATACCTTTCACTTTGCCATCCTTCATATCCGCCAAATATTTGGGACAATTCCTCTTCCAGTGACCAGTCCCTTTGTAGTAGAAGCACTCAGTCTTAGGCTTAGGTCCAGACTTGGCCATCTTCACTTGAGCAGCAACTTGCTTGCCATTCTTCTTGAAGTTCCCCTTCTTCCCTTTGCCCTTTTTCTTGAAACTGGTGGTCTTGTTAACCATCAACACTTGATGCTCCTTCTTGATTTCTACCTCCGCAGCCTTTAGCGTCGCGAAGAGCTCGAGAATTTTCTTATCTATCCCTTGCAAATTATAGTTCATCACGAAGCTTTTGTAGCTTGGTGGTAGTGATTGAAGAACTCTGTCAATGGCACTATCATCAGGAAGATTAACTCCAAGTTGAGTGAACTGGTTGTGGTACCCAGACAATCTGAGTATATGTTCACTGACAGAACTATTCACCTCCATCTTGCAGCTATAGAACTTATTGGAGACTTCATATCTCTCAATTCGGGCATTTGCTTGAAATATTAACTTCAACTCCTAGAACATCTCATATGCTCCATGACTTTCAAAACGTCGTTGAAGTCTCGATTATAAGCCGTACAGCATGGCACACTGAACTATCAAGTAGTCATCAGTTTTGCTATGCCAGACGTTCATAACATCTGGAGTTGCTCCTGCTGTGGGTTTTGCACCTAGCGGTGCTTCTAGGATGTAATTATTCTATGCAACAATGAGGATAATCCTCAAGTTACGGACCCACTCCATGTAGTTGCTACCATCATCTTTCAACTTAGCTTTCTCTAGGAACGCATTAAAATTCAAGGGAACGGTAGCACGGGCCATTGATCTACAACAAACATAGACATGCAAAATACTATTAGGTACTAAGTTCATGATAAATTAAAGTTCAATTAATCATATAACTTAAGAATTCCCACTTAGATAGACATCCCTCTAGTCATCTAAATGATCACGTGATTCATATCAACTAAATCATGTCCGATCATTGTGTGAGATGGAGTAGTTTTCAATGGTGAACATCAATATGTTGATCATATCTACTATATGATTCACGTTCGACCTTTCGGTCTCAGTGTTCCGAGACCATATTTGCATATGCTAGGCTCGTCAAGTTTAACCCGAGTATTCTACACGTGCAAAACTGGCTTGCACCCATTGTATGTGAACGTTGAGCTTATCACACCCGATCATCACATGGTGTCTCGGCACGACGAACTGTAGCAACGGTGCATACTCAGGGAGAACACTTATACCCTGAAATTTAGTGAGGGATCATCTTATAATGCTACTGCCATACTAAGCAAAATAAGACGCATAAAGGATAAACATCACATGCAATCAAAATAAGTGATATGATATGGCCATCATCCTCTTGTGCCTTTGATCTCCATCTCCAAAGCACCGTCATGATCACCATCGTCACCGGCTTGACACCTTGATCTCCATCGTAGCATCGTTGTCGTCTCGCCAGCTATTGCTTCTACGACTATCGCTACCGCTTAGTGATAAAGTAAAGCAATTACATGGCAATTGCATTTCATACAATAAAGCGATAACCATAAGGCTCCTGCTAGTCGCCGATAACAATTACAAAACATACAACAATTTCTATCTCATCACGTCTTGACCATATCACATCACAACATGCCATGCAAAATAAGTTAGACATCATCTACTTTGTTGTTGCAAGTTTTACGTGGCTGCTAAGGGCTTATAGCAAGAACTGTTCTTACCTATGCATCAAAACCACAACGATTTTTCATCAAGTGTGTTGTTTTAACCTTTAACAAGGACCGGGCATAGTCAAACTCGATTCATCTAAAGTTGGAGAAACAGACACTCGCCAGCCACCTGTGTGCAAAGCACGTCAGTAGAACTAGTCTCATGAACGCGATTATGTAAAATCGCTCCGGGCCGCTTCATCCAACAATACCGCCGAATCAAAGTAAGACGTTGCTGGTAAGCAGTATGACTATTATCGCCCCCAACACATTGTGTGCTACTCGTGCATATAACATCTACGCATAGACCTAGCTCGGATGCCACTGTTGGGGAACGCGGTATTTCAAAAAAATTCCTACGATCACGCAAGATCTATCTAGGAGATGCATAGCAATGAGAGGGGAGAGTGTGTCCATGTACCCTCGTAGACCGAAAGCGGAAGCATTTAGTAACGCGGTTGATGTAGTCGAACATCTTCGTAATTCAATCGATCCAAGCATCGAATGTACGGCACCTCCGTGTTCATCACATGTTCAGCTTGATGACGTCCCTCGAGCTCTTGATCCAGTTGAGGCCGAGGGAGAGTTTCATCAGCATGATGGCGTGTTGATGGTGATGATGAAGTTACTGGCGCAGGGCTTCTCCTAAGCACTACAACAACAAGACCGAGATGTGTAACTGTGGAGGGGGGCACCGCACACGGCTAAGAGAAGACTTGGTGTGCCTTTTGGGTGCCACCCTCCCACTTATATAAAGGGGGGAGGAGAGGTGGCCGGCCCAAAGTGGGGCGCGCCAAGGGGGGAGTCCTACTTGGACTCCCGGTCCAAGTAGCATTCGACCCCTCCTTTCCTTTCCGGAGAAGGGGGGAAGGGGAAAGAGGTGAAGGAGAAGAAGGAAAGGGGGGCCGCCCCTCAACCCTAGTCCAATTCGGTTTGGGCATGGGGGGCGCCTCCACTTGGCCGTCACCTCCTCTCTCCACTAGGGCCGATGAAGGCCCATTAACTCCTCGAGGGGAGGGGGGTTTCGGTAACCCCCTAGTACTACTGAAAATGTCCGAACCTTTCTAGTGTCCAAACATAACCTTCCAATATATCAATCTTTACGTCTCAACCATTTCGAGACTCCTCGTCATGTCCGTGGTCTCATCCAGGACTCCAAACAAACTTCGGTTCATCAAATAACTTAACTCGTAATACAAATCAACATCGAACGTTAAGCGTGCGGACCCTACGGGTTCGAGAACTATGTAGACACGACCGAGACACATCTCCGGTCAATAACCAATAGCGGAACCTGGATGCTCATATTGGCTCTTACATATTCTATGAAGATCTTTATCGGTCAAACCGTATAACAACATACGTGGTTCCCTTTGTCAACGGTATGTTACTTGCCCGAGATTCGATCGTCGGTATAGTCATACCTTGTTCAATCTCATCACTGGCAAGTCTCTTTACTCATTCTGTAATGCATCATCCCGTAACTAACTCATTAGTCACATTGCTTGCAAGGCTCATAGTGATGTGCATTACCGAGAGGGACCAGAGATACCTCTCCGATACACGGTGTGAAAAATCCTAATCTCGATCTATGCCAACTCAACAAACACCATCGGAGACACCTGTAGAGCATCTTTATAATCACCCAGTTACGTTGTGACGTTTGATAGCACACAAGGTGTTCCTCCGGTATTCGGGAGTTGCATAATCTCATAGTCAGAGGAACATGTATAAGTCATGAAGAAAGCAATAGCAATAAAACTAAATGATCATAATGCTAAGCTAACGGATGGGTCTTGTCCATCACATCATTCTCTAATGATGTGATCCCTTTCATCAAATGACAACACATGTCTATGGTTAGGAAACTTAAACAACTTTGATCAACGAACTAGTCAAGTAGAGGCATACTAGGGACACTTAGTTTCGTCTATGTATTCAAACATGCACTAAGTTTCCGGTTAATACAATTCTAGCATGAATAATAAACATTTATCATGATATAAGGAAATATAAATAACAACTTTAGTATTGCCTCTAGGGCATATTTCCTTCAGTGTTCAAGCGCGCCGCCCCAAAATTTTGTGTCCTCCATAGTGGTGAAAGTGCAACTATCCCTGGGTGGTTTTGGTAATTCCTAACAACATATAGCTCATTGAGCTAATACTATTTCAAGATAAATATTTCAGAAAAGCTCAATGATTCGCATGGTATGGATTAGAAATGTGGACCCCTCAAAATGCTATGGACAAAAGATTGGCTCAAGATCTCAAGCTCAAGACTCTACATTTTACCTTTTAGTGATCCAAGATCACATTGAGTCCATAGGAAAAGCCAATACTATTAAAAGGGGATGAGGTGTTGCTTAATGGGTTACTTGCTCAAAATGCTTAGTGATATGCTCCAAAGACCTCAACCACTTTCTCATATCCACATATGTCCCAAACAAAAAGTCAAACTCGGCCCCACCGAAACTTTCCATCCGGTGCCACCGAGTTCAATTGACATAGGCATTGCCACAAAACCCTAGTCACTTCGGTCTCACCGACAGGGATCTTGGTCTCACCGAGATGGGATTGCAAACTCTCTATTTCCCATCATAACATTTCGGTCTAACCGAGATGAGTGATCGGTCCCACCGAGTTCGCAAAGCAAACTCTCTGTTTCCCCTTCATAACATTTCGGTCCAACCGAGATGAGTGAATCGGTCCCACTGAGTTTGCCTGACCAACTCTCTGGTTAGCTTATTACCAAAATCGGTCCCACCGAGTATGTGTAATCGGCCTCACCTAGATTATGTTATGCCCTAACCCTAATGAAATCGGTCCCACCGAGTTAACGTGTTGGTCGCACCAAAAATCCTAACGTTCACATTTTGAACTAAATCGGTCCAACCGAGTTTCACGATTCGGTCTCACCGAGTTTGGTCAATTGTGTGTAACACTTAGATTTTGTGTGGAGGCTATATATATCCCTCCACCCACTCTTCATTAATGGAGAGAGCCATCCGAACATGCCGACACTTCCAACTTAAATTTTCTGAGAGAGAACCACCTACACTTGTGTTGAGATCAATACCTTCCATTCCAACCACATAAATCTTGATTTCTAGCCATCCCAAAGTTGCTTTCCACTCAAATCATCTTTCCACCAAATCCAATCCTATGAGAGAGAGTTGAGTGTTGGGGAGACTATCATTTGAAGCACAAGAGCAAGGAGTTCATCATCTACTATTACCTTTTGTAGAGTGGTGTCTTCTAGATTGGTTAGGTGTCACTTGGGAGCCTCTGTCAAGATTGTGGAATTAAACCAAGGAGTTTGTACGTGCAAGGAGATCGCCTACTTCATGAAGATCTACCCTAGTGAGGCAAGTCCTTCGTGGGCGATGGCCATGGTGGGCTAGACAAGGTTGCTTCTTCATGGACCCTTTGTGAGTGGAGCCCTCCATGGACTCGCGCAACCGTTACCCTTCGTGGGTTCAAGTCTCCATCAACGTGGATGTACGATAGCACCACCTATCAGAACCACGTCAAAAATATCCGTGTCTACATTGCGTTTGCTCCCTCCAAACACCTCCATTTACCTTCATGTGCAATGTTTTACATTCCGCTGCTATACTCATAGACTTGCATGGGTCGGTTGTTCACTTGACTAGTGCTAAGTTGCTAAAATCTGCCAAGACTTCAAATTGGGAAAAGTCTAGATTTTTATTTGGTCAAGTAGTCTAATCACCCCCCCTCTAGACATACTTTCGATCCTACAAGTGGTATCAGAGCTTTGGTCTCCATTTACCTTGATTTCCACAGCTTTTGGTGATCATAGACTTGGTTTCACAACCTAGGAGAGTATGGCGTCTAGCGAGGGAAATTACCACCGTAGAGGTCCTTACTTTCATGGTACAAATTTTGCTAGTTGGAAGCATAAGATGAACATGCATATTCTTGGACATAACCTCGCCGTTTGGGCTATTGTGTGTATTGGCTTACAAGGTGAATTCTTTGATGGGAGAGAACCGAACCGTGAAGCTAGCATGGAAGAGTTAAAGATGCTGCAATACAATGCTCAAGCTTGTGATATTCTCTTCAACGGACTGTGCCCTGAAGAATTCAACAAAATCAGCCTTCTTGAGAATGCAAAGGAAATTTGGGATACTTTCATTGATATGCACGAAGGTACCGACTCTGTCAAGGAATCCAAATTGCATGTCCTTCAAAGTCAACTTGGCAAGTTCAAAATGAAGGATGGTGAAGGTGTCACTGAAATGTACTCGAGGCTTGCTCTCATCACAAATGAGATTGCTGGCTTAGGAAGTGAAGAGATGACCGATAGATTCATCATCAAGAAGATCCTAAGAGCCTTGGATGGAAAATATGATACCGTGTGCACATTGATCCAAATGATGCACAATTACAAAGATCTCAAGCCAACAGAAGTCATTGGAAGAATTATTGCTCATGAGATGTCACTCAAGGATAAGGAAGAGCTTCACAACAAGTCAAGTGGTGCTTACAAAGCCTCATGTGATGATCGCACATCATCAAGTGGGAAACAAGCCTTCAATGAAGAATTGAGCCTAATGGTGAAGAATTTCAACAAGTTCTACAAGAGTAGAAACTAGGAAAGAAGTTCCAAGTGAAGGTCCTACAATGACAAAAGATCTTCAAGTCGTGAACGTAATTGCTACAATTGTGGAAAACCCGTACTTATTCCAATGAGTGTATGACTCCCTACAAAAGAAGATAAGACTCTCCCAAAAGGAGAAGTAGAAGAGAAGAATCACCACCAAGAGATAGAAGGAGTAGAGATGACCGTTATGAACGAAGAACATGACGGAGAAGCAAGGATTAGGAAAGGAAGGACAAATCATCAAGGAGCTACACCAAACGAAGACATCAAGCTCATGTTGGGGAATGGGTATCCGACTCCGACTTCGACAATCTCTCTGAGAGAAGTTATCACTCCGACTTCGAATATACTCAATATGAAGGTGTTGCCGGTCTAGCACTTGTGTCAACCAACTCCTACGACATATTAGAGTCACCAAATGAAGGAATTGGAAGATGGTTCATGGCTAAAGGCCCAAAGGTATCACACCCCGAGTATATTGTTTTCAATAGTGATGAAGATGATTTGTTTGGTGATGATGATTTACTTGTTGACAATTCTAGTGATGAAAACTATGATGAACTTGCTATTAATCATGCTAATCAAGATAAAACGAATGAAGATGATAAGAGGGAGATTGAGTGTCTAACTAAAGAACTAAACACTCTTAAGTTAGCTCATGAAACTACCTTGGAAAATCATCGAGAGCTTTTAAACACTCTTGAGAAGTTACGCTTCGAAAAGCTTAACCTTGAGAAAGAGCATGGGTTCTTAAAAGAGATCAATGATGATCTTCGCAAGAAAAGTTCTTCTTACATTGCCAAGCGTTTACTCTTGTCTACTTACATGCCAGAAGTTAAATCTAGCAACAAGAGTAAGAAAGATTCTTCTTCTAGTAGTAACAACAATCATGCTAGACCCAATGTTGTTGCTTCTAGTAGTTCTCTTGATTCCACTAATGATTCTCTTAGCCAAGTTACACTTGAGCAAGAAAATATCTTATTGAAGGGAATTATAGAGAAAGGTGTTTACAAGAGCCTTGCCGGAAGTAAGCAATTTGAGGAAATTGTACGCAAGCAAGGAAGGCACCGGAAGAATCAAGGTGTTGGTTTTGAACGAAAGTTCAATCCAATGGAGTTGAGTGGGAAGAAGGTCAATACCCCAATACGAAGTTTGTTCCTCAACAAGATAAGTATGATCCTACTTCTTTACAAGGAACACAAGCTCAAGATGATCTTCCACCACAAGACCACAAGCAAAAAAGCAAGGACAAGCTTCAAGAGGAGATTGATGCATTTGAAGATGCTCCCAAAGCCTTGGTCATGTGGGTTCCCAAGAATACATCAAGTTCAACTTCATCAAGTATGACTACAACTCCAAAGACTCCCATCAAGATGGTGTGGATCCCGAAGAAAAAGAACTAGAGAGTTCTTGAGGGTGACTCCGCCAACACACTTCACTCATATCTTATGGCAAGGACAAGTGCAAACAACTTCCGTAGCTTGCACCAGTTCAAGGAGTCACAAACCCTCTTGTTGATAAGACAAGGGACAAGGTAACCTAATGCTTTCATGGACATCATATTATGTGAACATCACTCTATGTCTATGGATATCCTTGTTTGATCCTTATGGGACTAACCCGTGTAGGTATTGAAAGTGCAACTCACTCTAATGGATTACTCCAAATGATTTACATCAACATTGAGCATCTACATCACCTACATGAAGTAATCATCGACAAAACCAAAGGTTAGTTCATCCCTCTTAGGGGGATACCACATCTAGGGGGAGCTTTACTCTAATCAACTGAGCTAAAGCAACTCTAATGGTGTGAACACAACAATGCTTTATGTAAAAGTGGTAACCCCACTTATGCTTAAACAATGAGTATGACCTATGATCAAATGCTCTCATTTGACTCCTCAGTCAATATACTCATATATAAATGACCTAGTCATCGCCAATTGCTTGATAGATGCTAGAGTGTTTGTGCATGCTCTGCCACATATTTCATTTGCCATTTTATTGTGTGCGCATGTTGGTTGCATATTTTACTCATTCGAGGACATCCACTTGTTATTTTGATTATTTGGCATTTTTCTCTTTTGCCAAGTGGATGAACAAGAATGCCTAAGAACCTCCCCTAGCTATCTATGCTTTTCTCGTCTCAAACTGTATTCATGCTACATCACAAAGTTTGATTAAGTCCAATTCGAACCACTCTGTGTGAGGATCACTCGGAGTCCCTGATTCGTCATAGACTTAAACTTCCAAAACCTCTTTGTGCATTTCTGTATGACCGAGTCATCCACTTTGGTCATACCGAGTTCACTAAGTTGATCTAGGTTTCCATCTCGGTGCAGTCAATTTGAACTTTTCGGTCACACCGAGTTGCAATAACCGCTCGTGATTCTGCATCTCGGTTCCACTTAGTTGTTCCACTCGGTCACACCGACAGGGTCGGGATATATATATCGACAGGTTTAATTTTGGAAATTTCTCCAAAACCCTTCACCCTGCGCGTGTATTGCTCTGCCTCCTCGGGTCTCTGGATCATCTCCTTGCCTCCAGCGACCTCCCGCCGCTAGTGTCCATCGCCGTCAATGGAATTCCGCTCTGCCGTTGTCATCGTAGTGAACTCCTGCTGAACTAGGGTATGAGTTCGACTCTTTGTGCTATTTCCCGACTCCGATTTGTAGCACATTACTTTTCCATGATCATGACCACGTATGCAAATAATCCATCCACTGAAAACTTCCTTTAGATTAGTTTGAATTTGAAAATTTAGGGTTAGGTCTCCGCCGGACTCATCTCGGACCGACCGAATTGTAGAAATCGGTCTCACCGATTTGCCTTACGCCATAGCACATGCATTTTCGGTCTGACCGAAAAGTGCAAATTGGTGTGACCGAGTTTGATTCTCTATGAAACCCTAGCAGTCTCGGTGCCACCACACTATGACTCGGTCTGACCGAGTTCACTAGTTTAAGTTCTGAAAGCTGCTTCAATGCTTTTTGTGGAGAACTAAAACAAAGTTTTTAAGTCATCTGTTTTGCAAAAACTCTGCACTTTGTGATGCTCATCCACTCTACCTCATCTACATATATTCACAGGGTTTGCCGTCAGTGATTGCCAAGATGTCTGACTAGAGTGACAGTCAGAACAAATCTGAGGAACATGTGCAATTGAGTGAGTGTTTAGATCCATCAAGCATCTCAGATGATGGCAGCAGGAGCACTCCTAGTAACTTGCCCAAGGCAGCAACAAGGACAAGGAAGAAGAAAACCTCAGACTCTGAGGATGAAGACTATGTGGCTGTTGAGGATGAGGCTACCTCAAAGAGGAAAGTGTTGAAGAAGGAGTATCGCTCAGCTACTACAACAAAGCCAGGGATGCACAATAAGGCAGCTGCCAAGAGAATGCCAACATCCAAGCCTAGGAAAGCAGCCTTGGAATAAACTATGGGGTTCACTCTTGAACCCGAAGAGGCTAGAGAAGGAAAGAAGAGAAAGGAGAGGGTCAAGAAGACCAGTACCAGAGTTCTAGGGAGATCATCCATGTTCAAGGATCCTGCAGAAGAAGAGGAAGAGGATGCTCCAGCACCCAAAGCTCAGAAGCTTATGGGAGATGAAATTAAGTCAAGGGGTATACCATCAAAGCCCAAGTCTGCTCCCATAGATGAAGCTCAGAAGTCAAAGCCCAAGAGAAACACTAGAAGTATTCCTACAGAAGAGAAGAACAAGGCCCCAGTGCCTCAAGCTGAAGAAGAGGATGATGACTCTCTTGTTTTGAGGAAATTGAAACCCAAGATCTCATACCACAATCATACCCATCTAGTGGCTGAAGACATGCACATCAGAAAAGATGCTGGACTGAGATTGTGGAGACAGTCTAATCCCTATGCTGTGAGGAGAAGGACTATAGTTGACTACATGTTCCACACAAAAGAACAACAAGAATTCTATGAGACAATTTTGCTCGACAAGAAGCCCATTGTTTGTGACATGAGATGGGTTGATTGGGAATTCATCAAGGAGAATGACGTCACTTCCCGGGAGTACATGACAACTTCAAAGCATGTGAGTAGATGAGTTTGTTGAACAGAAGCTCACAAAATGGAATGATGAGTTGATCATGCAGTTTTACTCCACTACTCACTTTTACCTAGATGGGAAGATCATATGGATGTCTGAAGGTACTAGGTACCAGTCCACTGTTGAAGAATGGGCTAAGCTGATAAATGCCCTATAGTAGCATGAGGATGACTTGGATGTGTATGCCAAGAATAAGAAAGACCACAACTCCATGGCAACCATGTACAAAGAGATCCCTGATAAAGCTTTGGAGACTCACAAGCTTGGATCTGTACATTACTTGTTGTCTGGTCTGCCGACCATCAAATGGATCCTAAGGCACACATTGCTATCCAAGTCAGGAGATCACAAGATGATCATAGGATATTCCATCAACATGTTGGAAATCTTTGATGTCCCTCAGAAGTTCAAGGTCATGAGCCTGATTGGAGAGACAATCAAGAGGACTACTGCTGGCCAAAAGAGAAGTGTTGGGTATGCTCCACATATTCCGGAGCTCATCAATTCTAAGATGGGCACAGGAACATACTTCTTGGACAAGGAGCATCTACCCCTTTATCGTGAATTTGAAGACAACATAGTTGTGATGAATGAGGAGGAACCATCTTCAGTACAAGCACAAGAGAAGAGAGCCAAATCTAAGGCAGAGAAAGCTGCAAGGATGCCAAGTGCAGAAGAAGCATCTCAGGTGTTCCTCAAGTAAAATAAGATCAATTAGGCTATCTAATTCAAGCTACAATGAGGATTGAGAAGGGCTTGGCCACCCTGACTCAGAATCAGGAGAGCCTGGAGAGGATTGCTGAGACAAAATTCTATGATCTTGACCTCAAGGTAACTGAGATACACACTACCGTTCAGCAGCTCCAGGAGGAAGCAGAAGAGAGGAGAGGGAAGGAAACTACTAATGCTTTTCAGCGTGTGCCACGAGGTCAGAGGTCTGACGTAGTGCCAGTACCAGTCTTTAGAACTACTTTGTCAGCACCAACAGCTACAGCCTTAGTACCACCTCCAGCAGCCACTCCACCAGCTCCAACTACATCGACAGATGCCTTCGTCCTTGGAATTCTCTCTAAACCACCTCCTGAACACCGAGCCTAAGAGACGTATAGCACTATGCATTTTCAAACTTTTTGGTAACTTGTTTCCAAAAGGGGAGAAATATGTATATATCATAGGCTTTGAGAGAGAGAGTGTTGCTTTTTATCTCTGTTGTTTTTGGTTGAACCTTTTTATGCGCTTGGTTGATACACTATGTCTTTGTCTGTGTGAGATACTTGTTTGATCATGTGTTTGATCATATGCTACCTTAATGCTTGCTTGGATGATATTATCTCTTATATTCGTATATGATCATTCACTTTGCTTTGTGATGAGTGCATGCTTTTAAGTTATATCATTTTGAGCGCTCCACCAAGATGTATGTGACATGGAAGAGTAACCCATGATCCTAATCGACTGTTCATTTGCATTCAAACGGAAATCTTAAATAATGCACAAATTTAGGGGGAGCTCTTGCTTATCACATACTTCTCAAAGCGACGATGTGTTTCAATCTTATAATCATTTGTCGAAGCTTTGATCTATATGTTGTCATCAATTACCAAAAAGGGGGAGATTGAAAGTGCAACTATCCCTGGGTGGTTTTGGTAATTCCTAACAACATATAGCTCCTTGAGCTAATACTATTTCAAGATAAATATTTCAGGAAAGCTCAATGATTGGCATGGCACGGATTAGAAATGTGGACACCTCAAAATGCTAAGGACAAAAGATTGGCTCAAGCTCTAAAGCTCAAGACTCTACATTTTACCTTTTACTGATCCAAGATCACATTGTGTCCATAGGAAAAGCCAATACTATTAACAGGGGATGATGTGTTGCTTAATGGGTTACTTGCTCAAAATGCTTAGTGATATGCTCCAAAGCCCTCAACCACTTTCTCATATCCACATATATCCCAAACCAAATGTCAAACTTGGCCCCACCGAAACTTTCCATCCGGCGCCACCGAGTTCGGTTGACATAGCCACTGCCACAAAACCCTAGTCACTTCGGTCTCCCAGACAGGGATCTCGGTCTCACCGAGATGGGATTGCAAACTCTCTATTTCCCTTCGTAATGTTTCGGTCTAACCGAGATGAGCGGTCGATCCCACCGAGTTCACAATGCAAACTCTCTGTTTCCCCTTCGTAACTTTTCGGTCCAATCGAGATGAGCGAATTGGTCCCACCGAGTTTGCCTGACCAACTCTCTGGTTAGCTTATTACCAAAATCGGTCCCACCGAGTTTGTGTAATCGGCCTCACCAAGATTATGTTATGCCCTAACCCTAATGAAATCGGTCCCACCCAGTTGACGTGTCGGTCGCACCAAAAATCCTAATGTTCACATATTGAACTAAATCGGTCCGACCGAGTTTCACAATTCGGTCTCACCAAGTTTGGTCAATTGTGTGTAACGGTTAGATTTTGCGTGGAGGCTATATATATATACCCCTCCACCCACTCATCATTAATGAAGAGAGCCATCAGAACATGCCTACACTTCCAACTTACATTTTCTGAGAGAGAACCACCTACAATTGTGTTGAGATCAAGACCTTCCATTCCAACCACATAAATCTTGATTTCTAGCCATCCCCAAGTTTCTTTCCACTCAAATAATCTTTCCACCAAATCCAATACAATGAGAGAGAGTTGAATGTTGGGGAGACTATCATTTGAAGCACAAGAGCAAGGAGTTCATCATCTACACACCTTCTATTACCTTTTGGAGAGTGGTGTCTCCTAGATTGGTTAGGTGTCACTTGGGAGCCTCCGTCAAGATCATGGAGTTGAACCAAGGAGTTCATACGGGCAAGGAGATCGCCTACTTCGTGAAGATCTACCCTAGTGAGGCAAGTCCTTCGTGGGCGATGGCCATGGTGGGATAGACAAGGTTGCTTCTTCATGAACCCTTCGGGGTGGAGCCCTTCGTGGACTCGCGCAACCGTTACCCATTGTGGGTTGAAGTCTCCATCAATGTGGATGTACGATAGCACCACCTTTTGGCACCACGCCAAAAATCTTCGTGTCTACATTGCCTTTGATCCCTCCAAACTCCTCCCTTTACCTTCGTGTGCAATGTTTTACATTCCGCTGCTACACTCTTAGACTTTCATGTGTAGGTTGTTTACTTGACTAGTGCTAAGTTGCTAAAATCTGCCAAGACTTCAAAATGGGAAAAGGCTAGATTTTTATTTGGTCAAGTAGTCTAATCACCCCCCTCTAGACATAATTTCGATCCTACAAGTGGTATCAGAGCTTTGGTCTCCATTTTCCTTGATTTCCATAGCTTTTGTTGATCATAGCCTTGGTTTCACAACCTAGGAGAGTATGGCATCTAGCAAGGGAAATTATCACCGTAGAGGTCCTTACTTTCATGGTACAAATTTTGCTAGTCGGAAGCATAAGATGAAAATGCATATTCTTGGACATAACCCCGCCGTTTGGGATATTGTGTGTATTGGCTTGCAAGGTGAATTCTTTGATGGGACAGAACCGAACCGTGAAGCTAGCACGGAAGAGTTGAAGATGCGGCAATACAATGCTCAAGCTTGTGATATTCTCTTCAACGGATTGTGCCCCGAAGAATTCAACAAAATCAGCCGTCTTGAGAATGTAAATGAAATTTGGGATACTTTGATTGATATGCACGAAGGTACCGACTCCGTCAAGGAATCCAAAATGCATGAGCTTCAAAGTTAACTTGACAAGTTCAAAATGAAGTATGGTGAAGGTTTCACTGAAATGTACTCTAGGCTTGCTCTCATCACAAATGAGATTGCCAGCTTAGGAAGTGAAGAGATGTCCGATAGATTCATCATCAAGAAGATCCTAAGAGCCTTGGATGGAAAATATGATATCGTGTGCATTGATCCAAATGATGCCCAATTACAAAGATCTCAAGCCAACAGAAGTCATTGGAAGAATTGTTGCTCATGAGATGTCACTCAAGGATAAGGAAGAGCTTCACAACAAGTCAAGTGGTGCTTACAAAGCCTCATGTGATGCTCCCACATCATCAAGTGAGAAACAAGCCTTCAATGAAGAATTGAGCTTAATGGTGAAGAATTTCAACAAGTTCTACAAGAGTAGAAGCAATGAAAGAAGTTCCAAGTCAAGGTCCTACAATGACAAAAGATCTTCAAGTCGTGAACGTAATTGCTACAATTGTGGAAGACCCGGACACTACTTCAATGAGTGTACAGCTCCCAACAAAAGAAGAGAAGATTCTCCCAAAAGAAGAAGTAGAAGAGAAGATTCACCACCAAGAGATAGAAGGAGTAGATATGACCGTTATGAACGAAGAACATCATGGAGAAGCAAGGATTAGGAAAGGAAGGACAAATCATCAACGAGCTACACAAAATGAAGACATCAAGCTCATGTTGGTGAATGGGTATCCGGCTCCGACTCCAACCATCACTCCGAGAGAAGTTATCACTCCGACTCCGAATATACTCAAGATGAAGGTGTTGCAGGTCTAGCACTTGTGTCAACCAACTCCAATGACATATTTGAGTCACCAAATGAACGAATTGGAAGATGCTTCATGGCAAAAGGCCCGAAGGTATCACACCCCAAGTATGTTGATTTCAATAGTGATGAAGATGATTTGCTAGGTGATGATGATTTACTTGTTGACAATTCTAGTGATGAAAACTATGATGAACTTGCTATTAATCATGCTAATCAAGATAAAACAAATGACGATGATAGGAGGGAGATTGAGTGTCTAACTAAAGAACTAAACACTCTTAAGTTAGCTCATGAAACTACCTTGGAAAATCATCGAGAGCTTTTAAACACTCTTGAGAAGTTACGCTTCGAAAAGCTTAACCTTGAGCTATAGCATGGGTTCTTAAAAGCGATCAATGATGATCTTAGAAATAAAAGTTCTTCTTACATTGCCAAGTGTTTACTCTTGTCTACTTACATGCCACAAGTTAAATCTAGCAACAAGAGTGTCATGTCAAAACCGGCGGATCTTGGGTAGTGGGTCCCGAACTGTGCGTCTAGGCCGGATGGTAACAGGAGGCAGGGAACACGATGTTTTACACAGGTTCGGGCCCTCTTGATGGAGGTAAAACCCTATGTCCTGCTTGATTAATATTGATGATATGGGTAGTACAAGAGTAGATCTACCACGAGATCAAGGAGGCTAAACCCTAGAAGCTACCCTATGGTATGATTGTTGTATATATTGTATATCTATCAACTAGCCTGGCCTCGGTTTATATAATGCACCGGAGGCCTAGGATAACAAGAGTCCTAGCCGAATACGCCGGTGGGGAGAAGTCCTTGTCTTGATCGCCATGTCTTGTGGAATCTTCCTTGTATGCGGTAGCCGTCCGAACTGGCCCATGAGTATACAGCCACGGGGGTCCTCGGCCCAATCTAATAGATCGGGAGACGACGTGGTGAGTACCCCCTAGTCCAGGACACCGTCAGTAGCCCCCTGAACCGGTCTTCAAGTTAGGGACGCTCCTCGATTCTTCTGAACTGTTCTTCATCTTCGATTGCCGGTCTTGAAAACTGGTTCAACAAATCTTCTTTATCTTCGATCTTGCGGATCGTCGAAATGCATTCGATGAGTTTACACGTCAGGTATCCGAGGAGCCCCTTTAAGTTTCCGTCCTTTATCAATGCCTTGTTTATTTTTATGCCACACCTCGGGTTTGAAGTTGTTCCCGGGAGGCAGGGTCCTCTTGCGTCCGAGCTCCAACGCCAGACTGCATTCAAGGTATCTTTTGCAGCCGAGCACCAACGCCGGACCGCTTCCCAGCTCTAGCGCCGGAATGTATCTGAGATCCAACGCCGGACTATGTATCCGAGCTCCAACGCCGGACTGTATATCAGAGCTCCAACGCCGAAATATATCCGAGCTCCAACGCCGGACTGTGTCCAGGCTCCAATGTCGGACTATATCCGAGGTGTCATATCACCTTGGTTCAAAAAAGTTGAAGGAGTTTAGCCGAGCTTAATGCCGGAAATGCCCTCTATGGAGCCAGCCACTAGCGCCCGAGCTTTATGCCGGACTGCTTCCGAGGTGGTGCACCACCCCGACTATGGGCCGATTTTTTGTCAATATTTTTTATTGGTGCAATTTATTCTCTGCCGAGATATATAGCCAGTAGCCCTCAAGGTGTGTATCAGTCTAAAACCCGAGATGCACATGAAGGATGACATAAGACCGCTGATCCCAGTAGCCGCTGAGACTCAGGTTGATTTGCAAAATCGGCCTGAGGATCAAGTCCTAGCTCGGCGGAATACTTCGGGACACAAAAACGGCGTGCTCAGTCCTCAAGACTCAGGTTGGGTGCGGCCAACCAACCTGAGGATCAAAATCTCCTCGGAAACTATATTGCACATAAAATTTTCTGCATTGGACAAGCAATGCAGTAGCCCCCGAGACATTGGCCGGGTGGCAACACCAGATCAGGGGATCGATGTGCCCCTTTAATATTTGTAAATAATAAGCCCGAAGCCCAGTAGCCCCCGAGCCTTAATGCAGGCACGGGTGGCCGAATTAAGGATCAATATCCATAGTAAAATCACAAATTATGTGTAATGACTCTATGTATCCAAGTACTTTACGTCATTAATGCTCGGATCTGCATTGTACAAAACATTGTTGACCGACCATCAGCTTCCACCTCCTTGGCCAGTAGCCGAGGAGTGTTTATCCTACTTTATAAAGCCTTTATGAGGGAAAAGATTTACGACAAACAAGGCAATCTGGCCACACGATTTTATAAACAAAGGTACGCAGAGAGATATGTTATATTACTGTTTAACAGAAGAAATGTATTCCAAAGAAAATAGTCCCGATATCAGTTCCTTTCTTTGGGTTGTCATGCTAAGCATGATCATGAAACCTCAGCTCGAATGTAAGAGCAAAATATCGAGGATTTAGTTTGGGAGGCCAGTTAATAGCCCCCGGTAGTGTTCGGCGACAGTCGAGGTCAAGCTGTAAACACTTCGACCAATGTTATGAATGGCCCGTCATAGTCATCGGATCGCTGACCAGTTTACGCTTATTGTGACAATCAGTTTTTGGCTTTCTCCACTAAGGTGCTTAACCATGTGAGCTAGAAGCACAATCGCAGTGGTTCTCCCTTTCACGCCTAGCCGAACAAAACGGAACGTAGGAAGCAAGTGCAGGAGCCGGGCAACCCAAATATTGACCGAAGACACAATTCGAAACCAATGCATATATAGCAATATCTGAGAATGTTTTAGCCGAATCCCTAAAGGTGTCCGGCATTGCACTGCAAGACTAATGCTGGAAAAGCACAAATAGTTTAAAAGTGCCAAAAAGCTTGGAAAACCAAGAAACGTCAGTAAAAACATGACGTCCGAACAAGATCAAGTGTTTGGTGCCAATCCGAAAATTGGTCCTAGAAAAAAGAAGTGCTTCTGTCGTCCTTTAACATGACACATCCTATCTCAAGACTTCGAGCGGGTCAGCCTACGGCTTCAACCTCCTATCCCGAGGGCGGAGTACTTCTCATTAGGCCAGTTTAGCAAACTAAACTCTAGCGGTTTTGAGAGAGAAATTAGGCTCCCCGGCTAGTGACCGCACACTCGCGTTGAAAAAAGGAGTGATAAATAATAATAATAGAACTTTGCAACGACTGAGAAGAAGAACACTTATTATAAAATGGCTCAAATAAACTTAAGAGCCCCCAAGTGACTTGGGTAGAAGAATGATTGCATGTACCGAAGTACTTATATCATATCTATGTTCAACCGAACTTTAAACGCGTCTTAACCGACCGTCGGCTTCTCCCTCTTCGGTTAAGGACTGAAAAGTGTTATGTACTCCATCGGTCGAGAATATCGACGGTGTTTCCAATAACCAGGCAATCAGGCCATAAGGCTGTAACAGACAAAGCGCGCTCAGGGAACTTATGCTATATTACTGCGAGGAGTAAGAAGCATCTTTGAAGAAAATAGTACCCCCACCGATACCTTTCTTCGGTGCTCATTGTTATTATGAGACTTGTGCAATAGATTTTTTATACTCATGAGTTCCGTTGTGTGCCGACCATCATTGAATAACTATAAGAGCGCTAGCTTTCGGCTTCACCCAGTCTGAGGTCCGGCTCGGGTGACCCAATCGTGACAATCGCAGAGGTGCTCCCTTTACTCCCTAGCCGAACAATCGGGAACGTAGGGGTAAACACAGGAGCGAGGCAACCCAGCTTGCAAATCGCTTAAGTCAATGTGGTGCATATTGTGGCGTAATACACGAACAAGGAACGAAGCCGTACAAGTATAATCATATGCAACAGGAAAAGCTTCATAAAGGAAGCCCCCAAGTAAACGGGGTATTTGAATTTATGCGTCACAAACAAAGTTTGGACAAGGAAATTTTTTAGAAGCAACTTTTTTCCAAAAAAGTATAATGCTTTGTCGAACCGAACGCAAGTTAGAAATTAAAGCTTTGAGCATGAAAGTGACTTAGCTGGTTAATGTGTTTGGTATTAATGACGCGGTCCGAGCTTGATGCGGGGAAAGGTTCCATCCCTCAAGCCAGTCCCGAGGTGGCGGAGCGGAGAGCTTGACACACCGAAGTGGTGACATAGCACGATCAATGCAGACCGGCAGAGTGACGCCAAAGTCCCCGGATCGTTTTCCTGTGCACAAAAAATAGTGCAAACCGGAGATAATAGTAATAATGAGAATTAAAAAAATTGTTGCATAATAAATAATTTATGCAAAGTGAGTAATAAAAGAAATATGGCCTGGCGCCGAAGTCAAGTCGATGCAGGGCGTCGGCGTGATGCGGTAAAGGCGTGGCAAAGCCTGAATTCGCAGGTCGGTCCGAGCTCCGAGTGCGGCGTTCGCCGGACTATGTACGGAAACTGACCGAACCACCATGCGACTGTCGTTAATGCAGCCACCATTTGATAGACCTGTGTACATATGACGGACAAACCAGAGTAATAATTCCTTGGGAAAAATGAACCCAAACAAGCAAAAAATACAGGGATTAATAGCACCTAGTTTATTTGTTGTAGCAATCCGAAGGAAGGTGATTCCTAAAATTGGGAACCGCTCCGCACACCCATTGCCTGATGGGTGATAAAACGACGGCATGGCAATGCTGGTAAATGTTGACTCACCGAGGCAAAGCCCTCGGCCCAGCTAACGTGACGGAGCTGGTCGGCTAGTCACGCCGAACTGTCCGCAGTAGGTTGATGAAGAGATGGCGAAGCCCCCGATCCAGCCGAGATGTCGAAGCTTCGATGTCAGCCGATGAGTCGAAGTAGGTCGGCGTGATGGACACCAGCTTGAAGAAGCAATAGTGCGGCCCTGTCGATGCAGGTCATGACGTGGTCGATGCCGGCTTGATGAAGCGACCGTGCGGCGATGCCGGTATGCCCGCTCCATGTAATCCGTGGGGCGGCGATGTTGGTGATGATTTATCCTTCGCGATGCCGGGCTCTTGTTCGGCTTGCCGAGATGATGATCCGAAGAAGTTGAGCTCGGCTCAACAAAGTGACGCCGTGTCTAGCGCAGGTCGGCAGCCGTGGAGTAATATTGCCGGACTGATTTGACACCAGCATGATGTTGAAGATCATGTTCAAAAGATCTTACAGTTAGTGGGATGTGTTCGGGAACAAAACACAATACCCCTTACAAAACTTCCTTCAAAAGGGATGTCCGAAATCCTGTTCATAAAAAAGATGAACTCGGGTCGGATTCGTTTTTGCGCAGAAAACAGATCCGAAAAGTGATGCACTAATCGGAAGGTTCCCGGAGTTTGGATGGTCGGATCGAGCCGAAATTTTGAGAGGTGGTAGATATAGGAATTCCGCAGCCAATCAATGGCTGGATCTTCCAAAGGACGTCCGAGATAGAAGCTGGACACCACGCCCTAAACTCATCCAAATTCCCGTCCAGATTTGACAGGGCTCCGGTATTCGTGGATTGCCAGAGATTCCTCCATCGGAACTCGACGAAATTTTCCAGGGTTGTTTTAGACTCAATTCCGCACAATTGCACCAAAGCGATTGTCAAAGCGATACTCGAGGAGGTGGTGGTGTCAGATACGAGTTCGCTGTCCCGAAAAACAGCACGGTCGCTTGAGGGCAGTGTTGACGTTGAGCCCTCGAGCTCCATAGATGATTCCTTCATGATCTTGATAGAGATCGGAGTTGACGTTTGATGAAGGCCCTCATCCGGACATGGTGATCCGAACACGGGGCACAATTCTTGGTCGAACCAAGGTGACCAGTCGAGCTGGTGACGAAGATGCCGAAGTCGCAGTTGATCTGCAGGCGAGCCATCGATCCTTTTGTCGATCACAAAGCGGAACTCTCAATGGAAGCACCAATGTCGGTGTCAAAACCGGCAGATCTCGGGTAGTGGCTCCTGAACTGTGCGTCTACGCCGGATGGTAACAGGAGGCAGGGAACACGATGTTTTACCCAGGTTCGGGCCCTCTTGATGGAGGTAAAACCTACGTCCTGCTTGATTAATATTGATGATATGGGTAGTACAAGAGTATGATTGTATGATTGTTGTATGATTGTTAGCCTATGGTATGAGGCTAAACCCTAGAAGCTAGCTTATGGTATGATTGTTGTATATATTGTATATCTATCGACTAGCCTGGCCTCGGTTTATATAATGCACCGGAGGCCTAGGATAACAAGAGTCCTAGCCGAATACGCCGGTGGGGAGAAGTCCTTGTCTCGATCGCCAAGTCTTGTGGAATCTTCCTTGTATGCGGTAGCCGTCCGAACTGGCCCATGAGTATACGGCCACGGGGGTCCTCGGCCCAATCTAATAGATCGGGAGACGATATGGTGAGTACCCCCTAGTCCAGGACACCGTCAAAGAGTAAGAAAGAGTCTTCTTCTAGTAGTAATAACAATCATGCTAAACCCAATGTTGTTGCTTCTAGTAGTTCTCTTGATTCCACTAATGATTCTCTTAGCCAAGTTACACTTGAGCAAGGATATAGCTTATTGAAGGGAATTATAGAGAAAGGTGTTTACAAGAGCCTTGCCGGAAGTAAGCAATTTGAGGAAATTGTACGCAAGCAAGGAAGGCACCGGAAGAATCAAGGTGTTGGTTTTGAACGAAAGTTTAATGCCAATGGAGTTGAGTGGGAAGAAGATCAATACCCCAAGACAAAGTTTGTTCCTCAACAAGAGAAGTATGATCATACTTCTTTCCAAGGAACACAAGCTCAAGATGAACTTCCACCACAAGACCACAAGTAAAAAAGGAAAGGACAAGCTTCAGGAGGAGATTGATGCATTTGAAGAAGCTCCCAAAGCCTTGGTCAAGTGGGTTCCCAAGACTACATCAAGTTCAACTTCATCAAGTACGACTACAACTCCAAGGATTCCCATCAATATGGTGTGGATCCCGAAGAAAAAGAAGTAGAGAGTTCTTGAGGGTGAATCCGCCAACACACTTCACTCATATCTTTTGGGAAGGACACGTGCAAACAACTTCCATATCTTGCACTAGTTCAAGGAGTCACAAACCCTCTTGTTGATAAGACAAGGGACAAGGTAACCTAATGCTTTCATGGACATCATGTTATGTGAACATCACTCTATGTCTATGGATATCCTTGTTTGTTCTTTGTGGGACTAACCCGTGTAGGTATTGAAAATGCAACTCACTCTAGTGGATTGCTCCAAATGATCTACATCAACATTGAGCATCTACATCTTCAATACCTACATGAAGTATCATTGACAAAACCCAAGGTTAGTTCATCCTTCTTAGGGGGGATATCACATCTAGGTGGAGCTTTACTCTAATAAATTGAGCTAAAGCAACTCTAATGGTGTGAACACAACAATGCTTTATGTAAAAGTGGCAACCCCACTTACGCTTAAACGATGAGTATGACCAATGATCAAATGTTCTCATTTGACTCCTCAGTCAATATACTCATATATAGATGACCTAGTCATCATCAATTGCTTGATAGATGCTAGAGTGTTTGTGCATGCTCTGCCACATATTTCATTTGCCATTTTATTATGTGAGCATGTTGGTTGCATATTTTACTCATTCAAGGACATCCACTTGTTGTTTTGATTGTTTGGCATTTTTCTCTTTTTCCAAGTGGATGAACAAGAATGCCTAAGAACCTCCTCTAGCTATCTATGCTTTTCTCGTCACAAACTCTATTCATGCTACATCACAAAGTTTGATCACGTTAGATTCGAACCACTCTGTGTGAGGAGCACTCAGAGTCCCCAATTCGTCATAGACTAAAACTTACAAAATCTCTTTGTGCATTTCGGTATGACCGAGTCATCCATTTTGGTCACACCGAGTTCACTAAGTTGATCTAGGTTTTCCATCTTGGTGCAACCGATTTGAACTTTTCTATCACACCGAGTTGCAGTAACCACTCACAATTCTGCATCTCTGTACCACCGAGTTGTTCCACTCGGTCACACCGACAGGGTCGGGATATATATTACCGACATGTTGAATTTTCGAATTTTCTCCAAAACCCTTCACCTCGCGCGTGTCCTGCTCTGCCTCCTCGGGTCTCCAGATCGTCTTCTCGCCGCTAGCGACCTCCCACCGTTGGTCTCCGTCATCGTCAACGGAATTCTGCTCCGCCGTTGTCGCCGTAGCAAACTCTCGCCGAACTAGGGTATGAGTTCGACTCTTTGTGCTATTTCCAACTCCGATTTGAAGCACATTACTTTGCCATGATCATGACCACATATGCAAACAATCCATCCACTAAAAACTTCCTTTAGATTAGATTGAATTTGAAAATTTAGGGTTACGTCTCCCCCGGACTCATCTCGGACCGACCGAATTGTAGAAATCGCTCTCACCGGTTTGCCTTAGGCCATAGCACATGCATTTTCGGCCTGACCGAAAATTGCAAATCAGTATGACCGAGTTCGATTCTCTGTGAAACCATAGCAGTCTTGGTGCCACCGAACTATGACTCGGTCTGACCGAGTTCACTAGTTTAGATTCCAAAAGTTGCTTTGGTATCACCGAGTTTATCAAATCGGTAGCTCCTAAATGCTTTCTGTGGAGAACTAAAACTAATTATTCAAGTCATCTGTTTTGCAAAAACTCTGCACTTTGTGATGCTCATCCACTCTACCTCATCTACATCTATTCACAGGGTTTGCTGTCAGTGATTGCCAAGATGTCTGACCAGTGTGACAATCGGAACAAATCCGAGGAACATGTGCAATTGAGTGAGGGTTCAAATCCATCAAGCACCTCAGATGATGGTAGCAGGAGCACTCCTAGTAACTTGCCCAAGGCAGCCACCAGGACAAGGAAGAAGAAAACCTTAGACTCTGAGGATGAAGACTATGTGGCTGTTGAGGATGAGGCTACCTCAAAGAGGAAAGTGTTGAAGAAGGAGTATCGCTCAGCTACTACAACAAAGCCAGGGATGCACAAGAAGGCAGCTGCCAAGAGAATGCCAACATCCAAGCCTAGGAAAGCAGCCTTGGAATAAACTATGGGGTTCACTCTTGAACCCGAAGAGGCTAGAGAAGGCAAGAAGAGAAAGGAGAGGGTCAAGAAGACCAGTACCAGAGTTCTAGGGAGATCATCCATGTTCAAGGATCCTGCAGAAGAAGAGGAAGAGGATGCTCCAGCACCCAAAGCTCAGAAGCTTATGGGAGATGAAATTAAGTCCAGGGCTGCACCACCAATGCCCAAGTCTGCTCCCAAAGATGAAGCTCAGAAGTCAAATCCCAAGAGAAACACTAGAAGTATTCCTGTAGAAGAGAAGAACAAGGCCCCAGTGCCTCAAGCTGAAGAAGAGGATGATGAGTCTCTTGTTTTGAGGAAATTGAAACCCAAGATCCCAGACCACAATCATACACATGCAATGGCTGAAGACATGCACATCAGAAAAGATGATGGACTGAGATTGTGGAGACAGTCTAATCCCTATGCTGTGAGGAGAAGGACTGCAGTTGACTAAATGTTCCACACAAAAGAACAACAAGACTTCTATGAGACAATTTTGCTCCACAAGAAGCCCATTGTTTGTGACATGAGATGGATTGATTGGGAATTCATCAAGGAGAATGAAGATCACTTTCCGGGAGTATATGACAGCGTTAAAGCATGTGGAGTAGATGAGTTTGTTGGACAGAAGCTCACAAAATGGAATGATGCGATGATCATGCAATTTTACTTCACTGCTCACTTTTACCCAGATGGGAAGATCATATGGATGTCTGAAGGTACTAGGTACCAATCCACTCTTGAAGAATGGGCTAAGCTGATCAATGCCCTAGAGTAACATGAGGATGAATTGGATGTGTATGCCAAGAAGAAGAAAGACCACAACTCCATGGCAAACATGTACAAAGAGATCCCTGATAAAGCTTTGGAGACTCACAAGCTTGGATATGTACATTACTTGTTGTTTGGTCTGCCTACCATCAACTGGATCCTAAGGCTCATATTGCTACCCAAGTCAGGAGATCACAAGATGATCAGAGGACATTCCATCAACATGCTGAAAATCTTTCATGTCCCTCGGAAGTTCAAGGTCATGAGCCTGATTGTAGAGACAAAGAAGAGGACTGTTGCTGACCAAAAGAGAAGTTGTGGGTATGCTCACATATTCAGGAGCTCATCAATTCTAAGATGGGCACAGGAACATACTTGTTGGACAAGGAGCATCTACCCCTTTATCCTGAATTTGAAGACAACACAGTTGTGACGAATGAGGAGGAACCATGTTCAGTACAAGCACATGATAAGAGACCCAAAGCTAAGGTAGAGAAAGCTACAAGGTTGTCAAGTGCAGAAGAAGCATCTCAGGTGTTCCTCAAGTCAAAACAAGATCAATTAGGCTATTTGATTCAAGCTACACTGAGGATTGAGAAGGGCTTGGCGACCCTGACTCAGAATCAACAGAGCCCGGAGACGATTGTTGAGACAAAATTCTATGATCTTGTGTAAGTGCATCTAGTGCCCCTTAGTGATTTTGGTGCATTTAATACTTATAGGTTAAGGGACTAACGCATTTGTCAGTGTACATGGGTCTATTAGACTAGGAGGAGTTTGATATTTACAAAGAAAGTCGACCCCTAAAAATGAAGTTCTTCATCTTAAGACTTTGTATTTCTGAAGACTTTCTGAAGACTTTGAAAGTGAAGAAATTGGTGTAATCCTGAAGACTTGGTATTCGTTCAAGGAACATGAAGCGTGAAGACTTTTGTTTTCGTTGTTATTTTCTCTTTCTTGAGTCATAGGAAACACCGTACTGTTAAAGGGGGTCAAGGAAATACTAAGGAAAAATTTCCAAGTGATGCTCAACTCAAATCCTACACCGACCAATCCCTTCGAGTGAAGCCATTGGAAATCTCATACGGCTCAGTCAATTTCTTCAGTGACAGAGACGGAGTTCTTCTGGTCTCTGAGGTATTTGTTCTGACTGAGGAGTTAGGAATTCGCTAGTGCTGATTGCCTACACGGTGAAGAACATGATAGCCCTGAGGAATTTGGTACTCCAAATTCTGACCGTTGTTGTGCTATGTGCCAGCAGTCCCAAAATATCTACCCACCTAACGGTCATATCATTGAAGGGCATTTATGTCTTATCATGTCGGGCTGCTCCCTAGGCTATAAATAGCAGCCCCCTACAACCACTAGCTGGCTGGTTGCTCTGAGAGAAACTGACACTTCTCATTTGAGAGCATCCCATCCTTTGAGGACTTTGAGTGAAAATCATCAATTGGGGAAAACCCAAACCCAAACACCTACAATCCTCGAGTGACTGAGCATCACTGAAGAGATTGATCATGCGTGGATCCGACGCTTGTTACCTTTGAAGACTGTGCATCTTCCAAACGGTTAGGTGTCATGGTCTAGAGCATCCAAGAGGAAATTGTGGATCGCCGAGTGACCGAGTCTGTGAAGGTTTGGAAGTCACCTGAAGACTTACCAAGAGTGATTGGGTGAGGTCTGTGTGACCTTATCTCAAGGGGAATATGGTGAGGACTGAGTGTTCTGGACTGCGTGTTCAGAACTGGGTGTCCGGGACTGTGTGTCCTCAGGTTTAAATACCTAGCTGCCCTAACCAGACGTACAACTGTCACAGTAGTTGGAACTGGTCTACCAAATCATTGTCTTCACCAAGCTACCTGGTTCCATTTCCTCAACCCTTTCATTTCCTCAGTTCTGTGTTGTGAGCTTGTTCATATCTGTTTGAAGACTTTGACTGAAGACTTTCTCAATTTCACCAGTTCAATTTCTTTAGTTCGTTTGTCTTCATCCTGTGTTTACGCTTTCCGTACTCTGTGCTTGTTTTTCATTTCATCCTGAAGACCATGCTCATGTTCTGTTATGTTTACTTTTGAGTACTTATTCCGCTGCAAGTAGTTCTTCACTCAGGAATTTCCTCATCCTGAAATTCCTCAGTGAAGATTTCATAAAAATCGCCTATTCACCCCCTCTAGTCGATATAACACACTTTCAATTGGTATCAGAGCGAGGTGCTCCCTTGTTCTGTGTGATTTTGGTTTAACCGCCTGGAGTTTTAGTTAGTTCGACTGCAGGTATGATCAAGGTTTCTGCTGGGTGTCCTACCTTCAATGGGACAGACTACCCCTACTGGAAAAATAAGATGCAGATGCATCTTGAGGTAATTGATTGTGGAGAATGGTGGTCCCTCTGTCACTCCCACCATCAACGTTGCTGATGTGAAGAGATTCAAGCAACTCGACTCTCAAGCGAAGAATATCATATTCGGCCATCTGAGCAAAGGGCAGTATGGCAGAGTGAGTGCTTTGGACACAGCTAAGCTTATATGAGACGGGTTGTCCAAGGTCAATGAGGGAGTCTCAACATAGCGTGACTCTCGAGTTGACGTTCTTCGAAATCTCTTCAACCGCTTTAAAAGACTCGATAATGAAAATGTTCAGCAGACCTTCGATCGCCTCACTGACATCTCAAATGAGCTTCAAGCACTTGGTGCCGCTGATATCACCGACCATGAGGTGGTGAAGAAATTGCTGAGATCACTTGATTCCTCATTTGATACCTTGGCGTTGATGGTACAAGAATGTGGAGACTACAAGTCACTTGATCCCGCCGATATCCTCGAGAGACTAAACACTCATGAGTTCTAGCTTCCTGAGAAGAGAGATTTCTATGGACCAAGCTATGGTAGATCACGGGCTCTGAAGGCCGAGGCAGTGTCTGAATCTGATGGTGAAGATTCTGACAGCAGCCTTGGTGACCCTGAAGAACTGAGCTAGGAGCTAGCTATGCTCGTTAGGAAGTTCCAAAAGTTCTCAAGACGTGGTCGCTTTGGTAAATCCTCAAGAAGTGGTGACTTGAGAACAGATTCCTCATCCCATGATTACAAGAAGAGACTCTGCCAAAAATTTAAGAAGCCTGGACACTACATTCAAGATTGTCCTCAGTGGGAAAAGGGATCAAAGAAGAAGAAGTACAAGGATTACAGTTCTGTTGATTCAAAGAAGAAGAAGAAATCTTCAAAGTACTCGTCATCAAAACCCGTGTTCCTTGCCTCCTGTTACCATCCGGCCTAGACGCACAGTTCGGGACCCCCTACCCGAGATCTGTCGGTTTTGACACCGACATTGGTGCTTTCATTGAGAGTTCCTCTATGTCGTCGCTTTTAGGCCCGATGGCTCCTTCGATCATCAGCAACGATGTAGTCCAGGGTGTGACTTTTCTCCCCGGACAGATCTTCGTCTTCGGCGGCTTCGCACTGTGGGCCAATTCGCTTGGCCACCTTGAGCAGATCGAAAGCTACGTCCCTGGCCATCAGGTCAGATTTGGAAGCCTAAACTACACGGCTGACATCCGCGGGGACTTGATCTTCGACGGATTCGAGCCACAGCCAAGCGCGCCGCACTGTCTCGATGGGCATGATATAGCTCTGCCACTGAACGGCGCCTTGGAGGCCGCACACGCCTCGGTTCCGACCATTGATTCGGAGCCTACTGCGCCGATCGAGGATCAGCGGTTGGACGTTGCCTCAGGGGCTGCGATCTCAGAGGCGATCGAGTCGAACTCCAGCCCCGCACTCCGCATGGCCCGTGACTCCGAGGAGCCGGATTCCTCTCTGAACTCCGAGCCCCCCACGCCCCTGCCGATCGAATCCGATTGGGCGCCAATAATGGAGTTCACCGCCGCGGACATCTTTCAGCACTCGCCCTTCGGCGACATCCTGAATTCTCTAAAATCTCTCTCTTTATCAGGAGAGCCCTGACCGGACCACGGTTAGCAAGGTTGGGATACAGACGATGAAGAAATTCAAAACCCATCCACCACCCACTTCGTAGCCACTATCGATGACTTAACCGACATGCTTGACTTCGACTCCGAAGACATCGACGGCATGGACGATGATGCAGGAGACGAACAAGAACCAACACCTGTAGGGCGCTGGAAGGCCACCTCGTCATATGACATATATATGGTGGACACTCCAAAGGATGGAGATGTCGATGGAATAGTGGGGGATGATACCTCTAAGAAACACCCAAGCACCAGCGTCAGCGGCGCCGCTCTAAATCCCGCCAAAGCAAAAACGGTGATTCCGGCACGGGAGATAATACTACTCCGGATAGCGCCGAAGAACACCCCCTCTAGCAAGATTCAGCACAGGAGGACAGAGAAGCCAGCCCCCACCTGAGGGCGGCGGACCAAGAGGTTGAGGATGATAATTATACGCCTCCCTCCAAAGACGAGGCAAGCCTCGACGACGACGAGTTTGTTGTGCCAGAGGATCTCGCCGAACAAGAGCGTTTCAAATGCAGGCTTATGGCCACGGCAAGTAGCATCAAGAAAAAGCAGCAACCGCTTAGAGCTGATCAGGATTTGCTAGCTGACAGATGGACTGAAGTCCTTGCGGCCGAAGAGTACGAACTCGAACGCCCCTCCAAGAGTTACCCAAAGCGCAGGCTGCTACCCCGACTAGAGGAGGAAGCACCTACATCACCAGCGCATGACATGGCCGACCGGCCACCTCGTGGCCACGACAGAGAGGCCTCTTGGCCCTCCACTCAAGCCATGCCCCGACGCCGCGCCAAGCATACTAAGGCACGGGAAAATGCGCCCGACCTGCGTGACATACTGGAGGACAAGGTAAGGCAAACAAGATCGATCTACGGATCGCGCAGGCGCCCCACGGCACGTGACGGTGATCGTCACTCTGGATGCAATAAATCCGTCCGGGCCGAACTCAACAGACAAAGCTCCTTCGAGCTGCGTCGCGATATAGCCCAATACAGAGGCGCCGCACACCCACTATGCTTCATAGATGAAGTAATGGATCATAAAATCCCTGAGGGCTTCAAACCCGTAAACATCAAATCGTACAATGGCACAACAGATCCTGCGGTATGGATCGAGGATTATCTCCTTCATATCCACATGGCCCGCGGTGATGATCTACACGCCATTAAATACCTCCCACTCAAACTTAAGGGACCGGCCCGGCATTGGCTTAACAGCTTGCCAGCAGACTCAATTGGTTCTTGGGAGGACCTGGAAGCCGCATTCCTTGAAAACTTCCAGGGCACTTATGTGCGACCACCGAACGCTGATGACCTAAGCCACATAATTCAGCAGCCAGAGGAATCGGCCAGGCAATTCTGGACACGGTTCCTAACAAAGAAAAACCAGATAGTCGACTGTCTGGACGTAGAGGCCTTAGCGGCCTTCAAGCATAATATCCGTGACGAGTGGCTTGCCCGGCACCTGGGACAGGAAAAGCCGAAATCTATGGCAGCCCTCACGACACTCATGACCCGCTTTTGCACGGGAGAAGACAGCTGGCTAGCTTGCAGCAACAATTTAACCAAGAACCCTGGTAATTCGAATACCAAGGACAAAAGCGACAGGCCGCGTCGGAACAAACAAAAGCGCCACGTTAATAGCGACAGCAACGAGGATATGGCAGTTAATGCCGGATTCCGAGGCTACAAATCCGGTCAACGGAAAAAGCCATTCAAAAGAAATACTCAGGGCCCGTCCAGTTTGGACCGAATACTCGACCGCTTGTGCCAGATACATGGCACCCCCAAAAAGCCAGCCAATCACACCAACAGGGATTGTTGGGTGTTCAGAGCCGAAAACAAAGACAAGGGGCTGTATAGCGACAACGAGGAGGAGCCCAGGCCGCCGAACAACGGTGGACAGAAGGGATTTCCCCCGCAAGTGCGGATGGTGAACATGATATACGCAACCCACATCCCCAAGTGGGAGCGGAAGCGTGTGTTACGGGACGTATATGCGATGGAGCCAGTCGCCCCAAAGTTCAACCCATGGTCCTCCTGCCCGATCACCTTTGATCGAAGGGACCACCCCACTAGCATCCGTCACGGCAGCTTCGCCGCATTGGTTTTAGACCCAATCATTGACGGATTTCATCTCACAAGAGTCTTCATGGATGGCGGCAGCAGCCTGAACCTGCTTTACCAGGATACAGTGCGAAAAACGGGCATAGATCCCTCGAGGATCAAGCCCACCAAAACGACATTTAAAGGCGTCATACCAGGTGTAGAAGCCAACTGTACAGGCTCAGTCACACTGGAAGTGGTCTTCGGATCTCCGGATAACTTCGGAAGCGAGGAGTTAATCTTCGACATAGTCCCGTTCCGTAGTGGCTATCACGCACTGCTCGGGTGAACCGCATTCGCAAAATTCAACGTGGTACCGCACTATGCATACCTCAAGCTCAAGATGCCAGGCCCTAGAGGAGTAATCACGGTCAATGGGAACACCGAATGCTCCCTCCGAACGGAGGAGCACACGGCAGTGCTCGCAGCAGAAGTACAAAGCAGCCTCTCTAGGAAGTTCTCCAGTTCGGCCTTCAAAAAGCCAAACACTGTCAAGCGCGCCCGGAGTACCCTACAACAAGACCGCCTGGCACGTTCTGAGCTAGCGTAGCAATGCGGCCCCAACCCTAGCCCTCGCGATATAGCGAAACCAGTGCTTCGCGTACATAACTACGCTCTTGAAATACCATGGGCATAGGGGAAGGGGCACTATCACGGCACGCCCGAAATACGGCTTAAACCGCACCAGGGGCTGCCGGATTCCTTTTTTCCCTTTTTCTCTTACTCTCAGGACTCCATACTTCGGATGACCCGTTCGGCAATTCAACTGCCGCACAAACGATGCAAGATCCAGGAAAGCAGACAAGCCACGCTGCATTATGGAACTCCCAGGTGGTCTCTATTGCGAGCAGTATACCTGTTTTTTAATACAATTCCGCGGCCTGCCCCTGGCCAGGACATGTTAAATAGTCCAATTTCTTTTGCTTATCGCACTATTGTATCGTTTCGCTTTCATAGCAGCCTTTCTATAAACAATGCATAGCTTTTGTCTATTTTTTGCATTATCCTCTTTTTATATATGTTTATCAATAACATGTTGCATCCGTACACTGCGGTACGGCAAAAATACGCCAGGGGCTTCAGTATCCATCAATATGGCGTGAGAAGTCCGTACACTTTCACAAGTGCGGCACCCCGAACTTATAGCACTATATGCATCGGCTCTGAATCATGATTTGGGTCAATAGTTGGGTTTGCCCGGCTCCTATGTTTTGGTTCCTTACGTTCCGCTATATCGGCTAAGGTAGCACTAGGAGAACTACTGCGATTGTGCCCCAGTTGAGCTGGGCTGAGCACCTCAGTAGAGAAAGCTAAAACTGACTGTCATGATGAGGCGAGAGACCGGTCGCTGTTCGAGAGGTTTTTCGAGTCCTTAAAGACTTATGCCGCTTCGAGCGAGGAACCGGCTTTGTCCGACCAAGGCGTGGATAGCGCCCCGAACTCGGTCTTCCGAATACTAGGGGCTTCGCCAAAATTTAAAATTATAGAGTTCTATGGCTAAGTGAGAGTGTTCAAGCATTATAGTCCGATTGCCTTGTTCTTTGTGCTGAGCGCCTCCCACGACGGACCCAATCATGGGAAAAAGAGCGCACAGGTTTATCCCGAACACCCCATCACTAGTGGCATGGGGGCAGAAGCCGACGACTGGCCATGTCTCAATTTTTTGATAAACGACCGCACAGAAAGCAATATTTTAAATTCAAGCATTGCTTAGCGCATATGAACAAGTTTTCAGCGCACAGGATAACACGAGCGAGTTCATTCAAAAATTACATCCTTGGTGCATTCATCCGCCATAAGGCGGGCACCGGCCAGAACATCCTTGTAATAGTTCTCGGGCTTGCGATGCTCCTTCCCCAGCGGCGGCCCGTCCCTCACAAGCTTCTCACCGTCCAGCTTACCCCAATGCACCTTTGCACGGGCAAGGGCCCTACGGGCACCTTCGATGCAGACGGAGCGCTTGATGACCTCGAGCCTTGGACAAGCCTCCACCAGCCGCCACACTAGTCCGAAGTAGCTCCCAGGCAGGGCCTCTCTAGGCCACAGCCGAACTATGAAGCCCTTCAGGGCCTGTTCGGCCTCCTTGTGGAGCTCGACCAGCTGCTTCAGCTGGTTGCTCAAGGGCACAGGGTGTCCGGCCTCAGCGTACTGAGACCAGAACACCTTCTCCGTCGAGCTGCCTTCCTCGGCTCGGTAGAATGCGGCGGCATCGGATACGCTGCGGGGAAGATCTGTGAATGCCCCTGGAGAGCTCCGGATTCGGGTAAGTAACAAGTAGTTTACTTTTATTTGTTTGCTTTGCATAGAGAATGCCTTACCCGCTGCTATCTTTTTCACCGCATCCAATTCCTGGAGGGCCTTCTGGGCTTCGGCCTTGGCAGATTTGGCAGTTTTAAGGGCCGCAGCAAGCTCGGATGCTCGCGTCTTCGAGTCGAGCTCCAAACTCTCATGTTTTTTCATGAGAGACTGAAGCTCTTGCTGCACCTCGCCGACCTGCGCCTCAAATTTCTCCCGCTCGGTGCGCTCCGTGGCCGCTCTCTTCTTGGCCTCGGACAGCGCCTGCTTGAGGGTCGCCACCTCAGTTGTGGCCCCTACAATAAGTAGTATACTCCTGTCATTTTTTGCAATTGCGTCTTCTTATAGGCATTTTTTTCTATAAGGTATCTCTTACCTTCTTTCTCCTCGAGCTGTCGTTTGGCAAGGCCGAGCTCTTGCTCGGTCCGCTTGAGGCCCTGCTTCAGGGCACCCACCTCCGCAGTCAGTGCGGCGGTGGCCAGCAGCGAAGCCTGCATACGTATATTGACTCCTTTTTAGTTAGACTCCTGCGATATTTAATAGATCCTCTATTCGGCTTTTCTTTCCGAACGCCAAACAGAGCATCAGGGGCTACTGTCTATGCGGTAATATTTTTACATATTCCTACTTACCTCGAAGCCTGTTAGAAGGCTAGTACAAGCTTCAGTAAGTCCGCTTTTGGCGGACCAAACCTTCTGGACCACCGTACTCATGATGGCACGGTGCTCCTCGTCGATGGTGGCGCCCTTAAGCACCTCCAGCAGATTGTCCGGCGCCTCCGGTTGGACGGAGGATGCCGGCTCAATAGGCTTGCTCCTCTTGGCAGGAGTTCGCCTGCCGCGGTCCGGAACCATTGATGATTCCGGCGCAGTGTCTAGCTTAAAGCCGGACTTGGAGCCCTGGGGGGTCTTGTCCCCTTTACTCCTGGAGTCCGGGAGGTCACCTCGCGGCTCCTCCTGGACCACCTCCTCTTGCCCCGGAGCTTGTCACAACGCCACTTCGGCGTCATCCGCAGCACAGGGGGAGGCAGCGGGCGGAACTGAATTCACGTCCGATGAATCTAGGGAGCCGCTCGACGACTCGCCGAGCCCGTCCTTGGGCGGGCTGCATGATTATATTCGACATTAGGGAAAGCTGCGCAACAAAAGGAATATCATGAGTTACTCTGGTATCCGAACAATTACGATTTCGCCGGACGCTTGGCCCTGTCCGGCCACTCCTCTTCGTCCTCGTCGGCATCGGGGGCGTAGTCCGGCGGAGGGGTTTTCCTCTTCTTGGACCCTTCGGCCTCCCCTACTAGGGCGGCCTTCCTCTTCTTTCCTCCCCCTACTGGAGGGGGAGAGGTCTCTTCTTCCTCCTCCTCGTCTTCATGGGAGGAGTGCGTCTCGGACTCATCGGACAACAAATCCGACACCACCATATGTCGGGAACTCTTTCGAGTCCCCATGGCCTTCTTCTTCTTGGCCTTCTTCTCCTGCACCACATAAGGTGCCGGAACCTGCAGCTTCACTAGGAGAGCAGGGGCTGGGTCTTCGGGCAAGGGAGCCAGACAGTTAATCAGTCCGGACTTCGCCTGCCAATCCTGTCAAAGGTGAGGGAGTTTAGATCCCGCATAGAGTCAAACTATGAAGAAAACTTAACATCCTGTAAAAGATGAAAATATTTTACCTCGCCAGCAGGACGCTGTGAGCTGAATCCACGGTCTTCGGAGGCAGATGTGGGAGCCTCGGCGCCTTTGGTTAGCCCCTTCCAGATATCTTCGTACGTCGTGTCGAAGAGCCTGCTCAGAGTTCGGTGCTGCGCCGGGTTGAACTCCTACAAATTGAAGTCCCGTTCTTGACACGGAAGGATCCGGCGGACGAGCATGACCTGGACTACGTTGACAAGCTTGAGCTGCTTGTTCACCAGGGACTGGATGCATTTTTGCAGTCCGGTCACCTCTTCTTCGTCGCCCCACGACAAGCCCGTCTCCTTCCAGGACGTGAGCCGTGTAGGGGGTCCGGATCAGAATTCAGGGGCTGCGGTCCACTTCGGATCGCGTGGCTCGGTGATGTAAAACCACCCTGACTGCCACCCCTTCAAGGTCTCCACAAAGGAGCCCTTGAGCCATAGGACGTTGGCTATTTTGCCTGCCATGGCACCTCCGCACTCCGCCTGGTTGCCGCACACCACCTTTGGCTTGACGTTGAAAGTCTTGAGCCAGAGGCCGAAATGGGGGCGGATGCAGAGGAAAGCCTCACACACGACGATAAACGCCGAGATATTGAGGATGAAGTTCGGGGCCAGATCGTGGAAATCTAGGCCATAGTAGAACATGAGCCCGCGGACAAATGGGTGGAGAGGAAAACCCAGTCCGCGGAGGAAGTGGGGAAGAAATACTACCATCTCATGCGGCCTTGGGGTGGGGAGAAGCTGCCCCTCCTCAGGAAGCCGGTGCGCGATGTCTTTGGACAGGTATCCGACCTTCCTTAGCCTTTTGACATGGCCCTCCGTGACGGAGGAGACCATCCACTTGCCTCCCACTCCGGACATTGTTGGAGAAGGTTGAGGTAGGAAGTGCGGGCTTGGGCGCTGGAGGTCGGGTGCGCAGAAGATGGATAGGCAAAGGAGGAAGAAGGCGTAGGTAAAAAGGTGGATCCTTATCCCCTTATATGAGCGGATGCGACTATGCGTCCCCACCAGCCTAGTAAAACTCGCTTGTCTCCCAAGCGCCGTGATAAATGGCACGGTTGGGTTACCCACATCTGTATTGATGAGAATCCCATAAATGGGGGACACGATCTCTGCTTTGACAAGATGTGCCAAGGAAACCGCCTCACAAAACACGCTGAGGTGGAAAAGTGAAAATGATTCGAATAAAGGCTTGGCCGTAGTGTGATGTCGCGCTGCGGAATACGTCAGCAGATTAGATTTGTGTTAATATTATTCTCTCTGTGGCAATACGTGGAAACTTATTTTGCAGAGTGGGACACTACTCTTGGTGTTTACAAACTTTTATGAAGGATTTGGAGGAGGAACCCGCCTTGCAATGCCGAAGACAATCTACGCGTCGGACTCGTCGTCATTGAAGCCTGGTTCAGGGGCTACTAAGGGAGTCCTGGATTAGGGGGTGTTCGGGTAGCCGGACTATACCTTCAGCCGGACTCCAGGACTATGAAGATACAAGATTGAAGACTTCGTCCCGTGTTCGGATGGGACTTTCCTTGGCGTGGAAGGCAAGCTTGGCGATGCGGATATTCAAGATCTCCTACCATTGTAACCGACTTTGTGTAACCCTAACCCTCTCCGGTGTCTATATAAACCGGAGGGTTTTAGTCCGTAGGACAACTTCATCATACAACAATCATACCATAGGCTAGCTTCTAGGGTTTAGCCTCCTTGATCTCGTGGTAGATCTACTCTTGTACTACCCATATCATCAATATTAATCAAGCAGGACGTAGGGTTTTACCTCCATCAAGAGGGCCCGAACCTGGGTAAAACATTGTGTTCCTTGCCTCCTGTTACCATCCGGCCTAGACGCACAGTTCGGGACCCCCTACCTGAGATCCGCCAGTTTTGACACCGACAGTGCGCCTCCCCAAAATTTGTGTCCACGTAGTGGAGATACTGTTTCGACATATGTATTAGCCGATGCCAGGAATTTCCTCTTGTTATTGGTTGTCACACACGCATATTACGACATGCCACATAGCGAAAACAAGGAGAATAAGGCTTATAGTCGTTGTATTTTCTTGAATTTACAACAAAATGGGATTCCCCGGATGATAGAGCATGTGAATAATGCAATGTTTGTCCTTACAAGGCTGACTAATGTTTAGAATCACCATAATCTATCGGATCTGCTTCCAAAGGAGTGCCAATGGGTTCAGAAACTTGTGTGCAAAGCAGCAGAGAATGATGTTCTTTGACTTTCAGGGGCAATAATTCCTGCTTAGTTGCCGAATTTGAGGTTCCTCTGGGCCTCCAGGCGCAAGTCGGGTGTGTTTTCTAGGTTCCCATGCTCACCGTGGGCACTTTGTTTACTTGTGGGTTCGAAAAAGACTCCAAATGACAAAGTTATGACCGTTTTAGTGAACACCGGTCCTTTATATGGCAGACCTTGTAAGAACTTCAGTTTTCCCGTGACGCATTCTGGTGCACCACACCAAAAATGTGTATCCTCCATGGTGGAGATATTGTTTGCACATATATATCAACTGATGCTATGAACGCCCTCTTGTTATTGGCTGTCACACACGTATGCTACGGCATACCACATGGCGAAAACAAGGAGAACAAGGCTTATAGTCGTCGTATTTGTTGAATTTACAACCAAATGGGATTCCCGGGATCATATATCATGTGTAGAATGAAACTTTTGTCCTTACCAGGAGTACTAATGTTTACAGTCACCATAATATCTCAGATTTCCTTCCAAAGGAGTGCCAATGGGTTAAGTACTTTGTCTAAGCAGCGGTGGCGAATGATGTTGTTTGACTTTTAGGGGCAACAATTCCTGCTTATGGGCCGTATTTGAGGGTCCTCCAAGACACATGGTGCAAGTGGGGAGTATTTTCTAGATTCCCATGGTCGTCGCGAGCATTTTGAGTACTTGTGGGTCCGAAACAGTCTCCGAATGACAAAGTTATGACCGCTTAAGTGAACAACGGTCCTTTATATGGTAGTCCTTGCAAGAACTTTAGTTTCCTGTGACACGATCTCATGTGCCGCACTAAAATTTTGTGTCCTCCATAGTGGCGATATTGTTTCCACATACATATTGACATATGCCAGGAATGCCCTCTTGTTATTGGCTGTCGCATAGACATGTTATAGCTTGCCACACGTCAAAAACAAGGAGAATAAGGCTTATAGTCGCCGTAGTTTTTTAATTTACAACCAAATGGTATTCCCTGGATCATAGAGCATGTGTAGAATGCAACATTTGTCCTTCCAGGGAAGACTAATGTTTACAGTCACCGTAATCTCTCAGATTTCCCTCCAAAGGAGTGCTGATGGGTTAAGAAACTTGTCTAAAAAGCAGCGACGAATGCTGCTCTTTGACTTTGAGGGGCAATAATTATGCTTAGGGATCACATTTGAGGACCCTCCGGGTCTACTGGCGCAAGCATGTAGTACTTTCTAGATTCCAACATTCGTCAAGAGCACTTTGAGTACTTTTGGATCCGAAATGGACTCCGAGTGACAAAGCTATGACCGTTTTAGTGATCACCAGTCTTTTATATATCAGTCCATGAAAGAACTTCATTTTCCCGTTACTCATTCTGGCGGGCCTCCTCGAAATTTTGTGTGCCCGTATTGGAGATATTGATCCGACATATGTATTAGGGGATGCCAGGAATTTCCCCTTGTTATTGGTTGTCACACACGCATATTACGACATGCCACAAGGCGAAAACAAAGAGAATTAGGCTTATAGTCGCCGTATTTTCTTGAATTTACAACAAAATGGGATTCCCCGGATCATATAGCATGTGCAAAATGCAACGATTGGCCTTACAAGGCTGACTAATGTTTAGATTCACCATAATCTGTTGGGTTTCCTTCCAAAGGAGTGTCAATGGGTTCAGAAACTTGCGTGAAAAGCAGCGGCGAATGATGTTCTTTGACATTCAGGGGCAACAATTCCTGCTTAGTTGCCAAATTTGAGGTTCCTCCAGGCCTCCTAGCACAAGCCGGGAGTGTTTTCTAGGTTCCCATGCTTGTCGTGGGCATTTTGATTACCTATGGGTCCGAAAGGGACTACAAATGAAAAAGTTATGACCATTTTAGTGAACACCGGTCCTTTATATGACAGTCCTTGAAAGAACTTCATTTTCCCATTACGCATTCTGGCTTGCCGCCCCAAAATTTTGTGTCCTCCATAGTGGACATATTGTTTCCACATATATGTTGACCAATGCTAGGAATGCCCTCTTGTTATCGGCCATCACACACGCACGTTTCGGCATGCCACACGACGAAAACAAGGAGAATAAGGCTTATAGTCACTGTATTTTCTTGAATTTACAACCAAATGGGATTCCTCGGATCATAGAGCATGTGTAGGATGCAACATTTGTCCTTACCAGGTGGACCAATGTTTGAACTCACCATATTCTCTTGGATTTCCTTCGAAAGGAGTGCCAATGGGTTTAGAAACTTGTCTAAAAAGCAGCGGCGAATGATGTTGTTTGATTTTCAGGGGCAATAATTCCTACTTAGGGGCCGAACTTAAGGGTCCACCAGGCCTCCTAGCGAATGGTACGACATGACAAACGGCAAAAACAAGGAGAATGAGGCCTATAGTCGACGTATTTGTTTGAATCTACAACCAAATGGGATTCCCCGGATCATAGAGCATGTGAAGAATGCAACATTTGTCCTTACAAGGTGGATTAATGTTTACACTCAGCATGATCTCTCGGATTTCCGTCCAAAGAAGTGCCAGTGGGTTCAGAAACTTGTTTGAAAAGCAGTGGCGAATGATGTTCTTTGACTTTCAGGGCAATGATTCCTACTTAGGGGCCGGATTTGAGGGTCCTCTGAGCCTGCTGGCGTAAGCGGGGAGTAATTTCGAGTTTCCCATGCTCGTCGTGGATATTTTGATTCCCGGTGGGTCCGAAAAGGACTACAAATGACAAAGTTATGATCATTTTAGTAAACATTGGTCCTTTATATGATAGTCCTTGAAAGAACTTCATTTTCCCATGACGCGTTCTGGCGCGCCGCCCCAAAATTTTATGTGTTCCATAGTGGAGATATTGTTTCCACATATATGTTGACCGATGCAAGGAGTGCCCTCTTGTTATTGGCTGTCACACACGCACATTACGACATGCTAGACGGCAGAAACAAGGAGAATAAGGTTTATAGTCGTTGTATTTTCTTGTATTTACAACCAAATAGGATTCCTCGGATCATAGAGCATGTGCACAATGCAACGTTTTTCCTTACAAGGCAGACTAATGTTTAGACTCACCATAATCTGTCGAATTTCCTTCCAAAGAAGTGCCAATGGGTTCAGAAACTTGTCTAAAAAGCCGCGGCGAATGATGTTCTTTGACTTTCAGGGACAATAATTCCTACTTAGGTGCCGAATTTTAGGATCCTCCGGGCCTCCTGGCGCAAGGCGGGAGTATTTTCTAGATTCCCATGCTCGTCGCGGGCATTTTTATTACTTGTGGGTCCGAAACGGACTACAAATGACAAAGTTATGACCATTTTAGTGAACATCGGTCCTTTATATGGCAGTCCTTGAAAGAACTTATGTTTTCCTGTGACACGATCTGGTGCACCACGCTGAAAATGTGTATCCTCCATAGTGGAGATATTCTTTCCACATATGTATTGACCGATGCTAGGAATGCCCTCTTGTTATTAGATGTCACACACGCAAGTTACGGCACGCCACAAGGCGAAAACAAGGAGAATAAGGCTTATATACGCCGTATTTTTTGAATTTACAACAAAATGGGATTCCCCGGATCATAGAGCATGTGCAGAATGGAACAATTGTCCTTACTAGGATTATTAGTTTTTACAGTCACCATTATCTCTTGGATTTCCTTCCAAAGGAGTGCTAATGGGTTCAGAAACTTGTTTGAAAAGTAGGGGCGAATGATGTTGTTTGACTTTCAGGGGCAACAATTCCTGCTTATGGGCCGTATTTGAGGGTCCTCCGAGACACATGGTGCAAGTGGGGAGTATTTTCTAGATTCCCATGGTCGTCGCGAGCATTTTGAGTACTTGTGAGTCCGAAACAGACTCCGAATGACAAAGTTAGGACCGGTTTAGTGAACATCGGTCCTTTATATGGCAAATCTTGAAAGAACTTTAGTTTTCCCGTGACATGATCTAGCGCGCCGCCCGGAAATTTTGTGTCCTCCATAGTGGTGATATTGTTTCCACATACATATTGACCTATGCCAGGAGTGCCCTCTTGTTATTGGCTGTCACAGACACACGTTACGGCTTGCCCCACCCTAAAAACAAGGAGAATAAGGCTTATGGTCGTCGTAGTTTTTTAATTTACAACCAAATGGGATTCCCTGGATCATAGAGCATGCAACGTTTGTCCTTACCAGGAGGACTAATGTTTACAGCCACCATAATCTCTCAGATTTCCCTCCAAAGGAGTGCCAATGGGTTTAGAAACTTGTCTGAAAATAGTGACGAATGATGCTCTTTGAATTTCAGGGGCAATAATTCTGCTTAGGGTCCGAATTTGAGGATCCTCCGGGTCTACTAGCGGAAGCAAGGAGTACTTTCTAGATTCGGATGCTCGTCGCGAGCATTTCGAGGACTTGTGGATCCAAAACAGACCCCGGATGATAAAGTTATGACCGTTTTAGTGAACACCAGTCCTTTATATGTGAGTCCTTGAAAGAACTTCATTTTCCCATTACGCGTTCTGGCGCGCCGCCCCAAATTTTTTTTTCCTCTGTAGTGGAGATATTGTTTTGACATATGTATTAACCGATCCCAGGAATGCCCTCTTGTTATTGGCTGTCACACACATATGTTATGGCATGCCACACGGCGAAAACAAGGAGACTAAGGCTTATAGTCGAAGAATTTTTTTAATTTACATCCAAATGGATTTCCCCAGATCATAAAGCATGTGTAAAATGCAACTTTTTTCCTTTTAAGGCAGACTAATGTTTACACTTACCATAATCTCTCAGATTTCCTTCCAAAGGAGTGCCAATGGGTTCAGAAACTTCTCCATAAGTTGTGGCAAATGATGTTATTTGACTTTCAGGGGCAATAACTCCTGCTTAGGCGCCGAATTTGCGGGTCCTCTGGGCCTCCTGGCGCAAGTCGGGGGTATTTTTTAGATTCCCATGCTCGTTGCGGGTATTTTGAGTAATTTTGGGTCCAAAATGGACAATGAATGACAAAGTTACACTACAAAAAAATATACACTTCAATGATGATACGTGTTTGCAACAGTAGGTCACGTTTCTGTCATGCATGTACATCCATGACGATTTTATGACAGAATCAAGATAGTCATACCTGTGCTGTCGTAGAAGTGTTCCAGGACATTACCAAAATTATCATCATGGAAGTGTGCACTTCCATGACGATAAATCGCGCGTCATAGAGTGCTTTCGTCAAGGGTGACCGACACGTGGAATCCACTGTAATGGGTCGCCGTTAAGCTATTGGGTCCGGTTTTGGATCAGATATCCCGTTAACAGCCTGGACCAATGAGGATTTTCCACGTGTAAAATTGTCATTGGCCGGAGAAAACACGTGTTGGCTCACCGTTGGGACAGATCTCATCCATTCATTGGACAGGAGGCGCCTATGATACGTCGACACGTGGCACGGCCCAACATAGGCCCATTCTGGTGAAAAGGTCGGCCCGTTTGACTTGGTCAAAAGGTAACGGGCTCGCCCACGGAAAGCTTGTTAATGACCTGTTCGTATATAGCCCATTTACGACCCGCTAACTCACGGCCCGTTACATCCTATCGGAATTAAGCCCAGTAGCTTCATGTGGGCCGCCCAATATGATTCCAGCCCGTTGTAACTTCCGGCCCATGTATGGCCCATGATGTCTTTTGGCCCATACGAGGCCATTTGTAACTCTTGGCTCATTAACGGCCCGTGGTGAATCTGGCCCGGAATGAAAAGTGTACCGCTTTATACCCATTAATGGCCCATCATTCCATTGGGCCGTTTCCCGCCCATGTTATATTTCGGCCTTCTCAGGGCCTGAGGGAGTCCTGGATTAGGGGGTGTTCGGGTAGCCGGACTATACCTTCAGCCGGACTCCAGGACTATGAAGATACAAGATTGAAGACTTTGTCCCGTGTCCGGAGGGGACTTTCCTTGGCGTGGAAGGCAAGTTTTGGCGATGTGGATATTCAAGATCTCCTATCATTGTAACCGACTCTATGTAACCCTAACCCTATCCGGTGTCTATATAAATCGGAGGGTTGTAGTCCGTAGGCAATCAACTCCATATACAACAATCATACCATAGGCTAGCTTCTAGGGTTTAGCCTCCTTGATCTCGTGGTAGATCTACTCTTGTACTACCCATATCATCAATATTAATCAAGCAGGACGTAGGGTTTTACCTCCATCAAGAGGGCCCGAACCTGGGTAAAACATCGTGTTCCCTACCTCCTGTTACCATCCAGCCTAGACGCACAGTTCGGGACCCACTACCCGAGATCCGCCGGTTTTGACACCGACATTGGTGCTTTCATTGAGAGTTCCTCTGTGCCGTCACAATCAGGAAGGATGCCTCCTCCCGTCTTTAAAGACGGCGCTGTTGCTAAGGGAGCCTTGGCTGTCGGCCAAACCCTTCGGCTAGGTGGTTTCCTCATGACCGCCTGTTCGGCTGTTGAGCCGACGGTGACCTCTCGGGTCATCAAAAGCAACCTACACGTTGGCTCGGAGCTCGTCGAGCAGCTAGATCCAATGGAGCTCTCTTCCGTAAACGAGCTCTTGGATCGCATCGCCGCCCTAGGGGTCGCTACGGATTACGACCAGGTTGGGCTTAAACCCGATCTAAGAGAAATTAACTCTCCCCAAGTCACCCACCACGTTGCCGTGGTAGAGGCGTAGAACGGCGACCCTTCATCTATTTTAAGGACTAGCTACGTCTGAATTCCCGACTCCTCCAAGCCGGATACCCGCGGAGAGGAGGATGTAACTCAAGACCTGAGCTTAGGATCAGGAAACGGGGTAGATTCGTTGGACAACATCCAAGAATCCGAATTTCAGAGTTCGGAAACTCTTCGGCCTCGGAATCTTGGATTGGGTGAGGTTTCAGATTCAACGACACCCGCCCACCCGAACATAAGCGATCTCTCCCAAATTAGACAGAGGCCTGAGGAAATAGTACATCATTACTGGGCCAGATTCCTTGTAACACCCTCGATGCGACTATATCTCCCACGTGTCGAAGCACGACTTAGAGGCATAATCGCATTGAAGGCATATGTCGCAAGTTAGGCAATCTTCACAACATCCCATGTAATATAAATAATAAAGGGGAGATACATAGTTGGCTTACACTCGCCACGTCAATCTAGTACATAAATAACATTACATCATCCAAACACTCATGGCCCGACTATGGCGCCAAAATAAAAGATAACCCAACAAGCGACACGGTCCCAATCACCCCCAACTGGGCACCACTACTGATCATCAGGAAAAGAAACATAGTAACGTTGTGAGTCCTCGTCGAACTACCACTTGAGCTCAAACGCGTCTCCTGGAGCGGAATCATCAGGCCCTGCATCTGGTGTAATAGTAATCTGTGAGCCACAGGGACTCAGCAATCTCGCACCCTCGCGATCAAGACTATTTAAGCTTATAGGTATGGCAAGGTAAATATATGTGGAGCTGCAGCAAGCGACTAGCCTATATGGTGGCTAACTTATTCGCAAAAGAGAGCGAGAAGAGGAGGCAAAGCGCGAGCGAGAAACTAGAGAACAACCTGCGCAAACATTACTCCAACACCGTGTCCACTTCCTGGACTCCCCCGAGAAGAGGCCATCATGGCAACACACTCAGTTGATTCATTTTAGTTAAGTTAAGGTTCATGTTATCTACAACCGGACATTAACAAATTCCCATCTGCCCATAACCGCGGGCACGGCTTTCGAAAGTTCAAATCCCTGCATGGGAGTCCCAACTTAGCCCATGACAAGCTCTCACGGTTAACGAAGGAATAGACCTCCTCCCAAGACGTTCCGATCAGACTCGGTATCTCGGTTCTTCAAGACACTTCGACAGGTTAAAACAAGACCAGCAACACCGCCCGAATGTGCCGACAAATCCCGATAGGAACTGCACATATCTCGTTCTCAGGGCACACTCAGATGAGCAAGACGTCGGGTAGGCCAGCCCAAAGTTGCCCCTGGTAGCCCCGGACATCACTCGGTTGGACCAATACTCAGAGAACCACTGGCCCGGGGGGGGGGGTTAAAATAAGATGACCCTTGAGTCTGCAGAACCCAAGGGAAATAAAAGGCTAGGTGGCAAATGGTAAAACCAAGGTTGGGCATTGCTGGAAAAGCTTTAATCAAGGCGAACTATCAAGGGGTTCCCATTATAACCCAACCGCGTAAGGAACGCAAAATCTGGGAACATAACACCGATATGACGGAAACTAGGGCGGCAAGAGTGGAACAAAACACTAGGCGAGAGGCCGAGCCTTCCACCCTTTACCAAGTATATAGATGTATTAAGATAATATAGCAATATAATGATAACCCAACATGTAAATAAATAAATGTTCCAACAAGGAACGGCCTCCAATCTTCACCTCCAACTAGCAACGCTATAAGAGGGGCTGAGCAAAGCGGTAACATAGCCAATCAACGGTTTGCTAGGACAAGGTGGGTTAGAGGTTTGACATGGCAATTTGGGAGGCTTGAAAGCAAGTGGTAGGCAACATAGCATTGGCATAGCACAAGAGCGAGCAAACTAGCACAGCAAAGATAGTAGTGATTTCGAGCGTATGATCATCTTGCCTGCACAGTTGTCAGAGTTGATTGGATCCTCGAAAGCAAACTCAACGGGCTCCTCGTTAGCGAACTCGTCTCCCGTATCTACCCAAACAAGACAAACAAGCAACAAGGACACAATCAACCACGTGCAAGGATCAAGCAATATGATGCAAAGATGATATGCTATGCGGGATGTGATGCGGGATGCAAAATGCAATATATGACAGGAAATGCATGAACCTGGCCTCAACTTGGAAAACCAAGTATTCCACTGGATAGATGGGATGAAATCGCTTGAAAACGATATAAAGAACACCGGAATCGGAGTTACGGTTTGGAAATGGCAAGCGATTCAAAAATGACACCGGTCTGCGATTTACAGCAAGTAGGCATCTAAATGCAATGAGATGAACAAGCTACATCACCCAAACATGGCAACAACATACATGGCAGGGATGCATTCAAGATGCTTAACAAAAGTCTAGCACTAAGCTACGGCCAATTCATCCATTAACAGGTTCAAACAAGCATGGAAAAAATGCATATGGAAAACAGATCTCAGACTTAGTGAAATCAGCACTTGTCTGCAATTTCAGATCAGGTAGCACTCTTCAGAACAACAAAACTACATGCTACAGGACCTGAACATGGCAAAGTAAAGCATCGCATGGAGCTACTCGAAGAGCTTAACAAAAGTCCCTTCGTGACCTTGAGCCAAAAGGGATCAGAAAATACAATTGCAAGCATGTGAACATGGCGAAAACATAATCAGTTTTCAGACTTAGTGAAAACTGGCACATGCTAAAACATAACTCAAGTAGGCATGTTTACGAGCTTGATGCACTCACTACGGTGCAATTCATGGCAAGACAAGCATACATCCATCAAGAAGGCACAAAATTCAAGCTAGACATGGCAAGAACAATAGCATAGCATGCACGGATCAACTATAACATCACCGGCAAAATTGCAAACAAGTTGACAATCTGCCCAGATTCACAAAGTTGGAAAAGTAGAGCTCGATTGACTCAAGCTAGAGTGCTCCATAAATGCAAAAAAAGACATGGATGGATAGAGCACTACAAGATTAACAAAACATCCTTACTGATCATCCTCAAAAGAGGCACGGATCTCTAGGAAACAACATGAACATATGGCAATATGAGATAAACAGCTCAAGGACTTAGTGGAAATGCTAAGTCCCTGAAAACAGAATTACCAAGTGCACCACTTTGCAAGCTTGCACAAGACACCACACACACCACAAAAATACTTGGGTTTCACCTCTGGAAAGATGAAAAAAACCCTTAACAAAATATATGTAGAACTCATGGGCATATCATGCACATAATAATCATGGCAAAAATGACAAAAAGCTAAACAGAGTAGCAGATCTGGCAATTATCTCAAGTAGCCCTCTTCTAACATCATTTCGGGCATCAAGATGAACTCAAATGAAAATGATGTAATGGAATGAAATGATGTACTCTCTGAGATGAACATTTTGATATGGTATATGCATGAATCGGAGCTACGGATGCAAAGTTACGGGGCTAGGAAGAAAGGCACATGGATCTGAGAATTTCGGGACTTAGAGAAAATTCAACATCCGGATTAGGGTTCACTGTTCATCCCGATCTAGATCTCGCGCACGCACTATTCACGGTGGCGGATCCGAGGTCGGCGAGGACGGAGGAGGCGACGGCCGGCGCGGCCTGGCGGGAGGAGGCCGGAGTGGCGCGGCCTGGGGCCGGCGATGGCCGGGGCGGCTCGCGGCGGGCGGAGGAGGTGTGCGGCCCGCGGCGGCGGCGGCGGCTCGTCAGCGGGCGGAGGCGAGCTCGGCCGCCGGAGTTGGAGTGGGGCGGCGGCGGTGGAGGACCTCGCCGGCGCGGGCGGCGCGGC
>NC_041392.1:384200219-384211236 GCF_002162155.2 Triticum dicoccoides | reverse complement strand
AGAGGCGCGGGCGGCGCTGGGTCCGGGCCTCGGGGGCGGGGACGGGCCTCCTGGGCCGCGGCGGCGGGGTGGAACGGCGGCGCCACGTGGCAGGACGTGGTTGGCGCGGACGGCGGCGTCGGCTTTGTCCGCCCAAGACGGACGTGTCCGGAGGCGGCACGAGGGAATTTTAGGGTTTCAGAGAGGGAGATCCGGATTTCGGGGAAGGGGTCTTTAAATAGGCATAGAGGGAGCTAGGAGAGTCCAAATGAGGTGCGGTTTTCGGCCACACGACCGTGATCGAACGCTCTAGATGATGGAGCAGGTTTAGGTGGGTTTTGGTCCAAATTGGAGGGGTGTTGAGCTGCAACACACACGAGGCCTTTTCGGTCCCTCGGTTAACCGTTGGAGTATCAAACGAAGTCCAAATGGTACGAAACTTGACAGGCGGTCTACCGGTAGTAAACCAAGGCCGCTTGGCAAGTTTCGGTCCAATCCGGAAATGTTTAATCCCCACACACGAAATAAAGCTAGAAATGACCACCGGAGGAGAACGAAGCGCCGGAATGCAAAACGGACAACGGGGAAAATGCTCGAATGCATGAGATGAACACGTATGCAAATGCAATGCACATGATGACATGATATGAGATGCATGAAAACGACAACAACACATGGATACAAAGACCCGAACCCGAGAAAATAAAATAACTTAACGCCGGAAACGACAAGAGTTGGAGTACAAATAGGGAAAGTTACATCCGGGGTGTTACAACACTCCACCACTACGAAAGGATCTCGTCCCGAGATCTAGGACTGAAAGAAACACCGGGTACTTAGAACGGAGGTGATCCTCGCGTTCCCAGGTAGCTTCACAGTCGGAATGGTGTGACCACTTGACTTTGAGAAATTTGATTGACTTGTTGCGAGTCTTGCATTCAACCTCTTCAAGAATAGCAACTGGGTGCTCACGATAAGAGAGATCTTCTTGGAGCTCAATGTCCTTGAAGTTGACGGTGCGATCAGGAGTCTTGAAGCACTTTCGGAGCTGAGAGACATGGAACACGTCATGAACATTTGCAAAGTTTGAAGGAAGCTCGAGCTGATAGGCGAGGTCGCCTCTCTTGCTGACAATCTTGAAAGGTCCCATGTATCTAGGGGCAAGCTTCCCTTTGATACCGAAGCGATGAGTACCTTTCATAGGAGAGACACGGAGGTAAACATGATCTCCGATCTCGAAAGCCAAAACACGGTGCTTACTGTCATAGTAGCTCTTCTGACGGGATTGGGCTGCTTTGAGGTTATCACGAATGACTTTGCACATTTCTTCTGCCTCTATGATTAAGTCATTACCCAAAAGCTGACGTTCACCGGTTTCAGACCAGTTGAGAGGGGTACGACACTTCCTGCCATACAGAATTTCAAATGGGGCCTTACCCGAACTGGCTTGAAAACTGTTGTTGTAGGAGAATTCAGCATAAGGAAGACAATCCTCCCACTTCATGCCGAAGGAGATCACACAAGCCCTGAGCATATCTTCAAGAATCTGGTTGACATGCTCGACTTGACCACTAGTTTGAGGATGGAAAGCTGTGCTGAAGCGGATGTTCGTGCCCATGGCCTTCTGAAAAGAATCCCAAAACTTCAAGGCAAAGATGCTGCCACGGTCTGAAGAGATCACTTGTGGAATACCGTGCAGAGAGACAATACGAGAGGTATAGAGTTCCGCCAATTGAGCTGCAGTGACCGACTCTTTGATAGGCAAAAAGTGAGCCACTTTGGTGAGTTTATCGATGACAACGAATATAGCATCATCGCCACGCTTGGACTTTGGAAACCCAGTCACGAAGTCCATTTCAATGTGGTCAAACTTCCATTCTGGAATGGCAAGAGGTTGGAGGAGACCAGCTGGCCTTTTGTGTTCTGCCTTCACTCTTCTGCAGACATCACATTCATTCACGAATTGAGCAATCTCGCGCTTCATTCGAGTCCACCAATAAGCTTGCTTAAGGTCCTGATACATCTTCGTGCTCCCAGGGTGAATGGAGAGGAGAGAATTGTGAGCCTCGTTCATGATCACTTTACGAAGTTCACCTTTGGGTACAACAATACGATCCTCGAAGAAGAGAGCATCTTTGTCGTCAAGGCGGTAGCACTTGTACTTGGGTTGGCTCTTGGCAATCCCAATCTTCACCTTTTTCACCATAGCATCAAGAAGCTGGGCTTGGCGAATCTGGTCTTCCGAGGTAGGAGAGACTTGAAGGTTGGCGAGGAAACCTTGAGGAACAACTTGCAGATTAAGTTTGCGGAAAGCTTCACAAAGCTCGGGTTGATAAGGCTTGAGAACCAGACTATTGCAATAAGCCTTTCTGCTCAATGCGTCAGCAATCACATTGGCCTTGCCTGGAGTATACTCGATACTCGGATTATACTCCTGAATCATTTTGACCCATCGAGTTTGCCTGAGGTTGAGATTAGGCTGAGTGAAGATGTACTTGATACTCTTGTGATCAGTGAAAATGTCCACTTTTCTTCCCAATAGAAGATGTCTCCAAGTCAAGAGAGCATGCACAACTGCCACCAACTCGAGATCATGAGTGGGGTAGTTTTTCTCATTAGGCTTCAACTGGCGAGAGGTATAAGCAACAACTTTCTTCTCTTGCATCAATACTGCGCCAAGACCTTGGAGAGAGGCATCACAAAAGACCTCGTACGGCTTGGATTCATCAGGCGGAGTCAGAACTGGAGCAGTGATCAATTTCTCTTTCAAAGTGTTGAAAGCAATGTCACACTCCGGAGACTAAACGTATTTGACGTGCTTCTGAAGAAGATTAGAGAGAGGCTTCGCGATCTTAGAAAAGTTTTCAACGAATCTTCGGCAATAGCTTGCGAGACCGAGGAAGCTACGGAGTTGCTTCACGTTTTGAGGAGGTTCCCAATTCACAATTGCAGACACCTTCTCCGGATTCATGGCAATACCCTTGGCAGAGATGATATGGCCAAGATAAAGAACCTCATCGAGCCAAAATTCACACTTGGAGAATTTGGCGTAGAACTGGTGTTCCCTGAGCTTATCAAGAACCAAACGCAAGTGCTTGGCATGATCTTTCTTGTTCTTGGAGAAAATCAGAATGTCGTCAAGATAGACCAAAACGAAGTCATTGGTGTAGGCGTTGAAGATGAAGTTCATCATGCGAGAGAATGTTGGAGGAGCGTTGACGAGACCAAAAGACATTACAGTGTATTCATATGAACCAAAACTTGTCCTGAAAGCCGTCTTGGGAATATCTTGCTCAGGGATTCGAATCTGATGATAACCCATACGAAGATCAAGCTTGGAGAATACTTGGGCTCCTTTGAGTTTTTCGAATAGCTCATTGATGTTGGGAAGTGGGTATTTGTTCTTGATGGTCTTCTTGTTCACTGGACGGTAATCAAGACAAAGTCGGTCCGTTCCATCCTTCTTCTTCACAAAAAGAACACCACAACCCCACAGAGAAGAACTAGGCCGGATGAGACCCATTTTCTCTTGAATATCGAGTTGCTTCTTCAGCTCCTTCAACTCTTCAGGTCCGAGCTTGTAAGGACGTTTGCACATAGGTTCCGTGCCAGGTTCAAGATCAATAACGAATTCAACTGGCCGGTGCGGAGGCATTCCTGGAAGCTCTTCTGTAAAGACGTCTTGATATTCACAAACGACTGGAATTTGCGAGATGGCATCCAATTCACCCTTCTCATTGAGAGAAAACAGACGGATTGTATTATCCCGAGCGGCAAAGACAATTACATCCTCAGACAAATGAGTCAATTGAATCTGCCTGGCAGCACAATCAAGATGTGCCTTGTGCTTAGAAAGCCAATCCATTCCGAGAATAAGATCAATATCCGAGTTACCAAGAACCATAGGAGAAGAAAGAAACTTGTAGTCGCCCAATGTGATAGTAACATCCAGAGCCATCATTTTGGTGTTCATGAACAAACCCGGAGAAGAAACCGCTATCGGCTTAGGCAAATCAATAGTATGCACATCATGCATAGATGCAAAAGGCTTCGATAAAAATGATAACGATGCACCAGTGTCAAAAAGAACTCTTGCAGGAATGTCATTAACAGGAAGGTTACCCATGATCACATCTGGAGAGTCCTCTGCCTGAGCTGCATTCAGCAAGTTGACCTTGGCAGACTTGGTGTTATGCTTGACCATAGCGGTACTTTCCGATCGGACAGGAGGAGGAGGAGGAAGACGCCTCTGGTTGAAACACTTGTTGGAATAGTGACCCTTCTGTTGGCACTTGTTGCACGTGACCTCTGAAAGCGGACGGTGATACGGAGCACTCGATCTTGGAGCTTGAGACGAAGTCTTGTTCTGAAAGCCAGGGTTGGGTGGGTGGGAAGATCCACCGCCACCTTTGCTCTTCTGCTGATATGGCTGACGGAATGGAGGAGGAGGAAGCCAATACTTCTGCTGCTTGGCCACTTGAGTAGAGGAAGAAGGAGTAACATCTCTGACTCGCTTCTTGGAAGCATCACACCTCAACTGAGCAGCCTCTTGCTTCAATGCCATGTTGTAGAACTCATCGTATCTCAAGGGCTCGAAGAGAACAAGAGCTATCTGGATTTCTTCTCTGAGACCACCCCTGAACTGATATATCATGCTCTTCTCATCAGAGACGTCCTGCTTGGCAAAGCGGGCGAGCTTCTGGAACAACTTGTTGTAGTCATAGACAGACAAAGAGCCTTGCTTCAGGTTACGGAATTCCTCACGCTTGCTTTCAACCACGCTCTGAGGAATATGATGAGCTCGGAAATCTCGACGGAAATCATCCCAAGTGATAACACGTCCACCTCTGGAATCCTTGTACTGCTGGAACCATTCTGTAGCTTGATCTTTGAGTTGGAAGGAAGCGAACTTGACAAAGTCCTCAGGCCTGACGTTACTGCACTCGAAATGCTTGCACAGATCCACTAGCCAACCGTCAGCATCGGTTGCCTCAACACAATTGCTGAAAGTCTTTGGCCCGTTAGCAAGGAACTGGTTGAGTGTAGCAAAGTGATTCTGATTGTTGCCTTGATTCCCTTGGTTGCCTTGATTGCGCTCTTGAAGAATTTGCATGATCAACTGTGTGTTTGCATTGGTTGTGGCCATCACAGCTTGCCATGCCTCCGGAGGAGGTGGAGGTGGTGGCGGATCAGGATTCGGAGTCGTGCGTGTTGGAGGAGCCATCCTGAAGAGGTTGACCACCATTAGCACATTGATAGACAAATATTGAAGCTGAATCCAACGGAATGAAAATTGCAACATATAGTCTTCACATCCGAACAAAATGAACGAATGTATTCCTCTTGAAATGGTCACATATCCAGAAATTGAGAAGCCACTTAGAGTTAAGGTAGAGAAATAAATCAACAAGGTATGGATCAAGAACGAATAATCGGTAAGAAATCTCAATCTCAAACCAATATCCGTGGAAGAAGAACTAGAGCTACTAGAATTCCCACCTATGAAACTCCCGAACCTTTCCGGTTATGCAATCAGGTGTTGGGGATACAGGGGAAGCATAATATCTCACCTGAACTAGCAAATCCTACATCCAGCTATATCCATCCTTCAACACATAACCAAGAAACCTTCGGAAACCAACTACCTCAACCTTCGAAAAGCATCCGTTATACAAGTTATGGCGATACTCCTGAACTCCCACCCCAGTACTGGGTGGCGTCGAGGTTATCTCTCACCAACGAACTGCATAAAAGAGATTTTCGATGTCGGCGTACTAAACTCAGGTATTCCAGAACTGCAATGATAAAATTATGACGACAGCACCTCAGAGCTCAACTCCCCGGGACACTTCCACTAAACCCCTGACAGGAGGCACCAAGACAATGTTCTCATCATAAAACCATCGGAATGATTCCAAGATACCCGCGTGATCCTAAATTTTTTTTAGTGAAATTTGAGAAGGGAAGAGCCAAAACTATACGTCAGGATGCCTTACCAGAGCGATGAGGATACTGGGGAGTAAAAAGAATTCCTAAACTCTCCGATATATAATTCCTAAATGACTCAAAACATTTTTCTAAACACAACGCAGCCACTAGAAACGATCAAGCAATGGGGCTCCTAAGGTCGGGACCGGCTCTGATTACCAACTTGTAACACCCTCGATGCGACTATATCTCCCACGTGTCGAAGCACGACTTAGAGGCATAATCGCATTGAAGGCATATGTCGCAAGTTAGGCAATCTTCACAACATCCCATGTAATATAAATAATAAAGGGGAGATACATAGTTGGCTTACACTCGCCACGTCAATCATGTACATAAATAACATTACATCATCCAAACACTCATGGCCCGACTACGGCGCGAAAATAAAAGATAACCCAACAAGAGACACGGTCCCAATCACCCCCAACTGGTCACCACTACTGATCATCAGGAAAAGAAACATAGTAATGTTGTGAGTCCTCGTCGAACTCCCACTTGAGCTAAAACGCGTCTCCTGGAGCAGAATCATCAGGCTCTGCATCTGGTGTAATAGTAATCTGTGAGACACAGGGACTCAGCAATCTCGCACCCTCGCGATCAAGACTATTTAAGCTTATAGGTATGGCAAGGTAAATATATGTGGAGCTGCAGCAAGCGACTAGCCTATATGGTGGCTAACTTATTCGCAAAAGAGAGCGAGAAGAGGAGGCAAAGCGCGGGCGAGAAACTAGAGAACAACCTGCGCAAACATTACTCCAACACCATGTCCACTTCCTGGACTCCACCGAGAAGAGGCCATCACAGCAACACACTCAGTTGATTCATTTTAGTTAAGTTAAGGTTCATGTTATCTACAACCGGACATTAACAAACTCCCATCTGCCCATAACCGCGGGCACGGCTTTCGAAAGTTCAAATCCCTGCAGGGGAGTCCCAACTTAGCCCATGACCAGCTCTCCTGGTCAACGAAGGAATATACCTCCTCCCAAGATGTTCCGATCAGACTCGGTATCTCGGTTCTTCAAGACACTTCGACAAGTTAAAACAAGACCAGCAACACCGCCCGAATGTGCCGACAAATCCCTATAGGAGCTGCACATATCTCGTTCTCAGGGCACACTCAGATGAGCAAGACGTCGGGTAGGCTAGCCCAGAGTTGCCCCTGGTAGCCCCGGACATCGCTCGGTTGGACCAATACTCAGAGGAGCACTGGCCCGGGGGGGGGGGTTAAAATAAGATGACCCTTGAGTCTGCAGAACCCAAGGGAAATAAAAGGCTAGGTGGAAAATGGTAAAACCAAGGTTGGGCATTGCTGGAAAAGCGTTAATCAAGGCGAACTATCAAGGGGTTCCCATTATAACCCAACCGCGTAAGGAACGCAAAATCCGGGAACATAACACCGATATGACGGAAACTAGGGCGGCAAGAGTGGAATAAAACACTAGGCGAGAGGCCGAGCCTTCCACCCTTTACCAAGTATATAGATGCATTAAGATAACATAGCAATATAATGATATCCCAACATGTAAATAAATAAATGTTCCAACAAGGAACGGCCTCCAATCTTCACCTCCAACTAGCAACGCTATAAGAGGGGCTGAGCAAAGCGGTAACATAGCCAATCAACGGTTTGCTAGGACAAGGTGGGTTAGAGGTTTGACATGGCAATTTGGGAGGCTTGAAAGCAAGTGGTAGGCAACGTAGCATTGGCATAGCACAAGAGCGAGCAAACTAGCATAGCAAAGATAGTAGTGATTTCGAGGGTATGATCAGCTTGCCTGCACAGTTGTCAGAGTTGACTGGATCCTCGAAAGCAAACTCAACGGGCTCCTCGTTAGAGAACTCGTCTCCCTGCTCTACCCAAACAAGACAAACAAGCAACAAGGACACAATCAACCACGTGCAAGGATCAAGCAATATGATGCAAAGATGATATGCTATGCGGGATGTGATGCGGGATGCAAAATGCAAGATATGACAGGAAATGCATGAACCTGGCCTGAACTTAGAAAACCAAGTGTATCACTGGAAAGATGGGATGAAATCGCTTGAAAACGATATAAAGAACGCCGGAATCGGAGTTACGGTTTGGAAATGGCAAGCGATTCAAAAATGACATCGGTCTGCGATTTACAGCAAGTAGGTATCTAAATGCAATGAGATGAACAAGCTACAGCACCCAAACATGGCAACAAAATACATGGCAGGGATGCATTCAAGATGCTTAACAAAAGTCTAGCACTGAGTTACGGCCAATTCATCCATTAACAGGTTCAAACAAGCATGGAAAAAATGCATATGGAAAACAGATCTCAGACTTAGTGAAATCAACACTTGTTTGCAATTTCAGATCAGGTAGCACTCTTCGGAACAACAAAACTACATGCTATAGGACCTGAACGTGGCAAAGTAAAGCATCGCATGGAGCTACTCGAAGAGCTTAACAAAAGTCCCTTAGTGACCTTGAGCCAAAAGGGATCAGAAAATATAATTGCAAGCATGTAAACATGGCAAAAACATAATCAGTTTTCAGACTTAGTGAAAACTGGCACATGCTGAAACATAACTCAAGTAGGCATGTTTACGAGCTCGATGCACTCACTATGGTGCAAGTCATGGCAAGACAAGCATACATACATAAGGAAGGCACAAAATGCAAGCTAGACATGGCAAGAACAATAGCATAGCATGCACGGATCAACTAAACGTCACCTGCAAAATTGCAAACAAGTTGACAATCTGCCCAGATTCACAAAGTAGGAAAAGTAGAGCTCGATTGACTCAAGCAAGGGTGCTCCATAAATGCAAACAAAGACATGGATGGATATAGCACCACAAGATTAACAAAACATCCTTACTGATCATCCCCAAAAGAGGCACGGATCTCTAGGAAACAACATGAACATATGGCAATATGAGATAAACAGCTCAAGGACTTAGTGGAAATACTAAGTCCCTGAAAACAGAATTACCAAGTGCACCACTTTGCAAGCTTGCACAAGACACCACACACATCACAAAAATGCATGGGTTGCACCTCTGGAAAGATGACAAAACCCTTAACAAAACATATGTAGAACTTATGGGCATATCATGCACATAATAATCATGGCAAAAATGACAAAAAGCTAAACGGAGTAGCAGATCTGGCAATTATCTCAAGTAGCCCTCTTCTAACAGCATTTCGGGCATCAATATGAACTCAAATGAAAATGATGTAATGGAATGAAATGATGTACTCTCTGAGATGAACATTTTGATATGCTATATGCATGAATCGGAGCTACGGATGCAAAGTTACAGGGCTATGAAGAAAGGCACATGGATCTGAGAATTTCGGGACTTAGAGAAAATTCAACATCCGGATTAGGGTTCACTGTTCATCCCGATCTAGATCTCACGCATGCACTGTTCACGGCGGCGGATCCGAGGTCGGCGAGGACGGAGGAGGCGGCGGCCGGCGCGGCCTGGGGCCGGCGATGGCCGGGGCGGCTCGCGGCGGGCGGAGGAGGCGTGCGGCCCGCGGCGGCTCGTCGGCGGGCAGAGGCGAGCTCGGCCACCGGAGTTGGAGCGGGGCGGCGGCGGTGGAGGACCTCGCCGGCGCGGGCGGCGCGGCATGGAGGTGAGGGAGAGGCGCGGGCGGCGCTGGGTCTAGGCCTCGGGGGCGGGGACGGGCCTCCCGGGCCGCGGCGGCGGGGTGGAACGGTGGCACCACGTGGCAGGACGTGGTTGGCGCGGACGGCGGTGGCGGCTTTGTCCGCCCAAGACGGACGTGTCCGGCGGCGGCGCGAGGGAATTTTAGGGTTTCGGAGAGGGAGATCCGGATTTCGGGGAAGGGGTCTTTAAATAGGCATAGAGGGAGCTAGGAGAGTCCAAATGAGGTGCGGTTTTCAGCCACGCGATCGTGATCGAACGCTCTAGATGATGGAGCAGGTTTACGTGGGTTTTGGGCCAAATTGGAGGGGTGTTGGGCTGCAACACACACGAGGCCTTTTCGGTCCCTCGGTTAACCGTTGGAGTATCAAACGAAGTCCAAATGGTACGAAACTTGACAGGCGGTCTAGCGGTAGTAAACCAAGGCCTCTTGGCAAGTTTCGGTCCAATCCGGAAATGTTTAATCCCCACACACGAAAGAAAGCTAGAAATGACCACCGGAGGAGAACGAAGCGCCGGAATGCAAAACGGACAATGGGGAAAATGCTCGAATGCATGAGATGAACACGTATGCAAATGCAATGCACATGATGACATGATATGAGATGCATGACAACAACAACAACACACGGAGACAAAGACCCGAACCCGAGAAAATAAAATAACTTAACGCCGGCGCTCCTATCTCCTCCGGTGCCCCTTTCTACCTCTTTTCGTGTGTGGGCATTAAACATTTCCGGATTGGACCGAGACTTGCCAAGCGGCCTTGGTTTACTACCGGTAGACCGCCTGTCATGTTTCGTGCCATTTGGACTTCGTTTGATACTCCAACAGTTAACCGAGGGACCGAAAAGACCTCGTGCGTGTTGCAGCCCAACACCCTTCCAATTTGGCCCAAAACCTACCTAAACCTCCTCCATCATCTCGGTTGTTCGATCATGATCGCGTGGCCGAAAACTGCACCTCATTTGGACTCTCCTAGCTCCCTCTACCTATATATATGTGATCTTCTCCAAAAATTCGCGGTACAACCCTACCCTAACCTTCCCCGCCACCGTCGGACATTTCATCCCGCGCCGCCGGACATGTCCGCGCCGCCGGCCACCTCACCTCCACCAATCCGGACTCGCCACGTCGCCCTTCCCCGCCGCCGCAGCCAACAGGCACCCGCCATCTGGCGCGCGCCGCCTCCCATGACCGCACTGCACCGCGCCCGGCCCGCCGAGGCCCGGATCTGGCCCTCCGGCCCCGTGCCGCCCATCCCGTCGCCGCCGGCTGCCCGCGGCCGCCTCCTATGCGTAGCGCCCCGCGCCGGGGAGCTGCCTCCCACGACCGCACTGCACCGCGCCCGGCCCGCCGAGGCCCGGATCTGGCCCTCCGGCCCCGTGCCGCC
>NC_041392.1:384147552-384199630 GCF_002162155.2 Triticum dicoccoides | reverse complement strand
TCCTGTGCGTAGCGCCCCGCGCCGGGGAGCGCCTCGGCCGCCAGCTCCTTCCTCAAGTCCGGTCGGCACCGGCCGGCGCCACCACTCCGCCGCCTCGCCATCAACGCCCCGCCGCGGCAAGCTCCGCCGACCGCCCGAGCCGGTCCCCGCACCACCGTGCACCGCCGCCCTTCGCGACCACCGCCGGCGGCTGCCGCTCTAGCGACCTAGCCGCACCACCGCGTCCCTCGACGTCCGGCGACCTCCAGCTTCCTCTCCGGTGAGTTCGACATTCCGGCAAACCTCGTTTTCCGCGCCGGCCCGATCTGGATCTCAGATCCAAAATCACCTCGAGTTGACTTTTTCCTCTGAACCCTAATCATTTTGCATATTTCATCACATCGTAACTCATTATCCGTAGCTCCGTTTTGTGCATGTAGCATATCAAAATGTTCATCTCGATGAGTACATCATTTCATCTCAGTGTATCATTTTCATTTGAGCTCACCTTGATGCCCAAAATGTTGTTGGAAGAGGGCTATGTGAGTCTGTTGTCAGATCTGTTTCAGCAAATAGCTATTTGTCATTTTGCCATGATTAATGTGTGCATGATATGATCCTGAGCTCTACATGTGTTTTGTTATATGCCATGCCGTGTTTATAGGGGTATATGCCATGTATTTTTGTGATATTTGTGGTACTAGCACAAGCTTGCAAAGTAGCGTAATCAGTAATGCTGATTTCAGGGACTTAGAATTTCTCTAAGTCCTTGTCCTGATTTTGTCGTTATGCCATATGTTCATGTTGTTTCCTAGTGATCCGTGCCTCTTTTGAGGATGATCAGTAAGGATGATTTGTTAATATTGTGGTGCTCTATCCATCCATGTCTTTATTTGCATTTATGGAGCACCGTAGCTTGAGTCAATCGAGCTCTACTTTTGATATATCGTGAATCCTGGCAGATTGTTGACTTGTTAGCGATTTTGTCGAGGATGTTGCTATTGATCCGTGCATGCTATGTTGTTGTTCTTGCCATGTCTAGCTTCTATGCCATGCATTCTTGATGGGTGTATGCTTAGTTTGTCATGCCATGCTCTGTAGTGAGTGCATCGAGCTCGTAAACATGCCTACTCGTTAACTGTTTTCCATGCTCCAGTTTTTCACAAAGTCTGAGATTTGTTTATGTTTTTGCCATGTTCACATGCTTGCAATTGTATTGTCTGATCCCTTTTGGCTCAAGATCACTAAGGGACCTTTGTTAAGTTCTTTGAGTAGCTCCGTGTCATGCCTGGATTTTTCATGTTAAGTTCCTGTAGCATGTACTTTTCATGCTCTAAAGTGTGCTTCCTGATGATAAATTCCAGACTTGTGTTAATTTCACTAAGTCTGAAACCTGTTATCATTTGCACTTTTGCCATGCTTGTTTGAACCTGTTAATGGATGAATTAGCCATAGCTCAGTGTCCATCTTTTGTCAAGCATCATGAGTGGATCCCTGCCAGGTATTGTGTATGTTTGGGTGCTATAGCTTATTTATCTTGATGCATTTAGATGGCTACATGCTGTTTATCGCAAACCGGTGCCATATTTGTTTTGCTTGCCATTTCCAGACCGTGCATCCGATTCCGGTGATCTTTATATCGTTTTCAACCGAAATCACCTCACCTTTCTAGTGGCACTCTTGGATTTCCATGTTGAGGCCAGGTTAAATCATTCCTTTCCAAATCATGCATATGCTGAAACATAACTCAAGTAGGCATGTTTACGAGCTCGATGCACTCACTACAGTGCAAGTCATGGCAAGACAAGCATACATCCATCAAGAAGGCACAAAATGCAAGCTAGACATGGCAAGAACAATAGCATAGCATGCACGGGTCAACTATAACATCACCGGCAAAATTGCAAACAAGTTGACAATCTGCCTAGATTCACAAAGTAGGAAAAGTAGAGCTCGATTGACTCAAGCTAGGGTGCTCCATAAATGCAAACAAAGACATGGATGGATAGAGCACTACAAGATTAACAAAACATCCTTACTGATCATCCTCAAAAGAGGCACGGATCTCTAGGAAACAACATGAACATATGGCAATATGGGATAAACAGCTCAAGGACTTAGTGGAAATGCTAAGTCCCTGAAAACAGAATTACCAAGTGCACCACTTTGCAAGCTTGCACAAGACACCACACACATCACAAAAATGCATGGGTTGCACCTCTGGAAAGATGACAAAACCCTTAACAAAACATATGTAGAACTCATGGGCATATCATGCACATAATAATCATGGCAAAAATGACAAAAAGCTAAATGGAGTAGCAGATCTAGCAATTATCTCAAGTAGCCCTCTTCTAACAGCATTTCGGGCATCAAGATGAACTCAAATGAAAATGATGTATTGGATTGAAATGATGTACTCTCTGAGATGAACATTTTGATATGCTATATGCATGAATCGGAGCTACGGATGCAAAGTTACAGGGCTAGGAAGAAAGGCACATGGATCTGAGAATTTCGGGATTAGGGTTCACCGTTCATCCCGATCTAGATCTCGCGCACGCACTGTTCACGGTGGCGGATCCGAGGTCGGCGAGGACGGAGGAGGCGACGGCCGGCGCGGCCTGGCGGGAGGAGGCCGGAGCGGCGTGGCCTGGGGCCGGCGATGGCCGGGGCGGCTCGCAGCGGGCGGAGGAGGCGTGCGGCCCGCGGCGGCCGAGGCGGCGGCGGCGGCTCGTCGGCCGGCGGAGGCGAGCTCGGCCACCGGAGTTGGAGTGGGGCGGCGGCAGTGGAGGACCTCGCCGGCACGGGCGGCGCGGCGTGGAGGCGAGGGAGAGGCGCGGGCGGCGCTGGGTCTGGGCCTCGAGGGCGGGGACGGGCCTCCCGGGCCGCGGTGGCAGGGTGGAACGGCGGCGCCATGTGGCAGGACGTGGTTGGCGCGGACAGCGGCGGCGGCTTTGTCCGCCCAAGACGGACGTGTCCGGCGGCGGCGCGAGGGAATTTTAGGGTTTCGGAGAGGGAGATCTGGATTTCGGGGAAGGGGTCTTTAAATAGGCATACAGGGAGCTAGGAGAGTCCAAATGAGGTGCGGTTTTCGGCCACGCGATCGTGATCGAATGCTCTAGATGATGGAGTAGGTTTACGTGGGTTTTGGGCCAAATTGGAGGGGTGTTGGGCTGCAACACACACGAGGCCTTTTCGGTCCCTCGGTTAACCGTTGGAGTATCAAATGAAGTCCAAATGGTACGAAACTTGACAGGCGGTCTACCGGTAGTAAACCAAGGCCGCTTGGCAAGTTTCGGTCCAATCCGGAAATGTTTAATCCCCACACACAAAAGAAAGCTATAAATGACCACCGGAGGAGAAGGTAGCGCTGGAATGCAAAACGGACAACGGGGAAAATGCTCGAATGCATGAGATGAACACGTATGCAAATGCAATGCACATGATGACATGATATGAGATGCATGACAACGACAACAACACACGGAGACAAAGACCCGAACCCGAGAAAATAAAATAACTTAACGTCGGAAACGGCAAGAGTTGGAGTACAAATAGGGAAAGTTACATCTGGGGTGTTCCATTCCTCCTGGTTATGAACAGGATAAAGGATTGCCGCGAGGGAGATGCAATCTCAATTTTCTGCAGTAATTACACGGACGAGGGAATCCTTAACGTTGTAAGTCGTCGTGATACTACACGCTTCGCTGACTTGGTGTCCATAGTACAAAAATACTGTGCGATGGAAAGCGCCTGGAAAACCGAAATAGAATTTTGGGATAATCCGGCCTTGAGGGTGCATCATCATAGGACACTCGGGATAAACACCAAAAAGCCAAAACCCTCTACAGGGCATGGAACCGTACTGGAACGGTGGCTTGATGGACCCTGTAGAATCCACAGTACAGAGGACACCACACCAACTCACAGCCTTAGAGCATGTTGGATACTCCGGCAGGTGGCCAAAATTGGCGAGGACCTCTTAATTCTGGAGGCCGCAGAAAGCCAGCCCGAGGACACCAGTACCGTTCTCACAGTCTTTGAGACTTTCGCATCAAACAGTATGCGAAAAAGAACACTCCGCAGCCTCGCCGAAGTCTATCAAGTTGCAACAATAAATCCATGGAGCGACACTGCTATTACCTTCAACGCAAGTGATGAACCTAGATTCCGAACAGCCCGAGCACTAGCCGCATTGGTCCTCAGTCCCATAGTGGACGACTTTCGCCTCACCAAGGTGTTCATGGATGGAGGCAGCGGACTGAACCTCATTTATGAGGAAACCCTTCAAAAAATGGAAATAGAATAGAACTGCATCGAGCGAAGCAGCACAATCTTTAGAGGAATAATCCCCAGTCGGGAAGCACGCTGCACAGGAAAAATCACACTAGATGTGGTGTTCGGCACGCCAGATAATTACAGGTCCGAAGAAGTCACGTTTCAGGTGACCCCGTTCAAAAGTGGATATCACGCTTTACTGGGACGGGAAGCATTCTCAATCTTCCAAGCAATACCCCATTACGGGTACATGAAGCTTAAGATGCCCAGGCCGAACGGAATTATCACTCTAGCTAGTGATCCGGACGTAGCACTCCGCGCCGAAAACAAGACGGCCGCATTAGCCCTTGAGGCACTATCCGAAGCCTTAGCGGCCGAGGAACTGACTGTGCTGCGCTCCATGGTTAACAGGGATGATGTGATACTCTATAAGAGATCCAAATCCACATCCTTCAAGCCAGCTGACGAAATAGTCAAATTCCAGGTCCATCCAACGGACCCCAATAAAACATCTTCCATCGGGGCATGACTGAACCCTGATGTAGACGCCGCACTGCGAGAGTTCCTACGAGAGAACTGGGACATTTTCGCCTGGCACCCCTCAGACATGCCAGGGATCCCACGCAGGCTGGCCGAACACAGCTTAAATATCCTTAAAGGATTCAAACCTGTCAAACAAGCCCTTCGGCGTTTTTCCGAACCCAAGAGACAGGCTATGGGAGAGGAGCTAGCCAAGCTATTGGAGGCCGGATTCATTAGAGACATAAAACATCCGGACTGGCTAGCAAACTTGGTGATGGTACCAAAGAAGGACAAATCCTGGCGCCTGTGTGTCGATTTTAAAGACCTCAACAAGGCTTGCCCAAAGGATCCCTTCCCCCTCCCCCGTATCGATCAAATTATCGATGCCACCGCAGGCACGATTTGTTGTGTTTCCTCGATGCATACTCCGGATACCATCAAATCAAGATGGCAGAATCAGACCAAGCCGCAACAACATTCATCACACCATACGGCCCATTCTGCTTCAACACAATGCCCTTCGGGCTGAAAAACGCCGGCGCAACATATCAGCGCATGATCCAGACATGTTTGGCAAATCAGATCGGCAAAACAGTGGAGGCGTATGTTGATGATGTGGTCCTCAAATCAAGACATGTCGAATCTCTAGTAGACGACTTGAGGCTTACATTCGATAACCTCCGAAAATATGACATCAAGCTCAACCCGGAAAAATGCGTCTTCAGCATTCCAGCCGGAAAGCTCTTGGGCTTCATTGTATCCGGTAGAGGAATTGAAGCAAATCCAGCCAAGATCCGAGCTTTGTCACAATTGGATATCCCAAAGAACCTCAAACAAATACAAAAATTAATCGGATGTGTGGCGGCTTTAAGCCGCTTCATCTCCCGCTTGGGAGAAAAGACACTACCCCTCTATCGCCTCTTTCGGCACACCAAACACTTCGAGTGGACGGAGGCCGCCACGGCCGGACTTGATGAAATAAAAGCCATATTGGCAACAAACACAGTCCTGGCCGCGCCAAACACCGGCGAACCAATGTTATTGTACATTGCAGCAACACATCAAGTTGTCAGCGCAGTGCTTGTTGTCGAGAGGGAAACGGATGGACACAAATTCCCCCTTCAAAGGCCGGTCTACTACGTATCCACTGTCCTCACTCCATGCAAATCACGGTACCCGCATTATCAAAAGATTGCATACGCGGAATTCATGGCATCCCGGAAGCTACGACACTACTTTCAAGAGTGTTCCATAACAGTAGCCTCGGAAGTACCACTCAACGATATTATAATCAACTGCGACGCAACGAGCCGGATTGCAAAATGGGCCATCGAGCTTCTCCCGTTCGATATAACCTATAAGCCACGGCGAGCTATTAAATCGCAAGTTTTGGCCGACTTCGTCGCAGAATGGACGGAGGCCGAGCTCCCTAAAGAGTACGACACATATTCAAACTGGATTATGCATTTCGACGGCTCCAAAATGTTGGCCAGACTGGGGGCTGGCGTCATCCTGACGTCCCCCACAGGAGACACAGTCCAATATGTGCTCCAAATCATGTACATGGATTCCAACAATGCAGCCGAATATGACGCCCTCCTACATGGTCTCCGGATAGCAGTATCCATGGGTATCAAGTGCCTACAGGTACGCGGGGATTAAAACCTCACGATATCCCAAATAAATGGAGACTTCGACGCCAAGGACCGAAAAATGGCAGCTTACCGCAACGCCGTCCTAAAAATGTCAGCTCAGTTTGAAGGGCTGGAGTTTCACCATATAGCCCGAGAAAACAATCAAGCAGCGGACGTCCTGGCATGCATCAGAGCAAAACGTGATGCAGTCCCCCCCAACATCTTTTTGGAAAGATTGTTCAAGCCATCCGTAGCATGGGAGGGGGAACCCACAAATAACAGCCGGGACCTAGCCGCACCACACAATGCCGAACAATCTGACACAATTGGAGGCTCTGCCAATGAAATTACACCTTCAGCCCACGTAATAATGGCGGTCATCGCCCCGTGGACAGAACCATTCCTAGCCTACCTTACTAGGCAGGAACTCCCGGAGGACCAAAACGAGGCCCGCTGCATAGTGCGGCGATCTAAAGCCTATAGAGTCCATGAGGGAGAGCTTTATAAGAAAAGCACTACCGGAGTCCTTCAAAGGTGCATCTCCGAAGAGGAAGGGTGGAACCTTCTGGCTGAAATTCATGCTGGACTCGGTGGCCACCACGCCGCTGCTCGGTCCCTTGTTAGCAAGGCTTTCCGTACAGGCTTTTATTTGCCGACGGCCCGGGCAGACGCTCAGGACCTAGTCCAACGATGCGCTGGTTGCCAACTTTTTGCCAACCAAAGCCATATGCCACCCACCGCACTCCAAACTATACCCATCACCTGGCCTTTTGCGGTCTGGGGGCTTGACATGGTCGGACCCCTTAAAGGTGGGACCGATAGGAAAAAATACTAACTGGTCATGGTGAATAAATTCACCAAATGGATAGAAGCCAAGCTTGTTAAAACGGCCGAATCCGGACCCGTGATAGACTTCATATCCGGGATTGTACACCGTTATGGCATCCCCCACAGCATCATAACCGATAAGGTACAAACTTTACCGCCGACGAGGTAAAACTCTGGTGCAAAAACATGGGCATCAAGCTCGATTATGCTTCCGTCTATCACCCACAAACCAACGACCAGGTCGAACGTGCAAATGGTCTTATCATGAGCGGCATTAAACCCAGACTGGTGCGGTCCCTCAAGGAATCTAACACGCACTGGGTAGAGGAGCTCCACTCCGTGCTATGGGGGCTACGGACCATGCCAAATCGCACCACCGGATACACACCATTTTTTATGGTGTCCGGCGCAGAGGCAGTTCTGCCCTGCGACATAATTCATGACTCACCTAGAGTGCGTGTGTACGAAGAAAGAGAAGCCAAGCTCGATCGGCAGGACAACTTGGACGCCCTGGAGGAGGAGCGTGACGTGGCAAAAGCCCGTTCTGCATTTTATCAACAGCAGGCCCGAAGATATCAAAGCAAAGAAGTACGGGCCAAAAATTACAATGTTGACGAACTAGTTCTACGCCTGCCGGATAAGAAAAAGGACAAACTCAAGCCCAAGTGGGAAGGTCCATTCATAATCGACCAAGTCCTGACTGGCGGGGCGTACCGCCTGTGAGATGCGTCGGATAACCGACTCGAGCCGAACCCGTGGAACGCCACCCGTCTCCGAAGATTCTATGCCTAGCGCTGGACTCTATGTTCGTCTCCTTCCTCTGTCCATTTTTTGTATTTTTCTGTCTTACATTTCTCTCCTTCCCCTCTTTTCTTTTATAGCCCTTAAAGGCTCATCTAGTGACGCGCCACTCGCGCTCATTAAACCTAGGGGCTTCTTTAACAGAAGCTTATTTATACGGGCTTCACGCCCAACACATGCGTCAAACTTCCGCATGTACCTTTTTCTTCACCATTATATGCATCGATATGACTTAAGTTTTGGCCAAGCTGGGTTGCCTGGCTCCTGTGCTTACCCCTACGTTCTTGATTGTTCGGCTAGGCGGTAAAGGGAGCACCTCTACGATTGTTACTACCGGGTCAGCCAGATGTGTACCTTAGACTGGGTGAAGCCGAAAGCTAGCGTTCTTAAGGGAATATTCGGTCGGTGAGATAAAAGATGATCTTTTTACTCATTTTATGCGCCCCCAGATGCTTTTTCTGCGTCTTTTTACGCAGTCCGGACATGCACTTTAGGGCATGCCTCCCAGCGAAAGGAAACCCTAACAGAACTATTCTCTCTGGAAGATTTTTCTTACTAACCATGTAACATAACATAACTAGTTGGGCACTTGTCTGATAAAGCACTAATGACCCCTACGCCTAGTCTCCACGCATACCACGGTTCTTATATAACCGCTATGGTATTCGAACACACTCCGGACCGTCAGGTCCCGAGGTTGAAGCGAAAAGGTTAGCAACGACAAACGATCTACAATCCGGCTATAAGGCATTACACATGTCAATTCAAAATTACATAGTCATTCTGACTGATTTTATTCCTCTTCTATACCATCTAACAAGCTGTCTAATTTACAGTCCTCCTGGGAATACTTCGCGGCCAACTCTACTTGGCCGTATACTAAGCTCACAGGGATCTCCTTCCCATCAGGCCCCACTGGTCCGACCTCGGCCATGTGCTTTGGGTCAGACTTCGTAAAATGGGTCTTCACCATGGCCCAAGCTTCCCTAGCGCCTTGTTGGCAGGCCGATATCTTCCACAACCGGAAGCGCCGCCGAGCTCCCTTCAGCTTCTCCGCAAGCTCTCCAAGGCCCTCGGGCATGGAGTGGGCAGGCCATAAGGCTTGGGCAACACCTCCCATCGCCTGCCGAATTCGCTCGTGCAGTTGCATGAGTTCGGGAAGAAGGTCACCCGTAGAACCGGGCATTTCCTGTGCAGGACGACCTGTGAGCATACCTACAGACATTACTCTATTAGTCGACTTCCTCGTTGAACTCTTTTTTTCAAAGTTCGTTCAAGCACTTACAGAATATGCCGCGTCGAAGCCGCTGATTCTCCCTTGCGGAGTCCGACAGCTGGCCACGAACATCTTTAAGTTCGACGTCCAGCCTGGTGTTGGCATCCTGAAGATCATTCTTCTCTCACCTCACCTTTGTTAACGTACTCTCACTGGCCTTTAGACGGCGTAAGAGTTGTTGCTTTTCCGGATCGAGTCTGGCGCCATCTGCAACATGATTTGTCAGATTTGCACCCACACCGCACAATACTAATCTTTCGAAGCGTATCTTACCTGAGGGGGTCTCTTTGGGCTCCCCAGCTACGGCTAGTGCGGCCTCTAGTTGGACCTTGCACTTTTCCAGCTCCTGGGACAGTACGGTATTCTTCTCTGTAAGAACCTGCTTATTAAATGATCCTTAAATCAGTTGCTCTAACTGTTTAGAGTCTCGGGGGCTACTGGTATATCTATATTTGACCAAAATTTTCTTACCCATATGTCTTTTACATACTGCTCCGTGGCTCTGGCTAAACCATTTTGAGCGGCACGGAGGTAAGCATCTCCTGAATTAAAGGCATCTAAAGCCTCTTGGGAGAAACAAGCGTCGCGTAGAACTATCCGGCGACGCCTGTGGTTCATGGCACTCTCCACTTCAGAATTTGTGGCAGACAGCCTGTCCGCATCCTCTGTCGGAGGAGCGTCCGGTGCGCGCCTTGTGCTCACCTCCACTTCCTGGCCAGACGTTGGAGCCTGGCTGGTGGGGGCGCGATTGGCAACCTCTCCGGATGTAGTCCGGCGAGGTCTCTTCGTTCTAAAGATAGCACGAACGTTAATATGCCCTGACAGAATAACACCAGGGAAACAGAGGTTGCGCTATACCTTTGCGCCGGCATCTCAGTCCGGACTGCATTCCTTTTTGACCCACGGGGTCCTGCGGCCCCTTGTTGGCTAGCCGCCGCAGGTTCGGCCTCCTGCCTCGGAAATCTCCCCTGCAAAACACGGTTGTCGTCAGAAACACCGGAAAACGTGAGAGTGGAATCTCTCTCAAGGGAATGAGACTCCGGTTTCTGTCACCTGGGAGGCCAGGATTAACCCTGGGTAATCAGCCGTGATGGCTACCAAGGTATTGTCCTTGCTTAGCTGATGGAACACCCTGTCGATAAGCTCCACCGATATGTCCGAGTCCTCTTCTGAGTCAGGATCGAGGGACCGTTCTGGGTCCTCGGGCTGTGGAGGGCGGCTGTTTATATCCTTTTACCTCCTGTCGCAGTTCCTGCACTGAAGTCGTTAGACTACATATCTAACCATGGGAGTATAAAACAAACGGGCAAGCGCAATTGTTCACTTACCCAACTTGGAGGATCGTACATACTGAATCCGGCCTGCGGGTTGACACGGAGGAATTCCTCCTTTTCTCCCTTGTACAAAGAGGGTAAGATCTTTACTAAGGCGGCGGCTGAGGCCGGCCCCTTACGACCGTAACGTGTGGCGTCATCCTCCCCATTGAAATCCCACATGGTGTGGCCTCTATATTGAAGCGGTTGCACCCCCCGCATCATGCATGCGGCCATGACTCCAATCATGGTTAGTCCGGAATGAGCCAACAGTCTTATCCGGCCCATCAGGTAAAGGACGTCTCTGTCGCTTTCTCTCTGAGAGCTCCGCGGACGCCAGCTCAAGCGTTTCTTCAATGGAGCACTATTGAACTCAGGGAGACCGACCCGGATAGGGTCCGGTAGCGGGACGTCATCTATATAAAACCATTCCGAAGGCCAGTCCTCGGACGCCTTCTTTGGGGTTCTGGATAGGTATCTGGTCCCGGGGATGCGCCATACTTCGGCTCCGCCCACTTGGTATATAGACCCCTCTCGAGAACGGGGCACCAGGCAGAATAACCTCTTCCATAGCGCGAAATGAGCCTCAACGCCTAAAAATAGCTTGCAAAGGGCGACGAAACCCGCAATATGCAATACGGAGGCGGGCGTGAGATTGTGCAGCTGGAGGCCGTAGAACTCCAGAAGCCCGCGGAGAAATGGATGAATTGGGAATCCCAGTCCCCTTATTAGATAGGGGACGAGGCACACCCGCTCTCCTTTAGAAGGATTGGGGGTGCTCTCCGCTTGTTTTCTGCCATTGTAGGTGGCGAGACCGGCTTGGACCAGGACCATCTATGCCTGAGGGAGAAATCCCTTGGCCTGAAGCGACACTAACTCGCTATGCAGGATGGTGCAACTCTCCCAGTCCCCGGGTTTGGGACCGGAGGGGCGAGGGGAGGAGCTGCGACGGCTGGTCATGTTGGAATGGACCTTTGCTGGAGGCGCTCTGATGATAACTCGCGGAAAGGAGAAGATGTGGTTTGGACCTAAATCCCCATCCCGTTAAATAGGCGGCTCGTTTATACGGCTAGGGGTGTGTATGTAAAAACGCCCTGGCTTTTCGCATTCGTTTGACACATAGAAGACGGCCATTATTGGGTGTGGAAGCCGAGGAGCACTACATTACAAAAATCGGACATTATTCCTACAGGTACACAAGATTGGAGAAGAACCCGCCTTGGAATGCCGAACAATCTGCGCGCCGGACTCATCGTCGTTGAAGCCTGGTTCGGGGGCTACTGAGGGAGTCCTGGATTAGGGGGTGTTCGGGTAGCCGGACTATACCTTCAATCGGACTCCAAGACTATGAAGATACAAGATTGAAGACTTCATCCCGTGTCCGGATGGGACTTTCCTTGGCGTGGAAGGCAAGTTTGGCGATGCGGATATTCAAGATCTCCTATCATTGTAACCGACTCTATGTAACCCTAACCCTATCCGGTGTCTATATAAACCGGAGGGTTGTAGTCCGTAGGCAATCAACTCCATATACAACAATCATACCATAGGCTAGCTTCTAGGGTTTAGCCACCTTGATCTCGTGGTAGATCTACTCTTGTACTACCCATATCATCAATATTAATCAAGCAGGACGTAGGGTTTTACCTCCATCAAGAGGGCCCGAACCTGGCTAAAACATCATGTTCCCTGCCTCCTGTTACCATCCGGCCTAGACGCACAGTTCAGGACCCACTACCCGAGATCCGCCGGTTTTGACACCGACAGGGCCCATTTATTCTTGAGCTTATTTCCAGCATTCGGTTACTTATGGCCCGTTACTAGCCTTTTATGCTTGTGGGCCAAATTTAGCCCGTGGATACAATCGGCCCGTTTGCGGCCCGTTAATCCGTTGGGCCGTTTTCATAGCATCATCAAATATGGCCGATTAACAACATCCCGTTATGGTCGGCCCATGAATGGACAATTCCAAATCTAGCCTGTTTACGGCCCATAATGCGGTCTATTATTGGCCCATGTTTGGCTGATTGATCATACGGCCCGTAGAAGGCCCATTGATGCTATGGCCCGTAGAAGGCCCATTGTTTCTATGTCCCTTAGAAGGCCCATTGTTTCTACGGACCGTAGGAGGCCTATGGTAACTACAGTAAATATGTAGCCCATGGTTATTATGGCCTAGTTTTAAAAATAGGTTATTGCGGCCACTAGTAAACCGCGGAAAAGGAACTGCACTGACTACAAGCAAACAAATAAACAAGACAACAAGGAAATAAATAAGCAAGCAACTTACGCTAGGCTATCACGGCTATTACACATATTACATTCACTTGGCATCAATGTTCGCCACTAGTGCAAATATAGGGAACAGAGCCGCATATCATATACACTGGTTGTCAAAGTTGGCAACCAACGCAAATAAACGACAAAACAAAACAAGTCCAGAACTGAAACCACTTCAGAAGATCTCAAGAAACAATATCCTAGGTACCCATAATGCTGGCAAGATGCTTAGCAAGCTTATTAACTTTCTCTTGTTTGGCGCTTAAATCTTCCAGCGCTTGCTGTTGCACTAGAAATGACATAGCAATGCAAGACACCATACACACGATGTGAGCAACATAACCCTACCAAGTTAGAGCATACATCTCGGGGGGAAATAGGATTGGTCATCTGTCTCTGAATCCTCCTCTGAGGAGCTATCCATAACCAGCGAGATATGCACTTCGTCAGATAGCATAGTCTGCTCTGAAGACCTTGTCTTCACTCTAGAATTTTCCATCACCGTGTCAAATGGCTGATGCACACGAAGAGTAGTTGAATGTACTAACATTGTTGGCAAATGTAATACGTAACAAAAAAATGGATGGCCTGATATAGTCCACATATAAGATGACTAAGGATGGCATTGCAAAACTCACATATATGATGCCTAGCTAAACAAGATGGCGTTGCATAATTCACATAAACGATGAATAAACTAAACAGATGGAATTCACACAAAGCATGTATAAACTAAGCAGATGACATATTTGATGTATAAAGTAAGCAATGCAAGGCACCATATGCATGATATAACCAACATTAGCATACCAAGTTAGAGCAAAGACCTCAGGGGGTAAATAGGAGTGGTCTTCTCCTTCTGAATCCCCCCAGAACAGATATCTTCCTCTCGATTACAATCCGAAATGGGTGGAGGGGGCGGCCTTTGCGCCTACCATGGAGCGATGTCTGCATGAAATTTTATTGCCACACAAGGCTCGTCTCTTTTGCTCTACATGTTCAGTTCCATTGTGTACAATAGCTGACATGCATAGGAATAAAACATAGTGAGATTATGTAAGGAGTGCATGCATAAAAGCAACCCGTGGATAGACCCAAAACCAATGATAGCAGGCAGATAATGGCTTCAGTTAAAAATACATATAATGGCTTCTTTACAGTTTGTTTCCCACCCAACATGAAACTCATAGTAGACACCAGAGATTAACCAGATAGTAGATAGATACTATTGATTTCGGCCCCGATATGTACCCCACAACCATTTAAAAACTCAAGTTTGACCCTTAGTTTGGAGCTGACTCAGAGTCTAATCGGTGAACATGACACTAAAGTAGCATGTAATATTAAGCGATGCATAACGTAAGCAGACATGAAAGATTGCGACCTCTTTTTTGCACCCATGTAGTCCTCGAGGTCATCTGCTCGGTTGATGATGGTAATGTAGTTGTCATGGCTTCCGGAGGTGGGGAAGAAGATCTGAGGCGGCGAAAGACAGTCTGGAGGCCGGATCCCTGCTTTGCTGGACCCTTCTATCATTGGAGCAGCTGAGCTGGGGTGGACGATGGCGCAGCAGAAGCGGGACAAACCACACAAGGTTTTCTTTGACAAATATCTGTAAGATAAGTAACTCTGTCAGGGATCGTTTGAATTGGAGGATTCTAACAACGCATGGATAGGAAATACACAGTAATAAGATAGGAACGCACGTGCAAGACAGAGAATTTAAAAACATAGGATTTCTGCCAATCTGGGTGTTTGGTTCACAAGAATTGGAAGATCACATGATGCAAAGAAGCATGGTGAGATTAAGTTAAACCACAAGAAAATGTTTTGTTATAATGCTATTATGCTACTATCTCTCAGTCTTGTGCTTCATGAATAGGAATTTGAAAAGGAGGACAAGTGGATATTAAAATTCCTATGGTTTTTCTTTCAAGGAGACACTAAAGGAACAAATCCTACAGTTTTCCTTTGCTCCATTCCTTTGAACCAAATGCATGAATAGTAGTACCATGGGAAACTTTCCAATTCCTATGTTTTTCCTTCACTTTTCCTTTCAAGCACTGGCGATTCTAGTAGGCAGGCTTGAGCAAGGAAAAGCCTAGACTCAAAAAATGTTTTTGTGCTACTTCTACTACTTTGGACCCAGGCCACTGCCCTAGTAGATCAACTCCCAGGCCCATCGACAAGTGCACAGCTCAAACGCGTAGAGGTAAATAATGATGGTGTTCAAGAGAGTCCATCACGGATAGATAAGTTGCCTGGTACCTCATTGCTTGTCATATAGTAGGAGAAACTAATCGTGTTTCACGTTACTACGTGTGCTTAGTGGACAATATATATGACATGTAGAGTAAAAAAGAGATGAAACAAGTGTACAACCTCTTTGGCGAAGCCACGTCGATCTCAGCGTGACTGGGTTGGTTAGTGAGGATGATCCGGCTGACTTGGCTATCGGAGGATGGGAAGAAGATCTTAGGCATCTTGAGATGGAGCCCGGGGTACTGCTCCACTGTGATGGAGGGTTTTGTTGTTGGAGCAGCTCCGGTGAGTTGTACAATGGTGAGGCTAAAGCAGGACAAGAGAGACAATGTTAACCTGAGTGGAATTCCAATAGCATCCCCAATAGATGACATAAAATACATAACCATGCAGTGCTAGATGTAAAATACATCAGCCGCTCATCTCTGAACTTAACTGTCGAAACTGAATTTAACTGTCGAAACTGAATTTTGCTGTCGAAACTGAATTTTACTATACAAACTAAACACACTAGTAGCAGCAGCGCATGTGAGAGCTGGGGCAGCTGGTCGTGTAGCAGTTCATCTTCAACCTCCACCCTCTGAGCCGCCAACCACCACCGGCCAAACCGCCACCCCCCGCCAACCGCGATCGGTGGTGCGCCGCCCCGCCCGCCCCGAAACCACTCCCCACCACCGATCCGCCGCCGCCGCCCCGGCCATCCCTCTAGCCCCCCCCCATGCCGAGGTTTTTCTCCGGCGATCCCCACGCCTCTGCCCCAGCACCGTCGGCGACCACCGCCCCCACCTTGAATCCTAGGATAGATAGTGGGGTAACTCTCCGGCGAGCCCCCCTCCCTGCTGCGGCTGGTTCTTCCTTAACTCCGCCGAGGCCCTCCCACCCCCTGAAATTCGACTAACCCAAAAGTCGATTCAGTCGACTGAAGTGTAGCTAAATCAGAGAAGCATCACAAGCAAGAGCAAGAGCGAGAGAAAGAGCAAGAGCGAGAGAAAGAGCAAGAGCAAGAGTAGACCAGGCAAGGGACTGAGAGCCAGAGTAGAGTAGCAGTGCGAGCAAGAGCTAAATAAGTAGTAGCTCATACTGATGCAGATGTCGCCGCCGAGGGAGCGATGCCGTGCAGGAAGTGGGCCGGCGACGCCCCCGTGGATGGAGCCACGCCATGTCGGCTCGGGACCGAGCGCCGGCAGCACCGTGAGATCGAATCAAGAAGAAAATGTGGTGATTAATGTACAACCTCTTTGGTGGCGCCGATTAGGCCTCAGCTTCATATGAGGAAATGGTGGTGATGATGCTCTTTCGGTGGTGCAGGTGAAGACGGTGGTGTGCGAATGGAGGTGGCGCGAAAGACAAGGGGAACATCGGGGCAGCTCCTTGGAGGTGGAGGACGGGGTGGCTGAACTGGCGTGACGACGAGGTCGATGTCTGATCCTCATCCGGTATGGTGGATGATGGTACTCGAGGTGTTGCTGTGGACGACATCGTCGCGGAAGAGACTTCGGCTGGGTGGCGGACGGAGGAGGGTGTGGGGCTTCGCGGGTTTTTGCGGCCTCGATGTACGAATGGATGGGCTGATGGGATGGGAGTGGGGAACCATGGCTTAAGGACACACTTGTCCGAAATGTGGGGTAAGTTATGAAAGTACCCCCACCAATTTGAGCTAGACATTTCTTTCAGTTCAGGGGTATCACGGGCATTTCACGTGTCGGGATTTCGTACGAGGTGGGAGTTTTCGCGCGCGTTGTAATTTTGGGATAGCCAGGCGCTGGTTGAGATGGAGAGAGTTTTCGGAGCACAATGAGACAAAAATATATCTTAAATATTTCGGGGAAACAAGGCGTGGGTTGAAATTTCTGGACAAGCCTAACATGTACTGTACAAAATCAATTCGCACTTCCGTCGATAAAAAACAAAAAGAAATCAATTCGCACCACACAAGAGAGTCTAGTCCCATGTACTGTACCAATCAATTCGCACTACAAATGCCATTCAAAACTTTGAATTCATGTTATGTTCAATTAAAATATTTCGCTATGTGTATAATGCATGCAACCTGCTACACAAATGAACGTTTTAGTGCATTCCAAACGTATATACTACGGCTTCAATATGAACTAATTTTGAATTTGTTTCACTATTTGAATAATATCTATAATAATGATTGTTGTGAAGTCAAACCAATTGAATTCGTTTCTCTATTTTAATAAGATCTACAATCATCATTATTGTCAAGTTAAACCATCATTTGTGTATTATCTTCACAACACACCACATGATTACTGTCGAGTTACATATGAACTATGTGTACTATGTGAACTCGAACTCGATTTTTAAATCCACTTTATGTTGATTTCAAATCACAGTACATTTCAAGCTCTAGCTAGATCTTCATAATCTAAACCATGTCTCATATGTATAATGTGTTTATCACATAATGTATGGTGCCCCATGAGGGAGTACTGGATTAGGGGGTGTTCAGGTAGCCGGACTATACCTTCAGCCGGACTCCTGGACTATGAAGATACAAGATTGAAGACTTCGTCCCGTGTCCGGATGGGACTTTCCTTGGCGTGGAAGGCAAGCTTGGCGATGCGGATATTCAAGATCTCCTACCATTGTAACCGACTCTATTTAACCCTAACCCTATCTGGTGTCTATATAAACCGGAGGGTTGTAGTCCGTAGGCAATCAACTCCATATACAACAATCATACCATAGGCTAGCTTCTAGGGTTTAGCCTCCTTGATCTCGTGGTAGATCTACTCCTGTACTACCCATATCATCAATATTAATCAAGCAGGACGTAGGGTTTTACCTCCATCAAGAGGGCCCGAACCTGGGTAAAACATCGTGTTCCCTGCCTCCTGTTACCATCCGGCCTAGACGCACAGTTCGGGACCCACTACCCGAGATCCGCTGGTTTTGACACCGACATTGGTGCTTTCATTGAGAGTTCCTCTGTGCCGTCACAATCAGGAAGGATGCCTCCTCCCGTCTTTAAAGACGGCGCCGTTGCTAAGGGAGCCTTGGCTGTCGGCCAAACCCTTCGGCTAGGTGGTTTCCTCATGACCGCCTGTTCGGCTGTTGCACCGACGGTGACCTCTCGGGTTATCAAAAGCAACCTACACATCAGCTCGGAGCTCGTCGAGCAGCTAGATCCAATGGAGCTCTCTTCCGTAAACGAGCTCTTGGATCGCATCGCCGCCCTGGGGGTCGCTACGGATTACGACCAGGTTGGGCTTAAACCCGATCTAAGAGAAATTAACTCTCCCCAAGTCACCCACCATGTTGTCGTGGTAGAGGCGCACTGCAGCGACCCTTCATCTATTTTAAGGACTAGCTACGTCCGAATTCCCGACCCCTCCAAGCCGGATACCCGCGGAGAGGAGGATGTAACTCAAGACCTGAGCTTAGGATCAGGCAACGGGCTAGATTCGTTGGACAACATCCAAGAATCCGAACTTTAGAGTTCGGAAACTCTTCGGCCTCCGAATCTTGGATTGGGTAAGGTTTCAGATTCAACGACACCCGCCCACCCGAACATAAGCGATCTCTCCCAAATCAGGCAGAGGCCCGAGGAAACAGTACATCATTACTGGGCCAGATTCCTCCTGGTTATGAACAGGATAAAGGATTGCCGCGAGGGAGACGCAATCTCAATTTTCTGTAGTAATTGCATGGACGAGGGAATCCTTAACGCCGTAAGTCGTCGTGATATTACACGCTTCGCTGACTTGGCGTCCATAGTACAAAAATACTGTGCGATGGAAAGCGCCTGGAAAACCGAATTTTTTTTTTGGGATAATCAGGCCTTGAATAGTAATCCCGTCCGAACTAAGAGGGTGCATCATCATAGGACACCCGAGATAAACACCAAAAAGCCAAAACCCTCTATAGGGCATGGAACCGTACTGGAAAGGTGGCTTGATGGAACAGTACAGAGGACGCCACACCAACTCACAGCCTTAGAGCATGTTGGATACTCCGGCAGGTGGCCAAAATTGGCGAGGACCTCTTAATTCTAGAGGCCGCAGAAAGCCAGCCCGAGGATACCAGTACCGTTCTCACAGTCTTCGAGACTTTCGCATCAAACAATATGCGAAAAAGAACACTCCGCAACCTCGCCGAAGTCTATCAAGTTGCAAAAATAAATCCATAGAGCAACACTGCTATTACCTTCAACGCAAGTGATGAACCTAGATTCCGAACAGCCCGAGCACCAGCCGCATTGGTCCTCAGTCCCGTAGTGGACGGCTTTCGCCTCACCAAGGTGCTCATGGATGGAGGCAGCAGACTGAACCTCATTTATGAGGAAACCCTTCAAAAAATGGAAATAGACTGGAACCGCATCGAGTGAAGCAGCACAACCTTTAGAGGAATAATCCCCAGTCGAGAAGCGCGCTGCACAGGAAAAATCACAGTAGATGTGGTGTTCGGCACGCCGGATAATTATAGGTCCGAAGAAGTCACGTTTCAGGTGGCCACGTTTAAAAGCGAATATCACGCTTTACTAGGGCGGGAAGCATTCACAATCTTCCAAGCAATACCCCATTACGGGTACATGAAGCTTAAGATGCCCAGGCCGAATGGAATTATCACTCTAGCTACTGATCCGGACATAGCACCCCGCGCCGAAAACAAGATGGCCGCATTAGCCCTTGAGGCGCTATCCGAAGCCTTAGTGGCCGAGGAACTGACTACGCTGCGCTCCACGGTTAACAGGGATGATGTGATACTTGATAAGAGATCCAAATCCACATCCTTCAAGCCAGCCGACGAAATAGTCAAATTCCAGGTCCATCCAATGGACCCCAATAAAACAGCTTCAATCGGGGCACGACTGAACCCTGATGCAGACGCCGCACTACAAGAGTTCATATGAGAGAACTGGGACATCTTCGCCTGGCACCCTTCAGACATTCTAGGGATCCCACACAGGCTGGCCGAACACAGCTTAAATATCCTAAAAGGATTTAAACCTGTCAAACAAACCCTTCGGCGTTTTTCCGAACCCAAGAGACAGATTGTAGCGACCAGACCTCAAACAGTCTGATCTCTGTGCTCCGGTGTCATCCCTGGATCAGTAATGCTGACACCACACAGTACTCGGAGGATTTATAGCAGAGTAGCAATCACACACTTATTACATCGAGTGTCTCAAAAGAGAGCTCATTACAATAAATATGGCCTAAGGCCATCTAATAACGATAACAGCAGAAGGCTTGGAAGATAAGTGAGTCCATCAACTCCAACGGCATCACTGAGTATAGAACCACGACTTAAAAACTCCTTAACCGTCGTCTGAAAAGTCTGCAACATTAACGTTGCAGCCCGAAAATGGGTCAGCACATGGAATATGCTGGCAAGGTAACACATAGAGAGTAATGGAATGCAACAGCTATACTATATGCATATTTGGCTGGTGGAAAGCTCTATGGTTACAGTTTTTGCATAAAGCCAATTTTTCCATAGTTCAAAGGAATAAATTTAATTACTATCATGGTGGTTGTTAAACATTGCGAATGGTTGACAGCATTCTCAATCCCAATTAAAGTAACATCATTAAACCCAACAAAATTAACTTTAGAGTAACATGTTGAGATTCACATGAAAATCCAAGTACTAGATACTCAAGATGTCCATAACCGGGGACACGGCTAACCACGATTAGTTTATTACACTCTGCAGAGGTTTGCGCACTTTTCCCCACAAGACTCGATCGCCTCCGTTTGGTTTCTCGCACTACAGGGTGTTTGAGAAACGGATGACCGAGACATAGTCTTTCAGAAGCGCTAGCACCTTACGATCGGGTAGACCGTACCACCTACATCCCCTACATCTGCTAGTCTACCACTGTAAGAGTTCGCACAACTTAGTCAACTATGCCAGAGCCCATAATGGCTTGTGGCTGCACACAGAAGTTTCTAGTATGAATAATCTCATGATCCCTTTGAGCCTGGGTGGCGGTCCAAAAGAAAAACAGGCAAGTCCTGGAAACCCCAGGTGCCTCAATCCACCCAGATGTGTGTTTAAGTATCCACCTTAGATAAACCATTAATTATCAATCTCACATCTGTCATGGATTTCACTCACCCAATCCACGTCTACTAGCATAGCATGGCATGATAAGCAAACGTAGAAGTAACTCCCAAAGGTTTGATAATAAACAGGTAATAGGTACTACCTCAACTACTTCCCATCCCACAATTTAATTAGATCCTAGACATGCAATGTGTGAGGATTGATCTAATGCAATAAAACTGGGTTGTAGAAAAAGGTATGATCATAGTGTTACTTGCCTTGCTGATGATCCGCGAAACCTAGAGATTCAACGTAACAGGCGGTGCACTCCGGGTATTCTATCGCAGACAAACAAACAAGCATACAATAAGTACTCCTCTAATGCACAGGTAAAAGTCAAATAGAAATCTAACCAAAAAGTTCAACTTAAGAACCCTGGTTGGCAAAAAGAATCAAATCGAACGAAGCAAAAGAAATCAAACGGCGAAAGAAAACAACTTCGTTCTAGTAATCTGGATCTAGGGAAAATTTTACAGTAGCAAAAACATGTTTAAGTTGATTATTTGGAAAGAGGGTTTCGAGACGAAACTCCAGGCGCTTGAATCGCCTGATTCCGATAAACGAGCGAAAAGTTATACTAAAACGAAAATCGGATCAAAAATCGCAATCAGAAAATAACCGCGAAATATCCGACGAAAAAGAAAAACGACGAACAGAATTTTTTTTTAAACTACACGAAAAACGAGGCGGCGGCGAACCTCGGGCGGCCGCTGCTCCGGCGAGGCGGCGGCGGCGGCGGCGGCTGCGGGGCTGGGCTAGGGTTAGGGTTTCGGCTGGGGCGGCTGGGCTTTCGGGCTGGGGCGGCGGCTTATAAAGGCCTCGGCCGGCGGTGTCCTGGGCGAGTACGGCCCATAGTCGGTTCCGCGTTTTTTTAATAATTCCGCTCGGAAGAAAAATAAAAAGAAATACTAAACGGACTCCAAAATTCACGAAATAAATTTTCCCGGGTTTCTAAAATCAAGCCCGATAAAGTGAACATTTATCTGGGCCCAAACTACAACTTTGGAAAACGCGCATTTTTCCTAATTTCAAATGAAATACCGAAAAACTCCGAAATAAATCTTATTTGATTTTTTTATTAAATCCTCAATATTTCTATATTTTGGGAAAGTCATTTTATTCCCGCTCTCATATTTTTGTAATAGAAATAATTGATGATAAAATAAATAAAATCAAATGATCCTGTTTACATAATTTGAGAAAACTCAAATATGTAAATAACGAAATCCCCAACTCTCTCCGTGGGTCCTTGAGTTGCTTAGGATTTTCTAGGATCAAAACCAAAAGCAAAATAAAATATGATATGCATGATGACCTAATGTATAACATTCCAAATTGAAAATTTGGGATGTTACAAACCTACCCCCCTTAAGATGAATCTCACCCTCGAGATTCGGGTTGGCTAGAAAATAGGTGAGGGTGGTCTTTGAGCAAATCTTCCTCTCGCTCCCAGGTGGCTTCATCCTCCGTGTGGTGGCTCCACTGAACGTTGCAAAACTTGATAACCTTGCTACGAGTAACTCGGCTGGCAAACTCAAGAATCTTGACTGGTTTTTCCTCATAGGTCAAATTGTTATCCAATTGAATTGCTTCCAATGGCACTGTGTCTCTCAAAGGTATGTCAGCCATCTCCGCGTGACACTTTTTCAAATGAGAAACGTGGAACACATCATGAACTCCTGTTAATCCTTCTGGCAGTTCCAACTTGTAAGCCACTTCTCCCATACGCTCCAAAACTCGATATGGTCCTACAAATCGTGGCGCTAACTTCCCCTTAACTCCAAAGCGCTTAATCCCTCGAAGTGGGGATACTCGAAGATAAGCTCTATCTCCAACTTCGTAAACTGTCTCCTCAACTCCAAAGCGCTTAAAATCTGCGTAGCTCTTCTGCCTGGACTGGGCTACCTTGAGCCTATCGCGAATCAACTTCACCTTCTGTTCAGACTCCTTAATCAAATCTGGTCCAAACAACTGGCGGTCTCCAACTTCGTCCCATGACAATGGTGTCCTGCACCTCCTTCCGTACAAAGCTTCGAAAGGGGCCATCTTCAAACTGGTCTGATAGCTATTATTGTAAGAGAACTCTGCGTATGGCAAATTATCGTCCCAACTAGATCCATAATCTAGCGCACAAGCTCTCAGCATATCCTCCAAAATCTGATTGACTCTCTCGGTCTGTCCATCTGTTTGCGGATGAAAAGTTGTACTAAATTCTAGCCTAGTACCCAAAGTCTCATGCAACTGCTTCCAGAACTTTGAGGTAAACTGGGTTCCTCTATCTGATACAATACTCCTCGGAACTCCATGCAAACATACGATCCTGGTCATGTATATCTTTGCCAACTTAGCACTGGTGTAAGTGGTCTTTACTGGGATGAAATGTGCTACCTTCGTCAATCGATCAACTATGACCCAAATCGAGTCATAGCCTGAATGAGTCCTTGGTAATCCCGTGATAAAATCCATGCCTAGCTTATCCCACTTCCATTTGGGTATCGGCAATGGCTGCAACAATCCTGCTGGCTTCTGATGCTCTGCCTTTACTCTCTGACATACGTCACAAACTGCTACATACTCCGCCATATCCTTCTTCATTCCGGTCCACCAGAAAATATCCTTCAAATCCAAATACATCTTGGTATTTCCTGGGTGAATCGAATATGGTGAATCATGTGCCTCTTGCAGAATCAACTTTCTGATCTCCGGGTCATTGGGTACATAAACACGGTCTTCAAACCATAGGGTGTCATGCTCATCCTCATGAAATCCCTTAGCTTTTCCTTGGCTCATTTTCTCTTTTATAGAAGCAATCTCCTTGTCAGTTTTCTGAGCTTCTCTGATTCTATCCATCAAAGTTGATTGAATCTCTAGTGCTGCAACATAGCCTCTTGGAACTATTTCCAAACATAGTTCACGAAGATTTTCTGCTAACTCCTTGGGTATTTCTCCCATCATTAATGTATTGACATGGCTCTTGCGGCTTAATGCGTCAGCTACTACATTAGCCTTCCCGGGATGATAATGCAATTTCATATCATAATCTTTGATAAGCTCCAACCATCTCCTTTGTCTGAGATTCAACTCCTTCTGCGTGAAAATGTACTTCAGACTCTTATGATCCGTGTACACCTCACAATGATTTCCAATGAGGAAATATCTCCATGTCTTCAATGCATGCACTACGGCTGCTAACTCCAAATCATGCGTAGCATAATTCAATTCGTGAGGCTTCAGTTGTCTTGAAGCATATGAAACAACTCTCCCTTCCTGCATAAGCACTGCTCCAAGTCCTCGACGTGAAGCGTCGCAATACACCTCATAATCCTTGGTTTGATCTGGCAAAATCAACACTGGTGAGGTAACCAAACGTTTCTTCAATTCCTGAAAACTTGCCTCACACTCCTCAGTCCATTTGAACTTAGTATCCTTCTTCAGCAACTCCGTCATAGGTTTCGCGATCTTGAGGAATTCTCAATAAACCTGCGATAGTATCCTGCGAGTCCAAGAAAACTCTGGATCTCTCCAACGGTAGTTGGGGCTTCCCACTTGGTCACGGTTTCAACTTTAGCGGGATCTACTGCTATACCTTCTCCAGATATAACATGTCCGAGGAATCCTACTTCCTTCAACCAAAACTCACATTTGCTGAACTTGGCATATAATTGATGTTCTCTGAGCTTTCCAAGTGCCAAACGCAAATGCTCCTTATGCTCCTCTTCATTCTTCGAATAAACCAGGATATCATCAATGAAAACAACGACGAACTTATCCAAAAACTCCATAAACACTTTGTTCATCATGTTCATAAAATAGGCAGGCGCGTTAGTCAGTCCAAATGTCATAACGGTATACTCATACAGCCCATACCTGGTGGTAAAAGCTGTCTTCGGAATATCCTGTTCTCAAATCTTCAACTGATGGTATCCTGATTGCAAATCGATCTTGGAAAACACTTTAGCTCCTTGCAACCGATCAAACAGATCGTTGATCATTGGTAGTGGGTACTTGTTCTTGATCGTTACTTCGTTCAATCCTCGATAGTCAACAACCATCCTTAACGATCCATCCTTCTTCTCTACTAGAAGTACTGGTGATCCCCAAGGCGAAGAACTTGGGCGAATATATCCCTTATCCAGTAACTCCTTAATCTGCTTCTTAATTTCCACCAAATCCTTTGCTGGCATCCTATATGGTCTCTTTGATATTGGCCCAGTGCCTGGCAATAGCTCAATCAAAAACATAATGTCTCTATCCGGTGCCATGCCTGGCAACTCTTCGGGAAATACATTAGGAAAATCCTTTACCACTGGTACTTCCTCCTGCACAACTCCTGATAAGGAATTTACTTGTGTCCTCTTTGGTACATACCGGGATACATACTTGATCCTTCTCCCTTCTGGTGTGGTAAGCAAAATTGACTTACTAGCACACTCAATATTCCCTTCATACTTTGATAACCAATCCATGCCTAATATCACATCCAATCCTTGAGATTCCAATACTATTAGGTCTGAGGGAAAAACATAGTTACCAATCCTTAATGGTAACCGATCACACCATAGACTAGCCACATATTCTGCTCCTGGCGAGGTTACTAACATGGGTGACCTAAGGGCTTGATCCACAAATCCCCTTGAGATGTATGCTATGCACCAGTATCAAAAAGAACGAGTGTAGTAAATGACTTAACCAAAAACTTACTTATTACTGCATCGGGCTGAGCTTCAACCTCCTCCACGCTAACGTGGTTCACCTGTCCCCTGTTGAAAGGGTTCGGCTTCTTCCCAGAACTTCCATTGCCATTTTGGCCTTCAGGACATTCATTTGCATAATGTCCTGGCTTCGAACACTTATAACAAGTGACATGGCTCAAGTCCTTCTTGGCTGGGGTTGATGGGGTGTTGCGGTTCTGTCCATTGCTTCCTCCATTCCCATTACCATTCTTGGTGCCATTGTGATTGTGCGAGCTACCTACTCCATGGGTATGCTAAAAATGTCCTCCCGGCCTAGGGGTAAAACGTGGCTTCTGCTGAGCTCCTGAATTATACTTTCCTTGTCCAAACTTCCTCTTGCGGTTCTCAGTTTGCTGCTGCTTCCCTTCAATCATAAGAGCACGGTCTACCAACTCCTGGTAGTTGTTGAAGGTGGCTACCATCAACTGCATACTCAACTCATCATTCAGTCCTTCCAGAAACTTCTCCTGCTTAGCTGCATCCGTAGCAACGTCATCTGGGGCATAACGTGCTAGCTTACTAAACTCCTCCACATACTGGCCAACTGTCCGTCCTCCTTGGCGCAAGTTACGAAACTCACGCTTCTTCATGGCCATTGCTCCTGCTGAAACATGGGCAGTACGAAAAGCCTGCTGAAACTGGTCCATGTGACAGTGTCGACTGGGAAGGTGGTTGTGAAATTCTCCCACCAGGATGCTGCGGGTCCTTCTAACTGATGTGCGGCAAACTTAACCTTCTCCACATCTGTGCATCCTGCTGTGGTCAACTCCCTAGCTATCTTGCGGAGCCAATCATCTCCTACTATCGGCTCGGTGCTACTGGAAAACACCGGCGGATTTAGCCTAAGAAAACGGGCTAAGTGGTCAATAGGTGGTGGTGGTGGTGGGTTGTTGTTATTGTTCCCTTGATTCTGATTCTGAACTAGCAACTGCATCAAGGTGTTCTGCTGCTGGATCAACTGGGTGAGCTCCGGCGGAAAGGCAAATCCGGGGTCACGTCTCGGAGGCATCTGAGGGTTTTAGAAAAGACGAGATATAAGAATAGAGGGGGTCTAAAGACAAAACACTACCCATATGCACATGAGGCAGAAGCACACAATTCACTTCAATCAATCAAACAAAGGCATACAATCATTCTAACTATCGCAAAGTGCTCGGACTACTATATTTACATGGTGGACTACTACTACTGATGAGGGGGTCTACTAGAAATATTCTACGGTTGTAGACTCCATGATATCTGCTCCTCCTTCATCAACATAGTCATTATTACTACTATCTTGTTCTGAGTCGGTGCCGTCAATGATGATGTAGTCTTCCAGGCTAATCTCCTTGGGTTCTTCGTCTTTATCTATGGGCATAGGGCCTCCCATAAATACCGCTATCTTCATAGTAAGGTCGGCATTCTTATCCACCAATACTTCAATTTCTTCTTCATAATCTTCATGTGTAGCCTTGAGTTCTTCCTCCAGTTCCTTGATTCTAGTCTTAGCCTTCTTCAGATCTATCATGTCGGCGCACATCTGATTCTCCTGTCGTCGAATGTGCTGGTTTAACTCCTGGATAAAAGCTGCGATTGATCTATCCTTCCTGGTGCTAATCATCTCCCAGTGTTCATCCCGGCGCCCACAAATCTGATAGATAGTATCCTTGAGATCCTTGCGGTAGACTTCTCCAATGCGTCCCATGGCGATGTGAGCTGCCATACTCTTTCCTAGACTCCAAGTTGGTGCATCAAAAGAAAACTCTATGGGCTCAGTGACTGGCATGAACGTCCTTCCTGGAACTTGAACTTGAATCATCCAGCGCTCTTCTTCAGGTAGAGTGGCGTTGTAGATTCCCGTGAAGCTTGGTACTCCTATGTTCAGGTATCTAGTGACTTCCTTCAAGTGGCGTCCAAAGGGTGTATCTTTATCTGGTTGTGTGAACTTGTTCCTTGCATCCGCCATCCTAAAGAGTAGAAAAGATGAGAAGTCAGAAGAGAAGAGAGTGAGTAGTGATCTAGGTCTTTAGCTTAGTGGTCGTGTCCTACAGTCAGCGTGTGCTCTGATACCATCTCTGTAGCGACCAGACCTCAAACAGTCTAATCTCTGTGCTCCGGTGTCATCCCTAGATCAGTAATGCTGACACCACAAAATACTCGGAGGATTTATAGCAGAGTAGCAATCACACACTTATTACATCGAGTGTCTCAAAAGAGAGCTCATTACAATAAATATGGCTTAAGGCCATCTAATAACGATAACAGCGGAAGGCTTGGAAGATAAGTGAGTCCATCAACTCCAATGGCATCACTGAGTATAGAACCACGACCTAAAAACTCCTTAACCGTCGTCTGAAAAGTCTGCAACATTAACGTTGCAGCCCGAAAACGGGTCAGCACATGGAATATGCTGGCAAGGTAACACATAGAGAGTAATGGAATGCAACAGCTATACTATATGCATATTTGGCTGGTGGAAAGCTCTATGGTTACAGTTTTTGCGTAAAGCCAATTTTTCCTTACTTCAAAGGAATAAATTTAATTACTACCATGGTGGTTGTTAAACATTGAGAATGGTTAACAGCATTCTGAATCCCAATTGAAGTAACATCATTAAACCCAACAAAATTAACTTTAGAGTAACATGTTGAGATTCACATGAAAATCCAAGTACTAGATACTCAAGATGTCCATAACCGGGGACACGGCTAACCATGATTAGTTTATTACACTCTGCAGAGGTTTGCGCACTTTTCCCCACAAGACTCGATCGCCTCCGTTTGGTTTCTCGCACTACAGGGTGTTTGAGAAACGGATGACCGAGACATAGTCTTTCAGAAGCGCTAGCACCTTACGATCGGGTAGACCGTACCACCTACATCCCCTACATCTGCTAGTCTACCACTGTAAGAGTTCACACAACTTAGTCAACTATGCCAGAGCCCATAATGGCTTGTGGCTGCACACGGAAGTTTCTAGTATGAATAATCTCATGATCCCTTTGTGCCTGGGTGGTGGTCCAAAAGAAAAACAGGCAAGTCCTGGAAACCCCAGGTGCCTCAATCCACCCAGATGTGTGTTTAAGTTGCCACCTTAGATAAACCATTAATTATCAATCTCACATCTGTCATGGATTTCACTCACCCAATCCACGTCTACTAGCATAGCATGGCATGATAAGAAAACGTAGAAGTAACTCCCACAGGTTTGATAATAAACAGGTAATAGGTACTACCTCAACTACTTCCCATCCCACAATTTAATTAGATCCTAGTCATGCAATGTGTGAGGATTGATCTAATGCAATAAAACTGGGTTGTAGAAAAAGGTATGATCAAAGTGTTACTTGCCTTGCTGATGATCCGCGAAACCTAGAGATTCAACGTAACAGGCGGCGCACTCCGGGTATTCTATCGCAGACAAACAAACAAGCATACAATATGTACTCCTCTAATGCACAGGTAAAACTCAAATAGAAATCTAACCAGAAAGTTCAACTTAAGAACCCTGGTTGGCAAAAAGAATCAAATCGAACGAAGCAAAAGAAATCAAACGTCGAAAGAAAACAACTTCGTTCTAGTAATCTGGATCTAGGGCAAATTTTACAGTAGCAAAAACATGTTTAAGTTGATTATTCAGAAAGAGGGTTTTGACACAAAACTCCAGGCGCTTGAATCGCCTGATTCCGATAAACGAGCGAAAAGTTATAATAAAACGAAAATCGGACAGAAATCGCGATCAGAAAATAACCGCGAAAAATCCGACGAAAAAGAAAAACGACGAACAGAATTTTTTTTAAACTGCACGGAAAACGAGGCGGCGGCGAAACGCGGGCGGCGCGCTGCTCCGGCGAGTCGGCGGTGAGGCAGCGGCGGCGGCTGGCGGCTGCGGCGGCTGCGGGGCTGGGCTAGGGTTAGGGTTTTGGCTGGGGCGGCTGGGCTTTCGGGCTGCGGCGGCGGCTTATAAAGGCCTCGGCCGGCGGTGTCCTGGCCGAGTACGGCCCATAGTCGGTTCCGCGCTTTTTTTAATCATTCCGCTCGGAAAAAAAAATAAAAAGAAATACTAAACGGACTCCAAAATTCAAGAAATAAATTTTCCTGGGTTTCTAAAATCAAGCCCGATAAAGTGAACATTTATCTGGGCCCAAACTACAACTTTGAAAAACGTGCATTTTTCCTAAATTCAAATAAAATACCGAAAAACTCCGAAATAAATCTTATTTGATTTTTTATTAAATCCTCAATATTTCTATATTTTGGGAAAGTCATTTTATTCCCGCTCTCATTTTTTTTAATAGAAATAATTGATGATAAAATAAATAAAATCAAATGATCCTGTTTACATAATTTGAGAAAACTCAAATATGTCAATAACGAAATCCCCAACTCTCTCCGTGGGTCCTTGAGTTGCTTAGGATTTTCTAGGATCAAAACCAAAAGCAAAATAAAATATGATATGCATGATGACCTAATGTATAACATTCCAAATTGAAAATTTGGGATGTTACACAGGCTATGGGAGAGGAGCTAGCCAATCTATTGGAGGCCGGATTCATCAAAGACATAAAACATCCGGACTAGCTAGCAAGCCTGGTGATGTTACCAAAGAAGGACAAATCCTGGCGCCTGTGTGTCGACTTTAAAGACCTTAACAAGGCTTGCCCAAAGGATCCCTTCCCCCTCCCCCACATCGATCAAATTATCGATGCCACCGCAGGACACGATTTGTTGTGTTTCCTCGACGCATACTCCGGTTACCATCAAATCAAGATGGCAGAATAAGACCAAGCCGCAACAGCATTCATCACACCATACGACCCATTCTGCTTCAACACAATGCCCTTCGGGCTAAAAAACACCGGCGCAACATACCAGCGCATGATCCAGACATGTCTGGCAAACCAGATCGGCAAAACAGTGGAGGCGTATGTGGATGATGTGGTCGTCAAATCAAGACATGTCGAATCCCTAGTAAACGACTTAAGGCTTACATTCGATAACCTCCGAAAATATGACATCAAGCTCAACCCAGAAAAATGCGTCTTCGGCGTTCCAGCCGGAAAGCTCTTGGGCTTCATTGTATCCGGTAGACGAATTGAAGCAAACCCAGCCAAGATCCGAGCTTTGTCACAATTGGATGTCCGAAAGGACCTTAAACAAATACAAAAATGAACCGGGTGTGTGGCGGCTTTAAGCCGCTTCATCTCCCGCTTGGGAGAAAAGGCACTACCCCATTATCGCCTCCTTCGGCGCACCGACCACTTCGAGTGGACGGATGCCGCCACGGCCGGACTTGATGAAATAAAAGCCATATTGGCAACAAACCCAGTCCTGGTCGCGCCAATCACCGGCGAACCAATGTTATTGTACATTGCAGCAACACACCAAGTTGTCAGCGCAGTGCTCGTTGTTGAGCGGAAAACAGACGGACACAAGTTCCCCCTTCAAAGGCCGATCTACTATGTGTCCACTGTCCTCACTCCATGCAAATCACGGTACCCGCATTATCAAAATATTGCATACGTGGTATTCATGGCATCCCGGAAGCTACGACACTACTTTCAAGAGTGTTCCATAACAGTAGCCTCGGAAGTACCACTCAACGATATTATCAACAACCGCGACGCAACGGGCCGGATTGCAAAATGGGCCATCGAGCTTCTCTCGTTCGATATAACCTATAAGCCACGGCGAGCTATTAAATCGCAAGTTTTGGCCGACTTCGTCGCAGAATGGACGGAGGCCGAGCTCCCTAAAGAGTACGGCACATATTCAAACTGGATTATGCATTTCGACGGCTCCAAAATGTTGGCCGGACTGGGGGCTGGCGTCGTCCTGACGTCCCCCACAGGAGACACAGTCCAATATGTGCTCCAGATCATGTACATGGATTCCAACAATGCAGCCGAATATGAGGCCCTCCTACATGGTCTCCGGATAGCAGTATCCATGGGTATCCAGCGCCTAGAGGTACGCGAGGATTCAAACCTCGCGATATCCTAAATAAATGGAGACATCGACGCCAAGGACCCAAAAATGGCAGCTTACCACAACGCCATCCTAAAAATGTCAGCTCGGTTCGAAGGGCTGGAGTTTCACCATATAGCCCGAGAAAACAATAAAGCAGCGGACGTCCTGGCACGCATCAGAGCAAAACGCGATGCAGTCCCCCCCAACATCTTTTTGGAAAGATTGTTCAAGCCATCCGTAGCATGGGAGGGGGAACCCGCAAATAATAGCCCGGACCCAGCCGCACCACTCGACGCCGAACAATCTGACACAATTGGAGGCTCTGCCAATGAAATTACACCTTCAGCCCACGTAATAATGGCGGTCATCGCCCCGTAGACAGAACCATTCCTAGCCTACCTTACTAGGCAGGAACTCCCGGAGGACCAAAATGAGGCCCGCTGCGTAGTGCGGCGATCTAAAGCCTATAGAGTCCATGAGGGAGAGCTTTATAAGAAAAGCACTACCGGAGTCCTTCAAAGGTGCATCTCCGAAGAGGAAGGGCGGAACCTTCTGGCTGAAATTCATGCCGGACTCGGTGGTCACCACGCCGCTTTTATTGGAGGCAAGGCTTTCCGTACAGGCTTTTATTGGACGACGGCACGGGCAGACGCTCAGGACCTAGTCCAACGATGCGCTGGTTGCCAACCTTTTGCCAACCAAAGCCATATGCCACCCACCGCACTCCAAACTATACCCATCACCTGGCCTTTTGCGGCCTGGGGGCTTGACATGGTCGGACCCCTTAAAGGTGGGACCGATAGGAAAAAATACTTACTGGTCATGGTGGATAAATTCACCAAATGGGTAGAAGCCAAGCCTGTTAAAACGGCCGAATCCGGACCTGTGATAGACTTCATATCCGGGGTTCTACACCGTTATGGCGTCCCCCATAGCATCATAACCGATAACGGTACATACTTTACCGCAAACGAGGTAAAACTCTGGTGCAAAAACATGGGCATCAAGCTCGATTATGCTTCCGTCTATCACCCACAAACCAACGGCCAGGTTGAACGCGCAAATGGTCTTATCATGAGCGGCACTAAACCCAGACTGGTGCGGTCCCTCAAGGAATCTAACACGCACTGGGTAGAGGAGCTCGACTCCATGCTATGGGGGCTGCGGACCACGCCAAATCACCACTAGATACACACCATTTTTATGGTATACGGCGCAGAGGCAGTCCTGCCCTGCGATATAATTCATGACTCACCTAGAGTGCGCATGTATGAAGAAAGAGAAGCCGAGCTCGATCGGCAGGACAACTTGGACGCCCTGGAGGAGGAGCGTGACGTGGCAAAAGACCGTTCCGCATTTTATCAACAGCAGGCCCGAAGATATCAAAGCAGAGAAGTACGGGCCAAAAATTACAATGTTGGCGAACTAGTTCTACGCCTGCCGGATAAGAAAAAGGACAAACTCAAGCCCAAGTGGGAGGGTCCATTCATAATCGACCAAGTCCTGACTGGCGGGCCGTACCGCCTGCGAGATGCGTCGGATAACCGACTCGAGCCGAACCCGTGGAACGCCACCCGTCTCCGAAGATTCTATGCCTAGCGCCGGACTCTGTGTTCGTCTCCTTCCTCTGTCCATTTTTTGCATTTTTCTGTCTTACATTTCTCTCCTTCCCCTCTTTTCTTTTATAGCCCTTAAAGGCTCATCTAGTGACGCGCCACTCGCGCTCATTAAACCTGGGGGCTTCTTTAACAGAAGCTTATTTATACGGGCTTCACGCCCAACACGTCGGATAACATAACTAGTTGGGCACTTGTCTGATAAAGCACTAATGACCCCTACGCCTAGTCTCCACGCATACCACGGTTCTTATATAACCGCTCTTGTATTCAGACACACTCCAGACTGTCAGGTCCCAAGGTTGAAGTGAAAAGGTCGGCAACGACAAACGATCTACAATCCGGCTAGAAGGCATTACATATGTCAATTCAAAATTATATAGTCATTCTGACTGATTGTATTCCTCTTCTATACCATCTAACAGGCTGTCTAATTTACAGTCCTGCGGGGAATACTTCGAGGCCAACTCTACTTGGCCGTATACTAAGCTCACAGGGATCTCCTTCCCGTCAGGCCCCACTGGTCCGACCTCGGCCATGTGGTTTGGGTCAGACTTCGTAAAACGGGTCTTCACCATGGCCCAGGCTTCCCTAGTGCCTTGTCTGCAGGCCGATATCTTCCACAACCGGAAGCGCCGCCGAGCTCCCATCAGCTTCTCCGCAAGCTCTCCAAGGCCCTCGGGCATGGAGTGGGCAGGCCATAAGGCTTGGGCAACGCCTCGCATCGCCTGCTGAATTCGCTTGTGCAGTTGCATGAGTTCGGGAAGAAGGTCACCCGTAGAACCGGGCATCTCCTCTGCAGGACGACCTGTGAGCATACCTACAGACATTACTCTGTTAGTCGACTTCCTCGCCGAACTCTTTTTTCAAAGTTCGTTCAAGCACTTACTAAATATGCCGCGTTGAAGCCGCTGATTCTCCTTCGTGGAGTCTGACAGCTGGCCACGAACATCTTTAAGTTCGACGTCCAGCCTGGTGTTGGCATCCTGAAGATCATTCTTCTCTCGCCTCACCTTTGTCAACATACTCTCACCGGCCTTTAGCCGGCGTAAGAGTTGTTGCTTTTCCGGATCGAGTCCGGCGCCATCTGCAACATGATTTGTCAGATTTTCACCCACACCGCACAATACTAATCTTTCGAAGTGTATCTTACCTGAGGGGGTCTCTTTGGGCTCCCCCGTTGCGGCTAGTGCGGCCTCTAGTTGGGCCTTGCACTTTTCCAGCTCCTGGGACAGTACAGTATTCTTCTCTGTAAGAACCTGCATATTAAATGATCCTTAAATCAGTTGCTCTAACTGTTTCAAGTCTCGGGGGCTACTGGTATATATATATTTGACCAAAATTTTCTTACCTGTATGTCTTTTACATACTGCTCCGTGGCTCTGGCTAAACCATTTTGAGCGGCACGGAGGTACGCATCTCCCGAATTAAAGGCATCTAAAGCCTCTTGGGAGAAACAAGCGTCGCGTAGAACTGTCCGGCGACGCCTGTGGTTCATGGCACTCTCCACTTCAGAATTTGTGGCAGACAGCCTGTCCGCATCCTCTGTCGGAGGAGCGTCCGGTGCGCGCCTTGTGCTCGCCTCCGCTTCCTGGCCAGACGTTGGGGCCTGGCTGGTAGAGGCGCGATTGGCAACCTCTCCGGATGTAGTCCGGCGAGGCCTCTTTGTTCTGAAGATAGCACGAACGTTAATATGCCCTGACAGAATAACACTAGGGAGACAAAGGGTGCGCTATACCTTTGCGCCGGCATCTCAGTCTGGACTACATTCCTTTTTGCCCCACGGGGCCCTGCGGCCCCTCGTTGGCTAGCCGCCGCAGGTTCGGCCTCCTGCCTTGGAAATCTCCCCTGCAAAACAAGATTGTCGTCAGAAACACCGGAATACGTGAGAGTGGAATCTCTCTCAAGGGAATGAGACTCCAATTTCTGTCACCTGGGAGGCCGGGATTAACCCTGGGTAATCAGCCGTGATGGCTACCAAGGTATTGTCCTTGCTTAGCTAATGGAACACCCCGTCGATAAGCTCCACCGATATGTCTGGATCCTCTTCGGAGTCCGGATGGAGGGACCGTTCTGGGTCCTCGGGCTGTGGAGGGCGGCTGTTTATATCCTTTACCACCTGTCGTAGTTCCTGCATTGAAGTTGTTAGACTACATATCTAACCGTGGGAGTATAAAACAAACGGGCAAGCGCGGTTGTTCACTTACCCTACTTGGAGGATCGTACATAGTAAATCCGGCCTGCGGGTTGACGCGGAGGAATTCCTCCTTTTCTCCCTTGTACAAAGAGGATAAGATCTTTACTAGAGCGGCAGCTGAGGCCGGCCCCTTACGACCGTAATGGGTGGCGTCATCCTCCCCGTTGAAATCCCACATGGGGTGGCCTCTATATTGAAGTGGATGCACCCCCCGCATAATGCATGCGGCCATGACTCCGATCATGGTTAGTCTGGAATGAGCCAACAGTCTTATCCGGCCCATCAGGTAAAGGACGTCTCTGTCGCTTTCTCTCTGAGAGCTCCGCGGATGCCAGCTCAAGCGTTTCTTCAATGGAGCACTGTTGAACTCAGGGAGGCCGACCCGGATTGGGTCCGGCAGCGGGACGTCATCTATGTAAAACCATTCTGAAGGCCAATCCTCGGACACCTTCTTTGGGGTTCCGGATAGGTATCCGGTCCCGGCGATGCGCCATACTTCGGCTCCGCCCACTTGGTATATAGACCCCTTTTGCGAACGGGGCACCAGGCAGAATAACCTCTTCCACAGCGTGAAATGAGCCTCAACGCTTAAAAATAGCTCGCAAAGGGCGACGAAACCCGCAATATGCAATACGGAGGCGGGCGTGAGATTGTGCAGCTGGAGGCCGTAGAACTCCAGAAGCCCGCAGAGAAATGGATGAATTGGACATCCCATTCCCCTTATTAGATAAGGGACGAGGCACACCCGCTCTCCTTTAGAAGGATTGGGGGTGCTCTCCTCTTGTTTTCCACCATTGTAGGTGGCGAGACCGGCTCGGACCGGGACCATGTATGCCTGAGGGAGAAATCCCTTGGCCTGAAGCGACACTAACTTGCTATGCGGGATGGTGCAACTCTCCCAGTCCCTAGGTTTGGGACCGGAGGGGCGAGGGGAGGAGCCGCGACGGCTGGTCATGTTGGAATGGACCTTTGCTGGAAGCGCTCTGATGATAACTCGCGGAAAGGAGAAGATGTGGTTTGGACCTAAATCCCCATCCCGTTAAATAGGCGGCTCATTTATACGGCTAGGGGTGTGGATGTAAAAACGCCCCAGCTTTTCGCATTCATTTGACACGTGGAAGACGGCCATTATTGGGCATGGAAGCCGAGGAGCACTACATTATAAAAATCGGACATCATTCCTGCAGGTACACAAGATTTGGAGAAGAACCCGCCTTGCAATGCCGAACAATCTGCGAGCCGGAGTCGTCGTCATTGAAGCCTGGTTCGGGGGCTACTGAGGGAGTACTGGATTAGGGGGTGTTCGGGTAGCCGGACTATACCTTCAGCCGGACTCCTGGACTATGAAGATACAAGATTGAAGACTTCGTCCCGTGTCCGGATGGGACTTTCCTTGGCGTGGAAGGCAAGCTTGGCGATGCGGATATTCAAGATCTCCTACCATTGTAACCGACTCTATGTAACCCTAACCCTATCCGGTGTCTATATAAACCGGAGGGTTGTAGTCCGTAGGCGATCAACTCCATATACAACAATCATACCATAGGCTAGCTTCTAGGGTTTAGCCTCCTTGATCTCGTGGTAGATCTACTCCTGTACTACCCATATCATCAATATTACTCAAGCAGGACGTAGGGTTTTACCTCCATCAAGAGGGCCCGAACCTGGGTAAAACATCGTGTTCCCTGCCTCCTGTTACCATCCGGCCTAGACGCATAGTTCGGGACCCACTACCCGAGATCCGCCGGTTTTGACACTGACACCCCACCCCCTACGCCTACAAGTATTTAGATGTGAGTTGCAAATGGTACACATTACCACAAATTCAAATAAAATGCGAGATTGTTCAATATATAGTATTGTTTAGATTGCTCGATATTTATTTGTAAGCTACAAATGCCACACATTATCACAAATTCAAATAAAATGTGAGATTGTTCGATGTATAGTATGTTTTAGATTGTTAGACATTTAGCTGTCAGTTGCAAACGCCATGCTTTATCACATTATGGTATAACATGTGCAAAACCACAACACACATATCACCACTATATTCATGCGTGCATATGTTTATAACACTATGATCTCCTATTCAAATATATGAATCCACTTTTATATCAAATTATGATCTTTGTTAGTCTCTTACACCCACACAATCCTCTAACCTTTGTAGCTAGCACTAAATTTCTCTCGTGCATGCACACGCCCCCCCCCTCCCTCAGTATTCTATCCATCGCACACATTCTTTTTTTTCTTTCGGTCGTTCTCCCACAGTCTCCACAACTCCTTTCCAACACACACCAATTAATAAACCTCTCCAGCGATGCCTGCCTACAACATACACACGCACCTTCCATCTCCTCCTTTTTGTGTCCATGCCTCGTGTCTCCCATACCGTCCCACACACGTGTAAACTCTCACCCCTCTTTTCATCGATCTCACAATCGCACACTCCTCCCCCTATCTAGCTAGTAGCTCAGCCTCTCGCACCACCTCCTAGCTACATTCTCTCTGTCTATCCGTCTCGCTGGGCCTTATTTGCCTCTAACAAATGGATGTACACCGTCCGATCTCCCGCTATACATATAGCTAGCTAGGTCCTTATAACTCATTTTTTCCCATGCGTCGATCGATCTACCTCATTAGTTATGTCTCTCCCTTCCTCCGACATAAAAGAATTGATCTATCGATCTAGTTAGGTTTGCTTACCAAACACATGGTTCCCCTTCATCATCGATACATGCATCCTGACACATCTATCACGCACAGGCATGCATAGAAACACATCCCCACTCTTATTGATAATATTGCAGTTCTACCCCCAGTTTGTCTAGTAGGCCTCTCCCACCATCTTCGAGAAGCAACTCCATCACCCATCCAACACTCTACCCCTCTCCCTCCCTCTCTCTCTCCTCTCTCTCTCTCTCTATCCCAACCTATTTCCTGTCCTTCAATTATGTATGGTTGTCAACCAATCCCCCTCAAGACATAGTTGGGTCTCTCCTTCTCAACAAATATACGAGTCGTTCTACCTCTCTAGTTAGGCGTCTGCCTCCCCCCCCACACACACACCGATACATCATGCGCTCTAGTCAAGTCCCCCTGCCACACACAACTTGCCTCGTGCCCTCTGATGTTTCGGTAAGTCAGTCGCCCTATATCTTTGACTTACACACACAATTTTGATGGCTCTCTTCACCGATCTCGCACCCACCCACTTGATCCTCTCTTCGACTCTATCGATCTCTATGACTCCTCCCTCTCTTGTCGTGGATCGCCCCATCTATATATGATATAGATAGGCCTCTATTTCACACACATTGCATGTGTCAAATTTTTGTTTGAGATGTCATCGACACATATTCCCACAAATACATTCACAAAATCACCTCCAGCAAAAAACACTCACGAACACACACGTCATCTGTCTAGGTTTGTATCTCTCTCACACACACCCACGTAGGTGGGGGACGTGCACGAAGAGAAGAGGTGCGCGCACGGCGCACATACTCCCGTCTCTTTCCCAACCACACCCGCGCGGGTACATGGTGGAGCTCATTTCTATACGAAAAGGCAGCCCACGTGGTAATTTGACATGTGTACTAGTTGTCCACTTGATGGAGGATTGTCTACCATGGGTGAACAAACAAATTGTGACTTGACGCGTTATGTTAAAAAAGAGGCAAACCATGTGGGGCCTACCTTAGAGGCAAGGCTCTATACACTCGAGATGCTCTATACGTAATACTTTTGATGTGTCCTGTCTACTCCTAGAACGAGGAGAAGCTTTCTTAGTATGCCATTTCCCCCACCCACGGGCGAGGTGGCTCGCAGGACGAGGTGAAGCTTGCTTACTACACCTTACGCCCGCTCGCTCGCCCATGCTTGTGGTGGCTTGTAGGACGAGGAGAAAAATTTATTGCTCCCTCCGTGTACTCCTCGTCCCTACCTTGGTTAGAGATATCATCATATTGTTTGGAATATATGTCCTTTCGCAGATTTCAATATGAACTACTCCACTAGTACATACTCCAAATACTGATGTATATAGACGTACTTTAGAGTGTAGATTCACTTATTTTGCTCCGTATGTAGTCCATATTGAAACGGACGTGGACGTGCAACAATTCATTCGATCTCATATAGCCAGAACGATATATACTACAGTACCATTATTGCTCGACTTCCCGAAGAGGGGAAGAGCCAATCGCAAGGTTAATATTTTGGAGATGCCAAGCGCAAGGTTTATAGGAGAATGAGTAGTAGTAGTGCTAGTAGTACGTACCAGTGGTATGTACTGTATGAGGAAGAAGGCAACAAGATGTATGTTTTGCGTGACAGTCTCTTCTTACAGGACGTGCTAAACCTAGTGGACCTCATTGTTGCAATGGGACTACTCCCTATCATAGATGGCACAATTCAGAGTGGTGGGCAGCAGGCATAATTCAGAGTTTCTTAGTCTTAAACCCCATGAAGAAGTCCCATAGAAAGGAATAGCCATCCTCTACACGTGATCCTATGAAAAATGAGTAAATGAGACAAAAAGAGAAAGAGATAAAGTAAAAAAATCACCAGCCTTAAATCTAGCACTATTGTATCAGTGAATGATATTTCTACGTCATGATTGACATGGCTATATTATTAACCATGCTATGGAGGTAGAAGAGGATTTTTATTTATTCACGGAGGTAGCAGCAGATGGATATTCAACGAGGAGTGAAATGATGGCTGCTTCCTCGGTCAAACATAGAGAAAGATGGGCCTCGTGATTTCACAACTTATTAGTCATTATTACTGCATATACTCTTTGCCCATATATAATAACCAGGTGGTAGTACAGTGGTGGGCTATACTTTTAATAACCATGCTCGAAGAGAAGAGTTGCAAGCACCCACGCATGTAGTGTACTAGTAGGACTCTTTGCGTATTTGGCGTCTACTCCAACCACACATGTGACACGGTGGAGCTCATTTCTATAAGATGATGCAGCCCACGTGATAATTTGACGCGTCTAGTAGTAGTTACTTATAAATAATGGAGGGTTGGGAACCACGCAAGAACGGTGCCGCGTCATTTATAAATAAAGTTTTTTTTCTTCAGTGGCATGTACGCAATATAAATAGGTTCATATGGAGATAAAAAGAAACCGCTCCACTATATACATAGCCAGGACGAGCCTACACAGTTGCTTGCTAGGGGTGCTCTCTTCACACTATCTTGCACAAAACAACTGTGGCCACATATCTAACATCCGGGTGGATCACGTCCGCCGGGGGAAGGGGTGGATGCTTAGTGTAGATGCGGTCGCCGTCGCCGATGGTGAAAACCCACGGTCGGCACGTCCCGATCAGGGCTCCCCATCGTTCTCTCTCACAAAGCCGGTGAGGTTGCCTTCGTCCCTTGCTCACTGCCACGACATGGGAAGTTGCAGCCTCGCGCCGCCCTCCTCTAGGTTGAGCTACGTCCCGACATCCCTCAGGTACAACTTCCTTTACAGCCGGCTTGCACCACTGCTCTAGCTTCCCACATCACTCCATGTGGACATTTCTCTACTTCTTTGCCCCGCACATACCTATACTGGCTTCTACGTACTGTATTTGTGATGAGTTTATGTCTCATCAACTAGTCCCAGTAATCTTATTCTAATCACGCTTCTTCAATTTCTTTGCCACAGGGATGCTCATCTCGATTTTGGTGAAACTGAACAAAAAGATTTGATGGTCAACGGGTTGCAAACTTCATTTCTTGGAAGCTCCAACGTTTCCATCAAATTAAATCCTAGTTAGGGTTTACGGTTCAAGGGCTAGGGACTACATGGATTGTTTTTTGTTTTAGCTGTCTCTGTTCCAAAATAAGTGTCAACTTTAGTAGTAGTACAACTTTGTACTAAAGCTCGCATAAAGTTGAGACACTTATTTTGGAACGGAGGGAGTACATATTGGCTATGATCTGTCAATCATTGAGACGCAATAGCATGCAGGTTAGTCTCCTTTGTATTTGATGAAATGTTGCAACGGGCACCCTTGGACGCAAGATACATGAAACAGAAGCTGGAAGCTTCATAGCATTGCACAAATTTATCTTGCTGAGAAATTACAGTACATACTATACCAGTATCGCATGGTGTCCATAAAATATGGTGATAGTGTGAGGTGGGCCATGTAATCACTGAGCATGCGTGTTTTCACTGCTTTCGTACTCCTCCGCGGTAGGAATGGAGAAAATTGTAATCTAGTAGTACTACCTCGTTTTGCCAAAAGCGTGGGACATCCAGCAGTCGTACCACCTCATTAATAATGACCAATGAGCCGTCAAATCACATAGACCCAGTAGTAAGTTGGACGGATGAAGCAACCACCACTCTTGAATCTGCTTCTCCCTTCAACGCAGGCACCAGTGAGAGGTCGCCTCCGCTCTGCCCGGGCATGAATGCGGCACCGATTCTTTGGAGCGGTGCTGACCGTTTCAGGCAGGAAGCGTGCGAGGGCGATGGAGGGGATTTGGGTGGGCTAGACTGGTTAGGAGCGGGTGTGGCAGCTATCCGCCTGTCCCGACCGGACGCCCAGAAACAAGAGGATGCACCGACTCTCGCAGCTAAATCGTACACTACACACCATCTCTCTATAGGAATGTGTCTCTCTCTCTAACACACACACACACACAGGTTCATAGAATAGGAATATCGTGCGAGTGTGAAGCCACAGGATGTGAGATACAAATGGAGTACATACAAGAAGAGAAGAGGTGACAAATATTCCATCAAACCTGGACTAAGGAGTAGTACTGCCCCCGTCTAGGTGTTAAGTCATCTTACGAAAATCAGATATTCCCAAAATGTTTAGGCGTCGTCCATTAACTTCGCATCTCAATCCCCTCCTGGCCTTGTTGCTAGCGAGTGTTGTTACTTAGGGAGCGTTTGGATCCTTAGCAAGAACAGTTTATAGCCTAGCCGGGCAAGGTTAGGCGTTTGGAACTGTTAAAATATGTTAGCTTTTGTGGGCCAGCTAGCTTGGATGGGCTAGAAAAACCTTGCTAGCTTAGGAGAGTCAGATCGGCTCGCTTCTGACAACAAACTTCGCGCACGGAAAAATTGGCCACCCACTCATGACAATGATTTTCACGAGGCAAGGCTGGTAATAAAATGAACTAAACCATTTAACCAAGCAAGATTGGCAAAGCGAAAGCTGGCTAGCTGGGCTAGCCGAGAAATTTCCTTACTAAGGCTAGCCATAGTGGGAGTAACTTAGGTAGTAGCATAGCACATCCCAAGAAAAAATTGCTTATGTGGCATGGAGTTAATGAGGAAAGAGATGCTTGTGGTAACATAATATGTTACTGTAACATAACACACCCCAAGGTAAAATGAGTTTATATCTCAATTAATGAATACTTGCATGTTACCATCCATATGTTACTACCCACTATGAAGGTAGTAACATAGACTAGTAACATATGCATGTTACTAGTCCAAGTTACTCACCACTATGACCAACCTAAGAAATATAACCAAACGCTCCTTACTCTGCCTTGTTATCTCCCCCGGAAACCAAATGCATGGAGCGCAACTACGTGTTGATCAGGCAAGAAATCAAAGTCGGCTTGCATGCGAGTCAATACGTGGCCCTGCATAGTAGCTAAAATGGCATCTCTTAGTTGTTGTGATTAATTGTTGCATTTAGAGACAGAAATCAGGCCTTCGATTGGAGGAAGGACCGGCCAAGTTTCTCCTTCTCCTCCAATTTGCTTGCACCTTGGTCCCACTGCACATTCTAACGTGACTTATTACACCTAGATGGAGGGGAGTAGTACAAGATACGGTGGCACACTGACTTAGGTCGAATACAAGTGCCCAAAAATGTGTGAATGTTATGATAAGGATTCACTTAAAATAGTACATGAGCGAACGTAGGGATCAATTGGACAGTGTTCACGAGCAGTAGTGAGATGTGTGAGGTAAGATACACCGCTGGCACTTTTAATTTTTCCTATTAATTTGTTTGTTTCGCCCTCAGACTGGTGGGATCCAACATACTACGTGGAGAGAGGTAAGGCGACTAAGGCTGCATTATTTCTGTACTACCAACACTGCTCTAAATCCCCAAAGACCTTACCACCAAAGCCACATGACATGATTATGATTTAAATCCCAATGACTCCCACGCAAAAAAACACGGCATGCTTGTCAGACGAATGCAGGAACATATAAAAGGTTATTTTCCTCTTGTCGAACATAATGTGAGGGTGGTGTAGCTGGTTAGCCTGTTCGCTCATCAAACTTGAGGTCTCGGGTTCGATAACCACACCTGAGCATAATTTTGTTTTTGCTCGACTTCTTTCTTCCACCCAATGACAGGTAGGCACCGCATGACAGAGAGAGAAAGTGGTCTGGGGCAGTGCCAGGAGGATTCTTTGACTAGTTAAAATGGATGGATACAGAGCTATACGATCTAGTAGTGACCATATAATCACCTCATCACGTATACGCGCAGTCTCGGCGCTTGTTTTCTAGGGTTTGCACTCTTCACACTCTCTCTCCACTATATATATACACACTGGAGCCTCAGTGCTTGTAGTTGCTCTCTTCACACTCTCTCACCCTCTCGAGATCTAAACAAGACTTTGTTGGCCTCTCTCCCCTCACTGTTGGTCAAAGAGCCGACATGATCTGTCCATCGGGGAGGGAAGGAGGTTTAACGTTGTCGCCATCGGTGAGGGAGGGAATCCACTACCAACACAGCTATTCTCTTTCACCCAGCGGCGGCGAGGGAGGGAATCCGACCCCTTCTTCCTTCCTGCCATACATACTGTGGGCAGAACGGCCTCCGGTTGCCCACCGAACCACACCCCAAGAACCTTAAGGTATAATTTACTTATTCCACATGCATTGCTCTAGATGCATGTGGGCTTTTTCCGCATCTACACTCAAATCTAGGTGTTGGATCAAACAGGAATGTAGTGGGGAAAGTTGTATAGCATGAATCTAGGACGTGGTTCAAAGAGGAAAGGAATAGGGGAAAGTTGTGGGGAAAGTTGTATAGCATGAATCTAGGACGTGGTTCAAAAAGGAAAGGAAGGGGGAAAGTAGTGGGGAAAGTTGCATAGCATGAATCTAGGACGTGGTTCAAAGAGGAAAGGAATGGGGGAAAGTTGTATAGCATGAATCTAGGACGTGGTTCAAAGAGGAAAGGAAGGGGGAAGGTACTAGTACAGATTGGCTATCCAGCACATGCGTTGGTGAAAAAGGGAAAACAATGACAAACGCAGTATGCACATATGTAATGAACTGATTTTTTTGTTTTGGGGGACAAGGCTGTAGAGTTTGAGCAGGACAAGATATGCTGCACTCACATAGGGAAAGGTGTCTAAAGGTAACAAAACTGGGACGAACACAAATATGCTCCTTGGTTGTTTGTTCTTTGTTGCAATAGATTGTGCATCACCCCTTCATACATTGGTAGATGCACATGGTGTTGGTGTATCCACTATCCTGTGCAACTCTTTAGCTCTTGTTAATCTAAGGCCCTGTTTGGTTAAAATGTCGAAGGACTTTTTTTAGTCCCAACTAAAAAGTCCCTAGTCCCTACCTGCCCAGGGACTAAACATGGACTAGAGGTTATTAAATGACATGCTAAAAGACCATGTTACCCCTAGTAATGAACAAATAGAGATAAGGTGCGATGCGGGGCAGGGGAAACTGTTGGAAAAGGTCCCAAAAAGACTCTCCCTCGGGGTCTTCTTTCTTTAGTCCCAAATGCCCACTTTTAGTCCATAAAAGTGCCTCCTGTTTGGTTTAGATGGGACTGAAAGGGACTTGTTTTAGTCCCTACACCAAAAAGTCCATGTAAACAAATACCCAATAATGCCGCTGGAACATTGATGCAATGCCACAGTTAAAAGCAAATTACATGTTTAATGAATTTTATTGTTAATATAATCTCTTTGTTAATACGAATCAATGCCACCATTTGAGAAATGCTGCGGTCTTGCTTTCTTTCCCATTTAGATAAGTTAGATGATTCTTTTTGTTGGCTTCTGTGTCATCCACCATTATTGACCACTAGTTGTTTCCTTTGCACCTTTGTGTAAACAGGGTTATCCACTTCACCTCGTTGCTATTGTGACCTTTTGTTGCACTGCACAAAACACTTTTGTTTTAAGAGTGTTTGTTGCAGTTCAACCAAAATTTCACACCAACAACGTTGCTTGATTGCTTGATCTTAGTGGAACTACACAAGCGGAGATCTTACTTCCTACCCGTGTTGGCAAATTTGGTTCAGATCTTCTACTTGTGAGTTGTTGAATTCCGCATCATGAGAGGCCAGTACTAGCCTTCTTTCACATTATTGTGTAGTGTGCTTTCATATGTTGTGCTACTTGTACGGTAATGTTGGTTGATTTTAGTGAACTACACAAATGGAGACAAGAATTCCAATCTGTATGTGCACCGTAGTATCCCATTGAGGTAAGATAAGGATAGTTCACAACTGTTGGCCTGTATTTTTCCACTTTCATCAGAAAATTAATGTCGTCATTTAGCACTATACTTGTGCTCCCTAATTGACATGCCAAATCTTACATTGAAGGCAAAGCTTGTCTGTTATTGAACCAAGTGATGTAGGGGAAGAACAAGCAAACTAAAAACAAAAATTAACTCCCGGTGCTGTAATGAAGCACTAGAACTGTGATGACACAAGTAATGATATAGTTTTGCATCTTAATTTATTGCTATGGCTGGAACAAGCAATTTTTTTGCCACTCTTAATTTAATATGTAATTATCTATACTTGTGCAACCAGGGACTTCTTTGAAGATACCATATATTTAGTGGAACTTCACAAGAAGATGTGGGAAACATTAAACTAATCGAGGAGTATGTAGTAAGCATGACAACCATAGTAGATAACAACAGATGGTCCCGTAGAAGTGCTTGATCTGTATGCTCTACACAATAAGCCTCCTGACAAAGGTTGGTACTCGCCCATGGTTTTCATCCATATGATTGAGCTTTGTCATCTCTATTGGTGTTGTGCTACTATTTAGATACTATCATGAGAAAGTGGTATTGTCCTTGAGAAGTGCTTCATCTGTGCTGTTTTAAATATTTCGTTTCCATTTTTCGAGCAAACAGGGATGCTAGCATTTAGTTGTCCTCTTGTCTTTGCACAATCGGATCATTCTCCTCCGAAGAAGAATATGGAGTACGTGAAGTGACTAGTTTCGATTATTCCAGGATGAGGAAGCCATGTTTGTCTTCTCATCAGAAGGAGCAGTTAAAGGATGGTTACATTACTCCCCACAAGACCAAACTAACTTCAGCTCAGAAGGACTGAAAGATCTCCATCTTTTTTGTTGTGATGCGCAAGTACAATGTTGTTCTAGGATTCTTTCCGGCGAGTTCCATTTTTAAAAAAAGTGTGCTCTACATGGACCATGTAGGTGCGTGTTTAAACTATCAATTCATAGTATGGTTTGCTTTATACTAATCACTTTTTTTGTATTTGTGCAAACAGGGGTGCTCATCTTGATTTAAAGGGGAACTGCACAAAATGTTCATGAATACATCGAATCATTCATCTCCTCCACAAGAAAGGAGGAGCTAATATGTTCAAGGTATTGCAACATATAAAGGCGAAATCATACAAGCTACGCGTGAATTAGGTTGATTTTGATGGAATTGCACAAAAAGAATAGCTGGTTTATTTAGCATCTGGTGCCATGTCAATGTCTGAACTAATGGCAAACCCTGCCCATTCCACACTCGTAAGCATTTGATATTTTGGAATGGGAAAACCTTGTCAAAGTTTGCCCATTGATGTACGCAAAATAACACGCATTTGACATTTTGGAATGGGACAACCATGTCAAATTTTGCTCATTGATGTTAGCAAGAAGACGTGCGTTTGGTATTTTCGAATAGGGCGCCCTTTGCTGTAAGCAGCATCGATCGATTTTTCTTTATTCTTTAGTTGTGAAGTAGATATTGCTCTGACATGTCAGTCGCTGAGATACATAATCATCGTTTGTTTCGAATGTTCTCAATGAATTGCCACGCCTGTGTGTTTGATTGCAATGTACAAGAACGCTAAAAAGCTGCTCAAACTCTTTGTACTCCCTCTGTTCCTTTTTACTTCGCGTATTAGATTTCTTTCAAGTCAGTTGATTTTACATTGTGGATGTTCATACTTTTTTCTATAAGATTGGTCAAAGTAGAGATACTTTGACTTCAGACAAAACTTGTATGCGGACGAAAAAGGACCAGAGGGAGTACATGTGAAACTGCTGCAAACGAGGTGATCACCCTGGGAATAATGCTAGTATGTATTGTTTTGCATGTTCATCCAATGCCAGTGATTACAAGAATTTGAACTAATTGAACTAAATTCATTCATACACGGTCGGATTTCATATAAACATGCCGGATTTCATTACATTTCATACATTCCTCAACTACGAAGGGGTGCACTAGAGGTATAATTACTTAACCGAAGCTACCCACCTGTGTCCGGCAGAGCCGAACAGAAGCTTCTTCTCCAGCGGACTGAGCTTCAGTGACTTAATTACAGGTGCAGTTGCGTAACTGACATGTGGCCTAGCTGCTTGTTGGGCCCACGTGTCAGTGACCCAACTGCACCAACAGTTATGTAACTGAAGCAACGTCCTTCTCTAACATAGCTCTCCGACTCCACGTTGCCGCCAAGAAGCTAATCGGCCGTCAATGGTCAACCCACCTAGCTTGGCTTCAACTAGAGGGTAGCAGCGGTGGCCTTACTTGGACCCGAGCGGCGGCGACCTACCGTGTTCTACTCTTCCTCGTTTTCTGTGCGGTGCGGCCTAGTTAGCAGCGGGGCAGGGCCTCGACGGAGCCGGTGATGTCCTCTATCTCATTCCCGGCAAGGCGGCGCCTCGGCGGAGCGGGGGAAATCCTCCCCCTCATTGCCGGTAGGGCGGGGCGTCGTCTGAGTCGGCGATGTTGGCAGGGCGGGGCCTCGGCGGAGTAGAGCCTCGCCGAAGCCGATGAGGTCCTCCTCCTCTATGCCGGCAGGGCGGGGCCTCGGCGGAGCCAGCGATGTCGTCTGCCTCGTTGTTGGTGCGGCAGGTCCTCGACGGAAAAGGGCCTCGCCGAAGCCGGCGAAATCCTTCGCCTCGGTGCCGGTGGGGTGGGGCATCGGTGGAGCCGGCGGTGTCCTCTGCCTCGTTGTTGGGGCCGTGGGGCCTCGTCGACGCCATTGGAGCAGGGACTCGTCGGTGTCGGCATTGTCCTCTGCCTCATCTTCGGTCTCGCCAAACAGTGCCTCACTCGCTTCATCGCCCTCTTTGTAGGTGGCCGCAGCCTCCGCCACCCGCATGCGGTACCGCCAGCGCTCGAGGCGGCCCTCACGGGCGGAGCGGTACCAGTCGAGCAGCGCCTCCTGCTTCGCCCGCTCCGCGGTGATCTGCTCCTTCGCCTGCAAGTGCTCCTGGAGGAGATGGTGGTTGTAGGTGGCATTGGCCTACGCCTCCCGGAACTACTCCTGACGCTTCTGCCTTACCGTGTCCATGTATTGGGCACGGGCCTCGCCGATGGTGATGGTGCAATGCACCGGCGAGGATGGCTTGCGGGAGGGGGCTAGCGTCGGATCGTTGACTACCATGTTCTCCATTTGGACGTCGTCATCCTCCGGCTGCCTACCGGCTTGGTCCATCATCCGCCCATCCTGAAGAGAGCTGGAGCGTGAGGAAGCCTTGGTGGGCAGTTGTGGTGTGGACAGGAGAAAGGGAACGGAGGCGGATGACTGTGGCTATGGCCGACGCAGCAGTTTATATAGTAATGGTTGGCGGCGGAGGGACGGACGTGTGGCGCCCGAGTAGCTGCCTCAGAAATCGTGTATCATTAATGTGGGCGGCAGACGGATGGACGACACTTGTGTCGTTTAAAGGCAGAGCAATCGCCTGCACCGGGAAGAGGGGCGGATGACGCTGACAGTTTCGGGAAGAAAGCGCGCGCGGGCGAGGGAGGTGGTCTGGGTGGGCCAGGGCAGTCAGGCTCGTGCTTGGCAGCGGGTCGGTCCAGCAGCCGGACATGCTGGCTCACCAGCGAGCTCGCCGAGCTGAGCAACGAAAATCAGACGATGGACGTAGCTTCCGACCAGGAGCTGGCGCCACTGTCCAAGCCGGTTCATGCTGTGTTCACCATAGAGCAGGTGCGGCTGCACTTCTATACCCTAATGACGGAAGAGCTACCAGCAAAGGAGGACCTATGCTGCAACCTCTGTCTCCTCAACGAGCACCGGTGAACAAGCGAACGACAATGCCATCGCGGACATGTGGCCCTATGATCCTGGCTTCCTGAATGAGTAGCGGGAGCTGTATCACACCATCCGTAGGGCCCGCGAGGCCCTAATGGCAGCTGGAACTACGTCGGTATTTCCCCGGAGAGGGAGGGATGATGTAGCACAGCGACGGTAGAGTATTTCCCTCAGTTATGAAACCAAGGTATCGAACCAATAGGAGAACCAAGCAACACAACGCAAACAGCCCTGCACACAAATAACAACACCTCGCAACCCGACGTGTTAAAGGGGTTTTCAATCCCTTTCGGGTAACGCAGCTAGAAATGGCACGTGGCCGGGAAACTATCTTTACGGGATCCTCCCCGGCAACGGCGCCAGAAATTGCATGTTGACAGGAGAAAGTTGTAATAGATTGAAATAATAGATTGCAAATAAAATAAAGCGCAACAAAGTATTTTTGGAATTTTGGTTTAATAGATCTGAAAATAAAAGCAAGGAAAAGTAGATCGCAAGCCAAATATATGAGAAATAACACCCGGGGACTGTAGGTTTCACTAGTGGCTTCTCTCAAGAAAAATAGCAAATGGTGGGTAAACAAATTACTATTGGGAAATTGATATAACTTCAAATAATTATGACGATAGCCAGGCAATGATCATTACATAGGCATCACGTCCAAGATTAGTAGACCGACTCATGCCTGCATCTACTACTATTACTCCACACATCAACCGCTATCCAACATGCATCTAGTGTATTAAGTTCATGGAAAAATGGAGTAATGCAATAAGAACGATGACATGATGTAGACAAGATCCGTTTATCTATATGGTGGTAGATATAGATCTCGTCTTTTTATCCTTAGTAGCAACGATACATACGTGTCGGTTCCCTTTCTATCACTGGGATCAAGCACTGTAAGATCGAACCCACTACCTGGCACCTCTTCCCATTGCAAGATAAATAGATCGAGTTGGCCAGAAAGAACCCAAATATCGGAGAAGAAATATGAGGCTATAAGAGATCATGCATAAAAGAGATCAAAGAAACTCAAATACTTTCATGGATATAAAAACATAGATCTGATCATAAACTCGAAGTTCATCGATCCGAACAAACACACCGCAAAAGAGTTACATCATATGGATCTCCAAGAGACGATTGTATTGAGTATCAAGAGAGAGAGAGATATAAAGCCATATAGCTACTAACTACGGACCCGAAGGTCTACAAAGAATTACTCACGCATCATCAGAGAGGCACCAATGGAAGTGGTGAACCCCTCCGTGATGGTGTTTAGATTAGATCTGGTGTTTCTCGACTTTGCGGCGGCTGGATGAATATTTCGTCGACTCCCCTAGGGTTTTGGGAATATTTGGGTATTTATAGAGCAAAGTGGCAGTCCGGGGGGCACCCGAGGTGGGCACAATTCATTGAGGTGCGCCAGGGCCTCCTGGCATGCCCTGGTGGGTTGTGCCCCCTCAGGGCACTCCCAAGGTGCAACCAGGGCCCATCTGCTTCCTTTTGGCCCATAAAATATCATTGTAAAGTTTCGTGCCATTTGGACTCCGTTTGATATTGATTTCCTGCGATGGCAAAAACATGGAAAAAACAAGAACTGGCACTAGGCACTATCACTACTAGGGAAAACCTTATACACATCATCTTAGCAGTAGCGCTGGACAAAACAATGTGCTACTGCTACTTATTAGTAGCGTGTTTAAATAAACCGCGCTACTGCTATGTTTGTACTGGGTGCAGATGGCTAGCCCCACTTAGTAGTAGCGTCTATCTTCAACCAGCACTGGTGCTACATTCCATACAGTAGCGCATATCTCGGAAACGCGCTACTACTTACTTACCTTATCCTCACCACGCGCCCGACCCTCTCACTCACTCTCGCCCGCGCTGAACCCATCGTCCACCGCCGCTGTCGTCCGCCGCCGCATTGCTCCTCCACCGACGTACTCCCTCCTCCTCCCTCCTCCTTCGGCCGCCCTCCTCCCACTACACCTCCCTCCTCCTCCTACAGCCGCCCCTCCCTCCTCCTCCTCCAG
>NC_041392.1:384124213-384147106 GCF_002162155.2 Triticum dicoccoides | reverse complement strand
CTCTCTCCTTCCTCCTCCCTTCCCCTCCTCCCTCCATCTCTTCTTTTCTGTTTTTACTATAGTTTTTTTACTATTGTATAATGTAGTTTCTTTTACTATCTTTAGTAAGTTTTCAAAAATAATTAGTAAGTAAATTAATATAACTACTTGAACTAGTTTATTTTTAGTAAGAAAATTAATAGAACTAATGTAGTTTTAGTCAGAAAATTAATATAACTAGTTGAACGAGTTTATTTTTAGAAAGAACTAGTTTATTTTTATTTATAGTAAGTTTATTTTTAGTAAGAACTAGTTTAATTAATAGAACTAGTTGAACATGTCACGTTTGTTGTTATTTTTTAGTTTAAGCAATTATTCCCACATCGACGTCGACGATGCCTATCCCGTATCCTCGTCGTTGATACCGTCATTCGCTAGGGTTTTAGTTGTATTAGTGATGTTATATGTATTATACTATTCGAGATGTATTAGTTATAACTTATAGGGTTTTTGCTTTTGCAGAAATCTAGGAGCCCCTCCATCATCCCCGCTGTTGTCCCCGTCACTGACCCCCTCCGACCTCGAGGTGAGACCAGCCAAATCTCCATGTCAATATGACTCCTATAAGAGATGATGTAGATAAAAGCATGTATATATTGTGTTGCTCAAATAGGATATATGGTTGCCCAAGTGGCCGATCATGTTTGCAGGTTACACCTCCGAGTGGCCTATGTTTTGCCGGAGTGTTGATTAATTTCTGTTCCGGCAAATTTCAGGCGCTCGATATGTCCTTTTTAGCAAAGGTCATGCCGGAATTTTCCAAGAATTTTGGCATGGCTTGTGCTAGAATATGTAGGAAATATCGAGTGGCTTGGAATTTCTAGAAAGATAATTAAACGATATTTCAGGTTGACTTTAAGTCTGTCACGGACGAAGAATCCCAACTGTTGTCGTGGGGGTCGCTTCTCCTTCGTTCCCGTGTGCTAGACATTTTGGTGTAATGCACCTGGGAAGGAAAGGAGGAGAGACCATCACCAACGGTTTAATGTATACACCAGTGAGCTAAGAGTTTTCAAGAAAAGACTCGACAGACTGATAGTCAACCCGTGATGAATAATAATGATCTAATTTAGTTTTTGTAGTACATATATTTGATTCTACAAGTTTAATATTTGAATTATGAACATAGGAAATGTCATACTCGAATGACGAAAGTCTCCCGAGGGAGTGCGACTGGTGCAACGACGACCGAGGTCTATGCGACAGGCCTCACCTGGACGAAGATCGGCGCTTCAGCATTAAGCTCCAGGAGACCTTCAATGTTGAAACGGTACGCAACGACGACAAGTGTCTTTTTCGCAATTAAGCACGACTTCAACTATTTCAACGTGTAATTTTCATATTTTACAGTTCGACTAGCTTATCCCATGCCATGCAAGACGGTATGTCTTGGAGAGGATGGGTTTTGAAGACCATGAATATTTCAAAACAAAGAAAATACACCTAAGGACCCATCATGATATGGATTTTGAAGTAAACTGTACAATTCTCAGAGCGTAATCCATTTTGGTTGCCAAAATTGGGAAGCACTTTGCAAGATGTATGGTTTTTGTGAGGATATGATTGTCACCATGGATCTTGGTGATCCTGACAACGAGCAAGACAATATGGACATTTGGGTGCTTGTTGATACGCTTCCGATTCTCAAACATAGTTATTAACTAATTTATATTGTTTATTTCAAAATAGTTGACAGCTTATTTCCATGGATAGCTTATTTTCATACTTCAAACAATGTGCGGAATATGGTAGACAAAACCCACTACACCGATGGCTCCAAATTAACTTATAAGGAGAAAAATAATCTGATTGCATTTTGCACCAAACTTGAGAATTACAATGTCTATTATGGAACTCCTCCACATTATGGTCAATATGTGCCACTAGTGCACGTATTGAACGACAGTAACATCCATGGAGATACCATGGTAAGATTTTTTACTATTACGACATTTGTGCATCTTTTGCATACTTCTAAAACTGAACTACATTGCTAACTACGAAGTTATTACTATGTTTTTCAACAGAAAATCCTAAAGGATTGTGTGCCTCATCTGATGTATCAGAATGGTCGCCTTGATGTTTTGAACATACGCCCAAGTCATCCTACGAATCTCACATGTCCATACCTGATTTCTAAAACCAGTGAAGACATGAAAAATCAAAGAATGGAAAAAATGTATGGACAGTCGTAAGGAGGTACTTGGAAGCAACATTGTGCGAAAGGCAATAATTGGAGACAGATAATCTCCATTCTCCATAATGGAGAGTCAAGAGCTTTCTTGTTTTATGCTATTTTACATAGGAGAATATAGTAGGTCTTAAGAGAATGTAGTAGGTCCTATTAGGTATAATGTTTATTATGTGGTACAATGTGTTAGAGTTGATGATGAGGAGTAGTTGTGATTATGACTAGTGACCAACTTGCTATGTGATGTCTCATTGATGAAAGCGGTGATCATGAGGAGGTGTTATATGACAATGATGTATCACCCCGTGATGTAATAACTCATTATGATGTAAAAACAATCTCTAAATTGCTCTTGTATGAAAACTTGTATAAAGGTGTATGAATACAACATGAAATAAAAAAGAAATAAAATACGAAATAATAGTAGTAGCGCGGGCTGGTAGAAGCGCTACTATTAGTTACTAGTAGCAATGCTTAGGGAAAGCGCTACTACTAAGTCGATATAGCAGTAGCGTGGGTTGACCCACTCTACTGCTAACCTTTAGTTGTAGCGCCGTACCAGTAGCGCTCCCTCCTGCGCTACTGATAGGCCTAAAACCCGCGCTGCTGCTAGGCTTTTCCCTCGTAGTGTATGTCAATAGGTTACTACCAAAAAATGATATAAAATGAATATAAAATGATTGTCAAACATCCAAGTTTGATAATAAAACACCATGAAACAATAAAAAATTATAGATACGTATCAACATCCCCAAGCTTAACTCCTAATCGTCCTCGAGTAGGTAAGTGATAAAAACAGAATTTTTGATGTGGAGTGTTGTTCATCAAGTCAGATCATATTCTTTTCTTTATAACATGGACATTTGGACTTTTATATGATTCAAAGAAATAGTCTAGTTTTGATATAATAATTTAGATACTCGAGCATATCAACAAGCAACCATGTCTTTCAGAATATCAATGCTAAAATAAGTTATCCCTAGCCCATCATGCTCAAACATTGATCCATTCCTGAAGTGCACTCGAATATTAACTACACTCAATACTTGAGCATGATAATATTGCCTCCTAGTTGGTGCTTTTTATGAGAGAGGATGGAGACTCAAATTTCAAAATAGAAATTGCATAAAATAAAAGAAAGACCCTTCGCAGAGGGAAGTAAGGATTCGTAGAGGTGCGAGAGCTCAAAGCGAAAAAATTGAGATAAAAACATTTTGGGAGGTGTATCCATCCCACCAACAAAAATGACTTAGAGTTCCCAATACTTTCCATGCATAGATGTATCATAGGCGGTTCCCAAACATAAAATTAAGTTTATTCCTTTTTCCACCATAACTTTCACTTTCCATGGCTAACCGTATCAACGGGTGCCCTCCATACCAACACTTTCCAAGGAATTTATTATTTGACAATATGAAGTAAATTCATTTCTTTTTGCATTTCGGGATTGGGCATCCCTAAAACCTTTGCCTTACTCTCATGCAATGACAAGTGAATAAACACACATCTTGAGAATAACACATCTAGCATGGATAATATTAGCCACCCCTAACCGCTCCGCGAGAGAAACAAACACAGAAAAGAGAAGTTTATTTTGAAAATTAGAGATGGCACATGCAAATTTGCTTAGAACGGCAAAAGAATGCCGCATATAGGTAGATATAGTGGACTCATGTGGCAAAACTAGTTTAAAGGATTTTGGATGCACAAGTAGAGGTCATACTTAGTGCAAAATGAAGGCTAGCAAAAGATTGGGAAGCGACCAACCAAGAAACAAATAATCTCATAAGAAAGCATTAAGCATAATTAAAACCAAATAATGCACCACAAGTAGGATATAATTTTCATTGCATGATTATTGACTTTCATACTTGCATAGGGAATCACAAACCTTAACACCCATATTCTTACCAGAGCACAATTACTCATCAATATAACACACATATCACATCATCATATCTCAAAACTATTACTAAGAATCAATTTTATATTGTCCAATGATCTTCATGACATTTGTCTTTACTTTATCCTTCTTGGATATCTATCACTTTGGGATTAATTTTCATGAGTTTCTTTTCATAACACACATATAAGTGAAGATCATGGGCATAACAAATTTTCTTTCTCTCAAAATAATTTAAGTGAAGCAAGAGAGAATTTCTTCAAAATTTTACTAACTCTAAAATAAATCTAAGTGAAGAAAGAGAGCATTTCTTCAAAAAATACTAAGCACAACGCGTTCAAAAATATATAAGTGAAGCACTAGAGCAAGTCCTAGCTCATAAACGATTTAAGTGAAGCATAGAGAGCAATTCTAACAAGTCATGACATAATTTTGGCTCTCTCAAATAGGTGTGTCCAGCAAGTATTGATAGCTTAAAACACAACATAAAACAAGCAAAGACACATATCATACAAGACGCTCCAAGCAAAACACATATCATGGGACGGATAAAAATATAGTCTCGAGTAAAATACAAATAGTTGTTGGAAGAAAGCGGGGATGCCACTCGGGGGCATCCCCAAGCTTAGTTGGTTGCTCATTCTTGGATAATAGCTTGGGATGCCGGGGCATCCCCAAGCTTAGGCTCTTACATCCTTCCTTCATCCATCGTAAGATAACCGAAAACTTGAAAACTTCAATCACACAAAACGCAACAAAGTCTTGTATAAGGATAATAAACCACTAATATAAGTGTTGTATCAAACCAATTCCTATTTTTTTGTATTATATCTACTATATTACAACTTTTCTATGGCAAAAACTCATCAAAGAAAATCATAGATCCATCAAAATAATCACACAACACAAAGAAAACAAAATATGTCAAAACAGAACCGTCTGTAGCAATCTGGCTATTTTGAATACTTCTATGACTCCAAAAACTCTGAAAAGTTAGTACGACGTGAGTAATTTGTATATAGATCTACTGCAATTGGAATTGGAATTGTATCACTCTCTGGTAAAAGGTGAAAATTAATTTCGTGAGCGCAAACTTTCTGTTTTTCAGCAAGATCATACAACTATTGCCCAAGAAGATCCTAAAGGCTTTACTTGGCACAAACACTAATTAAAACATAAGAAACACAATCATAATATTAGCATAATTGCGATAACACTCAAGAACAGAAAGCAAAAAGCAAAAATAAATTTAATTCATTGGGTTGCTTCCCAACAATCCCTATAGTTTTACACCCTTAGCTAGGCATTGAGATTTCATTGATGCTCACACAAAAGGTAATAATTGAAACGAAGAGAGCATCAATAAGCATATGACAAACACATTTAAGTCTAACATACTTCCTATGCATAGGAATTTTATAAGCAAACAAATGATCAAGACAAGAAGCATCTACCATATGTAAAGAAGAGGAATAAAATATTGACGTTCTCAACATAACGAGAGGTAATTTAGTAACATGAAAAATTTTATAACCATATTTTCCTCTCTCATAATAATTATTTGTAGTATCATAATCAAATTCAACAATATAACTATCACATAAAATATTCTCTTCATGATACACGTGCATGCAAAGTTGACACTCTTCCAAAATAGTGGGATTGTCATCGAATAAAGTCATGACCACTCCAAGCCCACTTTTATCAAAAAATTCATAAGATTTAACATTATCCAAATATGTGGGATTATTTTCAGCTAAAGTTGACACTCTTACAAACCTACTTTCAATATTATTGCAAACATATTCATAATGAGGCTTAAATAAATTTTCAAGATCATAAGAAGAATCACCCCAATCATGATCATTGCAAAAAGTAGTAGACATGGCAAAATTTGCATCCCCAAGCTTGGGGTTTTGCATATTATTAGCAAAATTGACATTAATAGAATTTATAGTAAAATCATTGCCATCATGCTTTTCATGCAAGGAGCTATCATGAATCACTTCATAAATTTCTTCATCACAATTTTCAGATTCACGAATCTCAAGCAAAACTTCATAAAGATAATCTAGTGCACTCAACTCACTAGCAATTGGTTCAACATGATTGGATCTTTCAAAAAGACTAGTGAGTGGATGGGGTTCAATATAATAGATTTTTAGCCAGCGAAGATGCAAGCATATAGAGGGCACATGGCAACACAAGCAAACAAAAGATCTAACGAGAAAAAGGCGAACGAAGAAGGGGGCGAATAAAACAACAAATTTTTGTCAAGTGGGGGAGAGGAAAACGAGAGGCAAATGGCCAATAATGTAAATTGCAAGGAGATGAGATTTGTGATTAGGAACCGGGTATATGTTGAAGATCCTCCCCGGCAACGGCCCTAGAAATTCTCCTTGATGGCAGCTGGAACTACGTCGGTATTTCCCCGGAGAGGGAGGGTGATGTAGCACAACGACGTTAGAGTATTTCCCTCAGTTATGAAACCAAGGTATCGAACCAGTAGGGGAACCAAGAAACACAACGTAAACAGCCCCTGCACACAAATAACAACACCTCGCAAACGCCGCCAGAAATGGCACGCGGCCGGGAAACTATCTTTACGGGATCCTCCTCGGCAACGGTGCCAGAAATTGCGTGTTGACGGGAGAAAGTTGTAATAGATTGAAATAATAGATCGCAAATAAAATAAAGCGCAGCAAAGTATTTTTGGATTTTTGGTTTAATAGATCTGAAAATAAAAGCAAGGAAAAAGTAGATCGCAAGGCAAATATATGAGAAATAACACCCGGGGGCCGTAGGTTTCACTAGTGGCTTCTCTCAAGAAAAATAGCAAACGGTGGGTAAACAAATTACTGTTGGGCAATTGATAGAACTTCAAATAATTATGACGATATCCAGGCAATGATCATTACATAGGCATCACGTCCAAGATTAGTAGACCGACTCCTACCTGCATCTACTACTTTTACTGCACACATCGACCACTATCCAGCATGCATCTAGTGTATTAAGTTCATGGGAAAATGGAGTAATGCAATAAGAACGATGACATGATGTAGACAAGATCCGTTTATCTATATGGCGGTAGATAGAGATCTCGTCTTTTTATCCTTAGTAGCAACGATACAGACGTGTCGGTTCCCTTTCTATCACTGGGATCAAGCACCGTAAGATCGAACCCATTACCGGGCACCTCTTCCCATTGCAAGATAAATAGATTGAGTTGGCCAGACAAAACCCAAATATCGGAGAAGAAATACGAGGCTATAAGAGATCATGCATAAAAGAGATCAAAGAAACTCAAATACTTCATGATATAAAAACATAGATCTGATCATAAACTCGAAGTTCATCGATCCCAACAAACACACGCAAAAGAGTTACATCATATGGATCTCCAAGAGACCATTGTATTGAGGATCAATAGAGAGAGACGAAGCCATCTAGCTACTAACTATGGACCCGAAGGTCTACAAAGAACTAGTCACGCATCATCGGAGAGGCACCAATAGAAGTGGTAAACCCCTCCGTGATGGTGTTTAGATTGGATCTGGTGTTTCTGGACTCTGCGGTGGCTGGATGAATATTTCGTCGACTTCCCTAGGGTTTTTGGAATATTTGGGTATTTATAGAGCAAAGAGGCGGTCAGGGGGGCACCCGAGGTGGGCACAACCAACTAGGACGCGCCAGGGCCTCCTGGCGTGCCCTGGTGGGTTGTGCCCCCCTCAGGGCACGCCCCAGGTGCAACCAGGGCCCATCTGCTTCCCTTTGGCCCATAAAAAATCATCGTAAAGTTTCGTGCCACTTGGACTCCGTTTGATATTGATTTCCTGCGATGTAAAAAAATGGAAGAAAACAAGAACTGGCACTGGACACTATGTCAATAGGTTAGTACCAAAAAATGATATAAAATGACTATAAAATGATTATAAAACATCCAAGATTGATAATAAAACAGCATGGAACAATCAAAAATTATAGATACGTTGGAGACATACCAGGCCCTCTCCATCGTCCTTCGAGTTGTTGCACTCTCCGTGGCGCCGCCGTCTCCCGTTGTCAACATGGTCAACAGACATGAGAAATGAGGAGATGACTTTACTTGGAGAGGATGACAATAGGGTCCCACCAGGGCCATAGCCGCACGTACGCAAGTGCCTCCTTATTATATACAACTATCATTTTTTTCCTTCCTCCTAGTTTCCTGACATCACGATCCCACACCATTGTCAACCTATGTAGTCAATAAATGAGAGAATTACACAAGGAACGACCGACAGCTGGGATCAAGCACCTCAAGCAGTATTTGTGATTTTGAGGTGTGAGCACTGTAGAGTTTTTATTGAGCAATGTTTTCGTTGTTGTTCAGAGGAGAGCAGGGCATTAACTGGGCAGGCTGTGGCCCATATAGCCCAGGCCAGATATCCAGCCCAGATATTAATTTTTTCAAGCTGAAAATGGCTAGCCCAGCTATACTTTTTTTTGAGGAATACCCAGGCAAGGTCAACTTGTTATATTCCGCCCCGCTGGGCTGCAAATCTTTCCTAGGAGTGATGCATTAGGCCTAACAAGAAAATGGGCTTTAAGAAATAATAAATGGGATGTAATTATAAAATCTAGGTAGTAATTATAAAAAATGAACCAAGCATGTAATTAGTTTATAAAATATTATTTTTGGATTTTGAAATTTTTAATTTCATTAATTTTTGCGCGCACAATATTTCGTTGGAATTTTACGTAATACAAATTTATATTGAAATTATATTTAATCTGACTCGAAATTTCGGGATAAAAATATTTCAGATCCCATCAAAATGTGGGAAATTTTATTGAATTCTGTTTTGAGCAGTTGGTTGAAATTATTAATCATTGTCCTAGCTAGAAAATGGGCTGTGCTTTCAACAAAATGTAAATGGGATGTAGTAAATTCCATTACAATTCAAAAATGGGTTGTACATTCTTACAAATTGCAAATGGGCTATAAGTTCTCTGCCACACACTTGTGGCCCTACTAAGTTGACGCGTCCCATAGAAAAAAGTAAGTTGACGCGTATGCAAGGCTTTGTCAACTTATAGTCAACACACGGTTCTAGCAGCAGTGGCCGTTGCATGTCCATCCAACGGATGTCGTGCTTCTTCTTCATTCTCGGATATTCTAGCTTCAGCCGCCCAAAAAATGATTCCTCCCCCTGACATCTAGGGCGCACCATTTCGGAGGCTGACCTGTGGGCCTACTAAGTTGACGAGTACCAAGGTCTTTGTCAACTTAGTCAATATAAACGATTCTAGCTGCAGTGATCGTACGATGTCCATCCAACAGCTGTCGTGTTTTTTGACCTCTGGTCTTCTTGCTCCAGCTGCCCAAACCAGGGTTGGATGTGCCGCCTGCTCCTGCCTCCCATGTCCGGCTGTGCTGCCGCTGCTGGCCATGCCATCCCTCTATACTCACCCACACCTCCTGTTATTCCCCGGTGATGTCAGCCTCACACCGCAACCGAAGCAGTCAACCTATGTACTGCCCTCCGCGTGGGTATCCACTGTCGTGTCTTCCACGGCTCCGTGTCGTTCCCTTCCTAGGCCTCGCTGTCGTCCACCGCCTTGGTGCTCTCGGCGCGGCGTGGTCAACGTGGTCAATGAAGGATAGCCATCGGAAGAGAACTTTAGGCGGTGAGGCTGACAGCTGGACCCACCAGCTACATCTTCGAACACAAGGAAGTGCCTCCTTATTACTCGCAAAATAAAAATGATTCCTGCCCCTGACAGCTAGGACCGAGCAGCTATATCTTTGCATGCAAGGAAGTGAGTCCTTATCCTCCCTGACCTCTGGGACCCACTTGGTCAAAGCGTACGTAGCGTTGTCTATCTGGTCGTGAACGTGTACGTACATACTGGTCGATCGATCTCTCTGCAAGTATGAACCGTGGCCGAGTAAGTAGCGGCACATGTCATAGTAGAGCCCCCCATGTAGCAGTTCAGGCTGTCCCGTCTAAACCGTGTACACGTACATACAGCCACACACGAAAAAATACGGCCATGTACGTACATACGGGAGGGGTCTCGAACACCTACTCGCGCATACGTATGGCCAGGGCTCATATACATGGCTGGGTCAGAATGAAGAAATTGCGTCGTCGTCGTGTTCATCAGGAGGCAATGGAATGCGTTGTGTTCATCAGGAGGCAACAAAATACATTGTGTTCATCGAGAGCCAACCAGCTTGGACGGAACAGCCGATCGAAATGAGGCATGGCGTACCACAAAACGGAGGAAACGGCCTTGTGTTTGACTGGCCACGGTTGAAACGGGATCCTGTTCATCAGGAGGGGTGTGGCGTACCGCAAAATGGAGGAAACGGACTTCTCTTGGACATCCTACGGTTGAAACGAGGTCTTGTTTATCGGGAGGGGTGTGGCGTACTGCAAAACGTAGGAAACGGACTTGTGTTGGAGTGCTACAGTTGAAACGGGGGTCCTGTTCATCGGGAGGGGTGTGGCGTACCGGAAAACGGGACTCCATGGGATATTGTTCATCTCCACTGTCGACCTCCTCCAGCCTCCACGGGCTACTGTTCATCCACCGTCGACCTCCTCCAGCCTCCACCTGTGACTGTTCATCCAGCCTCCACCGCTCCTCCATCGGCTACTGTTCAACCAGCCCTCTCCACGGGGTCCTGTTCAACCACTCCTCCATGGGCTACTGTTCATCCAGCCCTCCACCTGCTACTGTTCACCTAGCCCTCAACGGGGTCCTGTTCATCCAGCCCTCCACGGGGTCCAGTTCATCCACCCCCAACCGGCTCGATCGGGGTCCTGTTCATCCAGCGGCAACGGCCTCTACTACCACGGGGTCCTGTTCATCCAACCCCCCACCGAGAACTGTTCATCCCACCCCCCCCCAACAACACTCACTATTCATCAAGGGAAGGAGGCAGCAGGGTTCGATTGGCTTCAGTTAGCAGGAGTAGCGAAGGAATCGCTCGAATTGGTTCAGTTAACAGCCATCGATCGATCGCTCGGGTTCGGTAATGCGTAGCCTGTAGTGCAATCGCTCGGGTTCAGTAGGTGAACGCCTTGCTCAGGTTCAATTAGAGCCCAGCGCCTCGCACCCACGCCCGTACGTGAACGGGAGAAACGCGCATCGCTGGGCTCCCGACCACCCACCGTAACCGGGAATTCCCCGATTTTTTCCTCACCCTCGCTTCTACCATGGTTTTTTCCGTCATGGACGGCCCAAAGAATGTCATGCAGCTGCGTCTCCGGCCCGCCCAAGACGAAAATTCCATTTGCTGTCATGATTTTTTGTCATAGAAGTAGGAGCCCACCACATCTATGATGATACCGGGTTTTGTTAGAATTTTCTTCATAGAAGTGTCATAAGAATGACAGAAAAAGTTTTCGTTTGGCCCAAAATGTCGCGGATGTGTCTTTTTTTGTAGTGTAATGACCGTTTTAGTGTGTAGGATTTCGGGTTTTGGCAAAACCCTTAGGTTCGAACACTGGGGTGCGCATAAAGATCTCTCCCCCTCTCTAGCTCTCACACATCATGATCTCACGTTCTAGCTCGACGAACCCAAAGAATAAGAGACACAAGAGTTTATACTGGTTTGGGCCACCGATGTGGTGTAATACCCTACTCCAGTGCGGTGTGGTGGATTGCCTCTTGGGCTGAGGATGAATAGTTACAAGGGAAGAACAACCTCCCGAGGAGAGGTGTTCTTGTGCTTTGTGAGTGTGGTGGCTTTGGTGGAATGAATCCGGTCCAAGATGAGATGCCCCCCTATGGTGGTGGCTAGTCCTATATATAGAGGCACGGGTCCTCTTCCCAAATATTAGGCAGGAAGAGATCCCACAACAGCCAATTTGAAGGGGGGCAGCTAGTACATGCTATCCTGACAAAAGTAGTTTTCGCCTGCCAAAGGCTCTGGTGGTGACGCCGTCTTGGGCTCCATGGTGACCTCCGTCCTGTCGTCCCGTTGGTCTTGGCCTTGTTGCACCGATATGGAAACCTTTGACTAATGCCTCAGGACTCCTCGTCTGCGCTTGCCTCTTTAGCACCAAAGAGGAAACGAGGACACTGCGTGCTGGCGCCCTCCTGGCTCCAGTCATCATGGCTTGCATCACACAAACCTCATGAGGTGTCCCTTGCCTTGATCTGTCCGCCCCTCGTGAGCCGGCCTGGTGAGGCCGTCCCTGCGGAGGTCTTGCGTCGTCCGCCTCGTGAGGCTTGGCCCCTCGCGAGGGTCTTGAGTGTTTGCTGGTGAAGATGGGTCGTACAGGGCCGTTGATGGAGCCACGCTATGGGCCGCACGCAAGGCAAGTCTGGGGACCCCCGTTCCCAGGACGCCGATAGCAGCCCTCTGCCCAAGGCGCGCTCGGGCTTGGCTTCGAGGCGAAACCAAAGGGCAAGTGCGGAGTGTCGCGGGCCCCAATAGCCTGCGGCCCTGCTTGACACGTGGCGATTGATTGGATGTGGGCGCCTCCGCTTCCCCATGCCGCCTCGGCAACTGCCCTACTTGATGAGTCCTTGCTGCATGCAGAAAAATATCATTATTACCTTAGATCATGGAGGCCAGCGGTTGGCCTCCTCTTGGCAATAAATGGGCAGGGGCGGAGCCCCTGTCGCCCATCTCTTCATTTGCTTCTCCCGCTCCTTCTTCTTCCTTACTTCACTGCCAGCAGCGACACCCATCGAGCCTGCGAAGAGGCTCTCGTCTGCGGAGAAGGGGAAGGCTCGCCAGGAGGGGCCTGGCTCACCGGCGCCCAAGAGGGGGCGTGGCCGTCCACACAAGCACACCATGACCCCCGTCACGGCTCCTCGCGATCGCGGTGGCGCTTCTTCACGTCGTGGTGGTCGCCTGATTCATCGGGGGCCCATCGATGAAGGGAGGCGCGCCATGGTCGTGCGGCCGCCTGGGCTGCACATCCGCTCCGTGGAAGTGCTGCTGGAGTTCGTCGTGTGGTCAGAGAACCCGGCCGGCACTTGGCTTCAGCCTCCGCGCTTCCTTGTCGGCGAGCTGCCAGCCATTGGTCCAGGCGGTCTTTGGCTGCAGGCTGAAGGCTGCTACAGCAAGGCTTCGTGGGTCGCGGTCGAGGTCTCTGCCGCAGGCAACACAACCTTGGCCCGCGGCTGGCAAACATTTGCCCGCGCGCGCCGCTTGGGCCGGTGGTGCTCCCTCCACTTCAAGTACGATGGCGACGCGACCCTCTATGTGAGGGTGTTCGAGGAAGATGGTCACCGCATCGGGTGTTGCCCCAAGGACGGCGACGGTAGTGAGGTGCTCGGCCTCAGTGACGGCCGCGATGAGAGTGAAGGCGGGCTCGCCCTTGGCGCGGGCCATGGCTCGTCCAGCTATGGCGACTCTTCTTTCGGCGAGATCTCCAGCAACGGCGGCTACGACCAGCCGCCACGCCGTCGCGCCTGCTTCGAAGGTGGCAGTGGGTCGCCTTGTCGCCGCGCTTCAGTGAAGCGCGAGGAGGGGTCTGGTTGAGCTCAAGAGAGCGCCATAGGCCCGTCCTCGCGACCTGTCGTGGGAGCACGTTCCGCTTTTGTTTCATTCTTCCTTTCCTTCCTTCATTAAGAGAGAGACATGTATGGGGCCCCACTGGGGCGTGCAACAACTATGATTTCTGAGTGGATGTGCTATGTTTATCATTCTTGTGTCGTGTTGCAGCATCAACGTTTTGTGTTGGCATGTAGTAATAACTTAGCTTGATGCGCCTGAAGTAGTTTCCGCCTTGCGAGGCACGCATTCCCTAGTGCTTGGCGAGGCCTCCTGCGCTCGGAAGGCATCTAGGAACTGCAAAAATTCGTTAGGAAATTCTTATCCTCTGAATCCTGACCGCAGGCACTGCCGGTCATGACTCAGCGCTTCGCATCGCTGTACCCGGGGGGCACGGATTGAGAGGGGTGCGCCAGCTTGCGAGCTCGAGCGAGGGTGCCTTGCGAAAAACAGGAAACCGAAAACGCGAAAACACTCACGAGGGCGCCTGTCCAGCCCCCTCCGAGGCATGCGAGGGAGAGTACGGGTCAAAAACGACGAACCGAGGGCAGAAAAGGAGGCAGCAAGGGCAATGGAACCAGGCCAACAAGGAACGCCAGAAAGAAAATACTCACTAAAAAGGGCAAGCCAACTACGAAAAGCACATGAAAACCCGCTTCCGGCACCTAGTCTAGTCTTCTTGTCCTCTCATCAGCGCAGAGCTAAGTGCTGCCAATAAGATGTGGGAGGGAGCCCCCGAGGTCCGAGGGCAGCACTCCTGAGACTCCGAGGCGTGTACATGCCTACTCATTATTACGTGAGAGTGTCACGAGCGAAGATCTTCACAGGCACTGGGCCTTGCTTCACAGGCACCGGCCCTTGCTTCATGGGTAGAAACTCTGGAGGAGCTAGATGTTCCACGCGTTCTGGATGGGGATCCCGTCCTGCGTCTCCAGGAACGCGGCGCCGGGCTTGGAGACGTGGGAGACCCTAAACAAGCCCTCCCACATGGGTGAGAGCTTGTGCAACCCTTCCTTGGAGAGCACCCACCTCGGGACAAGATCACCCACCTCGAGTGTCTTGGAGCGGACGCTGTGGCAGTGGTACCGCCGCAGCGCCTGCTGGTACCTCGCAGCTCCGAGCGAGGCTTCACGTCTGCGTTCCTCCCCCAGCATGAGGTCCATCCCCCGCATGGCGTCCTGCTAAGCTTCATCAAACGCCAAGACCCACGCGGAGCGATGCCTGACCTCGTGTGGGAGAACTGCTTCTGCTCCGTAGACGAAGAAGAATGGGGTCTCGCCTGTCGGCCTGGTGGTGGTGGTGCGCATGGACCATAGCACGGACTGGAGCTCGTCGTGCCAGCCCCTTCTGCAGGCCTCGGGATTCTTCTTTAAGGTCCTAGTCTTGAGACCGCTCAGGACTTCCGTGTTGGCGCGTTCGGCCTGGCCGTTGCTCCTGGCGTGCACCACGGAGGCATAGCAGATCTGTGTTCCAAGGTTAGCACAATATGTTTTGAAGAGATTGCTAGAGAACTATGAGCCGTTGTCGGTGATGATGCAGTTAGGGACCCCAAATCGGTTTACGAGGCCCTTGATGAAGTTGACTGCTGACCCAGCTGGGATGGTGTGGACGGCTTCCACTTCCGCCCACTTGGTGATTTTGTCGATGGCGACGTAGAGGTAGCGGTAACCTCCAGGCGCTCGAGGGAATGGGCCCAGGATATCGAGCCCCTAGACCGTGAACAGGCATGAGAGCGGGATAGTCTGGAGGCCCTGAGCCGGCTGGTGGATCTGCTTGGCGTGGAATTGGTAGGCCTCACAGGATTTCACCAGCTCGGCCACGTCGTTGAGTGCCGTGGGCCAGAAGATCCCGCTGCGGAAAGCCTTGCCGACTAGGGTGCGCGACGACAAGTGGTGCCCGCAGTCTCCGTCGTGTATGTCAGCCAGCAACTCATTCCCCTGTTCCCTGGAAATGCATCATAGAGAAACATCATTTGGCTGCTTCCTGTATAGCTCACCATCCTGGGTGTAGTACGCTGTAGTCTGCCGGCCACACGCTTTGCGTCTTCCTCCTTCTCCGGCAACGTGCCTTGCGTCATGTACGCCCTGAACTCCTCGATAAAGCACCCCACCTGAGGCTCAAGCGCTAAAAGGAGGCGCGCTCCTGAGGTCGGGCCGTAGGCGGGGGCTCCCAAGGCTGGTGGCTGGGGGAGCCCCTCCTGAGGTGGCGCCGGCTCCGCAGGCGGAGGTGCTGCCGAAGGCTTGAAGAGCCACTCCTGGAAGATGCCAGGCTCTTGGGGTAGCCGCTTGGATGCTCTTTTGGCAATGTCATCGGCCTCTTTGTTGGTGCCATGGGGCACATGCTGTAGCTCCAGGCCCAGGAACTGCATCTCCATTTTGCGTACCTCCGTGAGGTATGCCTCCACGTGCTCATCCTTTGGCTCGTACAGCTTGTTGGAGAAGTTGATGAGGAGCTGCGAGTCTCCCTTGATGGTGAGGCGTTTCACCCCCAGGGCCACCGCAGCCTTGAGGTCGGCGATGAGACCCTCGTACTCTGCGATGTTGTCGGAGACCTTCTCGCCCCGCTAGTAGCAGAGTTACACGGCGTAGTAAAGTTTGTCCTCAGTGGGCGAGACGAGCACGGCTCCAGACCCCGCGCCCTACCGTGCAAACACGCCATCGAAGTACATGACCCAGCCATCCGGTGCTTCACTCCCTAGCGAGAGGGGTCGGTTCTTGCCTGCTTCGAGCTCCGGGGTGTTGGTCCATTCTGCCACAAAGTCGGCAAGTGCAGCCCCCTTGATGACCCTGGTTGTGCTCAACTCCAGGTCCATCGCTTGCAGCTCGATGTTCCATTTGGTGACCTTTCCCGCAGCATTGGGGCTCCTAAGCACTCTCTCCAATCAGTAAGCTGAGACAACCTTGATGGGGTGACCCTGGAAGTAGTGGGGCACCTTACACGAGGCCACCAGGAGCGCGAGCAAGAGCTTCTGAGGCACGGGGTATCGTGCTCTCGCATCTCGTAGCACTGTGCTGACGAACTCCACTGGGTGCTTGACGAGGGCGGGAGAGCTGACAGAGTTTTTGGCTCCTAAGGGCTGACGTGTTCCCTACGGGTCCCCAACTTCTGGGGCTTGATGACTAGCCGGGGTAGCCACTGTCTTAGGAGCATCGCCTTGGTGCTGAGCTGCCTCATCCGGCTTGGCGACTCCACTTGACGGGCCCTTGACCTGGGGCTCCTCCCTGAGGGCCACCAGTGTTGCGCTGGCGGAGTGGGGTGTGGCAGACAGGTAGAGTACCAAGGGCTCGCGAGGATGAGGCACCACCATCATCGGCGGGCTGGTCAAGTATCTCTTGAGGTCTTGAAATGCTAGGTCGGCCTCTGGGGTTCACTTGAATGGGCCCTTCCTCTTCATCAGCTTGAAGAATGGCAAGGCCCGCTCCCCCAACCTGGAGATGAAGTGCCCAGCGAAGTCACACAGCCTACAAGCTTCTACATCTCCTTGAGATTTTGTGGTGGGCTCATGTCTTCGATTGCTTTGACCTTCTTCGGATTGGCCTCGATCCCCCTGTGGGACACGAGGAAGCCCTGCAGCTTGCCGGAAGGAACACCAAACACGCACTTCTCTGGGTTGAGCCGCAAGTCCACCTGGCGCAGGCTCGCGAAGGTTTCCTCCAGGTCCTGAATCAATGTTCTTGCCTCCCGAGACTTCACCACAATGTCGTCGACGTAGGCCACAGCGTTTCTCCCGAGCTGCCGCCCCAAGGCGATGTGCATCAGTGGCTGGAAGGTCGCTCCTGCGTTGCACAGTCCAAATGGCATGCAAGTGTAGCAGTATACCCTGCATGGGGTCAAGAAAGTTGTTTTCTCCACATCTTCCACCGCCATCTTGATCTGGTGGTAGCCTGAGAACGCATCCAGGAAACATAGCAAATCACACTCGGCGGTGGCGTCGACAATCTGGTTGATGCGTGGCAGCGGGAATGGGTCTTGAGGGCAAGCCTTGTTGAGGTTGGTGAAGTAGACACACATGCGCTCCTTCCCTCCTTTCTTCGGCACGGCGACCGGGTTCGCCAGCCACTCTGGGTACCGGACTTCGCGAATGACACCCGCTGCCTCCATCTTGTGGGTTTCCTGAATGATGAAGGACTGCTTCTCCACGGACTGCTACCTTGCCCGCTGCTTCACATGGCGCACGTTGGGGCATATCCTCAGATGATGCTCGATCACTCTTCTCGGAACCCCAACCAGTTGCTTAGGTTCCCAGGCGAATACTTCCTTGTTCACCCGCAAAAAGTTCACCAACTCCCTTTCTTGATCTGGGGCGAGGTCGGCGCCTATAGTAAAGGTGGCGCCAGAGGCCCCGTCCATGTCGACCGGTATCTGCTTCGTTTTGGCTTGACCTTGAGTGAATAGCTTCTTCTTCTTGGTCGGCGGAGCGCCTTTGGTCCTGGGTACGGCCTTGTCGGCCGGGCAAGCTGCCGTCGTGGCACTGAAGGCAAGTTTGAGGGCCGCCAAGGCTTCCTTGGTGTCTCCGACCATAGTGAGGACGCCCTTGCTTCCTGGCATCTTCATGAGGTTGTAGGTAGGGTGGGTAGCTGCCACGAACTGGGCCAGCGACGGGTACCCGAGGATGGTGTTGTGCGGTAGGCCGATGCGGGCGATGTCGAAGTCGATTAGCTCGGTGCGGTAGTTGCCGCATGTGCCGAAGGTCACGGGGACACATATCTGCCCCAGGGGGTTGGAGGAGCTGCTGCCGACTCCGGAGAAGAGCTTGCTGGGGCGGAGCCACTCCAGTGGTACGTGAAGGAGACTAAAAGCGTCCATGAAGAGCATGTTGAGGCCGGTGCCGCTGTCGATGAGGGTCTTGGTGACGGCTACACTGCAGATGGTGGGCGTGCAAAGCATCGGGAGCATGCCCAAACCGACAGTGGTGATTGGGTGATCCCCCGAGTCGAAGGTCAGGTCGGCCTTGGGACCCACCTAACCCTGGGGAGCCCCTGCTGCGTGGGGGCAGCACCGATCTGGCGAAGGAATGGCTTGGTGTGACAGTAAGAGGGCGGCGCCTGCGAGCCACCGAGGAGAGCCACGACGACGGGGTTGCTAGTACCCTGAAGCGCGTGATAAAGAGGTCGCGCAACTCCTCCCAGGAGGCCACAGAAGATTCCGCCAGATGGACGAGCCAGGCGCACGGCACGCCAGTGAGGGCCTGTAACGCCCGGATAGTGAAGCTACAGTAATCCCCTACTAAGGATGCCAAGTCATCACTGTTACTGTTGCTAATCTCACTTTGATTCAAAACCAATTCAAATTCAATTTTAAAATAAAGTCAAATAAATTATTTCTCCAAACAGTAAAACAAAAATGTTTGTTGGGTTGCAAATATTCACTAACTAAATATCATGATTGGTTCAACATCGTTTGAGATAGCTACTTTCCCCTGGGAATTAGAGCAGTTCCAAATCAGCATTTGTAAATGCTTTTCCATTTGTAAAAAAATCCAAATCAATTCAAACTCCTGCCAAACTTTTTGGGGCAGGTGCCAAGTATTGTAATGTATTTATTTGGCGAAGTCCCACATTTTATAGAACCACTTTTGGCAGCTCAAATATTGCAAAGCATTTTCTGTAAAAATAAAAGAGCAAAAGAAAAAGAAAAGGGGCTAATTACACAAGGCGCACTAGAAGCCTAGTGATACGGTAGCACAACCCAAGCCCACCACGGCCAATTCCCCTTCCTCTGTTTCTCTGTACAGAGAGGAAACAGGGCCATGGCGTGGCAGGCATCCGCCCCCACCATGGCCGCGGCCATCCTCGTGTCGGGCATCCCGCGGTCCTCTCGGTGGATAAGAACGTCACAACGACCCCCCTCCAAACCCTAGCCCCAGTTTTTCCCCTCCCCCTCACTCTCCTCCCTGATCTGGAGAGGGCCCCGTATGCAACCACCACCGCTGCCTTCGTTGATTCCCCGGCCACGGTGCTTCCTAAGCTCCACGAGGTTGCCCCATAGGTGCGTCTTCCTCGTCCTCATCCACCGTGGGGCGTTCTTCGAACTTCCTCGCGCCGCAACGCCACCACTGAAGCCTTCTTCCACCTCGGACTCCGGTGGGCGCCGTCTTCAATTCATCATCTTCGGTGCTTCCTCAAGCCCACTGACCTTCCCTGCAGAACGACGTGAGCTCCTTGTCCTCCTTGCCCTTCTCTTGCTCCTCCACGTGACTCGTAGGCACATATAGGTTGAACGCCATCGCTACCCTTCATCGATCTATGGTTGTAGCCGCCCGCAGTCGCCACGCTCTGCTCCCCTCACCCCGCGTACATGCAGGCCTACCGTCCCGCGCGCCCCACTGCTGTTGCGGCCCGCTGCAACCTCTACCGTCATCGCCCCCGTGGCCCGCGCCCATGCACGCCTGGGCTCCCCCACAGACGCCGTTGTGCGTCCGTCACCCTTGTCCGCCGCGCCCGTTGCTCGTTGCAGCTCTAGCCGTTGCTACCGCCTACCCCTTCGGCCTACCCTGCCATGCAACCACCACTCGCGCGTGCCCTCGCCATCGCTGCACTGCGCCCGCTCGCACCGTCCGCCAGCGCAGCCTTGCCCGCCGCTCGTATCCCACGCGCCCGTCCCCTGTGCCACCTGCAGTGCGCCCCTGGCCGCCCGTCTGCGAGCCGCCGCCATCGGCTGCTTTCGCGCCCGATGCCACTGAATCGCTCCGCCTGCCTCATGTGCCGTCGTTTGCTCGGCCCGCCCGCTGCTATCCCGCAATGCCTGCTACTGCCCCGGCAGCGCCGCACACCATGTCCCCATCCACCGTGCCCCGGCCTACCCCGGCGCTGCCTCGCCGCCCGACAGCGAGCCCGCCAGGGCCTCTCCTGCCTAGGGTCATGCCCTATTTTCCTCCCCGTCGCACTGGCCACCGACGCTCCCCTGCGAGCAGCCGCGCGTGCTGCCCAACCGTGGGGCCGACATGCTTATTTAGGGGGGCTAATCCCCCCTTTAGAGATTAATTTTCCCCTAACCCTCACTAACCGGTGGACCCCCCCTCTAAATAGCTAGTTATTAAAACTGAGGCACTGACATGCGGGCCCTGCTGATAATTTAAAATGCTAAACTAAATCAAAGCTACCTAAGACAATGACACATGGGCCCTGCAGCACTATTCACGTTTGACCGGTCAATTGTTGACTGCTAAGTCAACAGTTGACCTGGCCCACTGTCAGGCTCTTTGTGTACATAGGGCTGGGTACCCATAGTGTTTTATTCATTATTTTCGAATTAATATTAAATCCAGAATATTGTTAAAACTTTGAAAAATCATAGAAAATTATCTGTAACTTGGATGAAAGTTGCTGAGAACGACGAGACGAATCTGGATACGCAGTCCGTTCGTCCATCACGTGTCCCTAGCATAGCAAACACACAACTTTCCCCCTCCGATTCATCTGTCAGAAAACGCGAAACACCGGGGATACTTTCCCATATGTTTTCCCCCTTCGTCGGTATTACCTCCTACCACGTTAGGGCACACCTAGCACCGTGCATTGTCATGTCATGCATCGTCACGCATATGTTTGCATTAAATTTATTGTTTCTTCCCCCTCTTCTCTCGTTAGACACCGAGAATGACGCCGCTGGTGGTGCCCCGATCGACTACGTTGTTGACGACCCGTCCTTCTTGCCAGAGCAACCAGGAAAGCCCCCCCTTGATCACCAGATATCGCCTACTCTCTTTCTACTGCTTGCATTAGAGTAGTGTAACATGTTACTGCTTCCCGTTAATCATATTCTGATGCATAGCCTGTCATTGTTGCTACAGATGTTGATACCTTACCTGCAATCCTAAATGCTTAGTATAGGATGCTAGTTTATCATCAATGGCCCTACATTCTTGTCTGTCTGTCATGCTATACTATCGAGCCGTGATCACTTGGGAAGTGATCACGGATTTATACATACATATATACATACTATACAGGTGGTGACTAAAGTCGGGTCGGCTCTTTGAGTATCCGAGAGTGATTCCGATGTTGGGGGCTGAAGGGGCAGGTGGTTCCACCCAGGTAGTGGTGGGCCTAGGTTCCCGACGGCCCCCGACTATTACTGGAGGCGGAGCGACAGGGCAGGAGGAGACCACCTAGGTGAGAGGTGGGCCTGGCCCTGGTCGGCGTTCGCGGTTACTTCAAAATAACACACTTAACGAGATCTGGGTATTTGATCTGAGTCTGGCCACTGGCCTATACGCACTAACCAACTATGCGGGAATAGTTATGGGCACTCGACGTCGTGGTATCAGCCGAAGCCTTCGTGATGTCAGCGACTAAGCGGCGCGCGCCATGTTGGACCGCGTAACGCAACTTCCTTTGTAATGGAGGTTGCTAGGTCTGCTCTCCGGTCGCCCTTGCAACATGCAGGTGTGCAATGGGCGATGGGCCCGGACCCCTGCGCCATAGGATTTAGACCGGCGTGCTGACCTCTCTGTTGTGCCTAGGTAGGACTGTGACGTGTTGATATTCCGAGGCCGGGCATGACCCAGGAAAGTGTGTCCGGACAAAGGTGATCGAGTGTGTTGGGAAATGTGGTGCACCCTGCAGGGAAGGTAATCTATTCGAATAGCCGTGATCTTCGGTAACATGACGACTTGGAGTTGTACCTTGACCTTATGACAAGTAGAACCGAATACTTAATAAAACACACCCTTCTAAGTGCCAGATACAACCGGTGATCGCTTCTCACAGGGCGATGAGGGGAGGATCATCGGTTAGGATTATGCTATGCGATGTTACTTGGTGAACTTGCCATCTACTCTCTTCTACATGCTGCAAGATGGAGGTTACCAGAAGCATAGTCTTCGATAGGACTAGCTATCCCCCTCTTATCTCGGCATTCTACAGTTCAGTCCACATATGATACCCTTATTCCATTTGATACAAATGCAGACATATGTAGTGTAGCTCCTTGCTTGCGAGTACTTTGGATGAGTGATACGTCTCCAACGTATCTATAATTTTTGATTGCTCCATGCTATATTATCTACTGTTTTGGTCATTATTGGGCTTTATTATCCACTTTTATAATATTTTTGGGACTAACCTATTAACCGGAGGCCCAGCCCAGAATTGTTGTTTTTTTGCCTATTTTAGGGTTTCGAAGAAAAGGAATATCAAATGGAGTCCAAACGGAATGAAACCTTCGGGAACGTGATTTCCTCACCGAACATGATCCAGGAGACTTGAACCCTACGTCAAGAAACAAAGGAGGAGGCCATGAGGTAGGGGGCGT
>NC_041392.1:384097863-384124131 GCF_002162155.2 Triticum dicoccoides | reverse complement strand
TTCTCCACCGATGTACTCCTTCCTCCTATATATACCTACGTACCCCCGAACAATCAGATATGGAGCCAAAAACCTAATTCCACCGCCGCAACTTTCTGTATCCACGAGATCCCATGTTGGGGCCTATTTCGGAGCTCCGCCGGAGAGGGCATCCATCACGGAGGGCTTCTACATCAACACCATAGCCTCTCTGATGAAGTGTGAGTAGTTTACCTCATACCTTCGGGTCCATGGTTATTAGCTAGATGGCTTCTTCTTTCTTTTTGGATCTCAATACAATGTTCTCCCCCTCTCTTGTGGAGATCTATTCGATGTAATCTTCTTTTTGCGGTGTGTTTGTTGAGATCGATGAATTGTGGGTTTACGATGAAGATTATCTTTGAACAATATTTGAATCTTCTCTGAATTCTTTTATGTATGATTGGTTATCTTTGCAAGTCTCTTCGAATTATCAGTTTGGTTTGGCCTACTAGATTGATCTTTCTTGCAATGGGAGAAGTGCTTAGCTTTGGGTTCAATCTTGCGGTGTCCTTTCCTAGTGATAGTAGGGGCAGCAAGGCATGTATTGTATTGTTGCCATCGAGGATAACAAGATGGGGTTTTTATCATATTGCATGAATTTATCCCTCTACATCATGTCATCTTGCTTAAGGCGTTACTCTGTTTTCATGAACTTAATACTCTAGATGCATGCTGGATAGCGGTCGATGAGTGGAGTAATAGTAGTAGATGCAGGCAGCAGTCGGTCTACTTGTCTCGGACGTGATGCCTATATACATGATCATACCTAGATATTCTCATAACTATGCTCAATTCTGTCAATTGCTCAACAGTAATTCGTTCACCCACCGTAAAATACTTATGCTCTTGAGAGAAGCCACTAGTGAAACCTATGGCCCCCGGGTCTATCTTCATCATATTAATCTTCCAATACTTAGTTATTTTCTTTTCTTTTTACTTTGCTTTTATTTTAGTTTGCATCTTAGTCATAAAAATACCAAAAATATTATCTTATCATATCTATCAGATCTCACTCTCGTAAATGACCGTGAAGAGATTGACAACCCCTTATCGCGCTGGTTGCGAGGAGTTATTTGTTTTGTGTAGGTACTAGGGATGCGCGCAACCTCCTACTGGATTGATACCTTGGTTCTCAAAAACTGAGGGAAATACTTACACTACATTGCTGCATCATCCTTTCCTCTTCGGGGAAATCCAACGCGGTGCTCAAGAGGTAGCAATGAGTACTCACGATTGCTTTCCTCCCCCTTTTCCCTATTTCTATACCCGATTGCTGCGACCAGACATTGGAGTCCAGGAGCAAGACGCCACCGTTGACGACGACTCCTACTACACTAGAGGTGCCTACTACCACGTGCAGGCCGCTGACGACGACCAGGAGTAGTTTAGGAGGATCCCAGGCAGGAGGCCTGCGCCTCTTTCGATTTGTATCCCATTTTGTGCTAGCCTTCTTAAGGCAAACTTTTTTAACTTATGTCCATACTCAGATATTGTTGCTTCCGCTGACTCGTCTATGATCGAGCTCTTGTATTCGAGCACTCTAGGCCCCTGGCTTGTAATATAAAGCCTGTATTGTTTTAATTTGTGTCTAGAGTTGTGTTGTGATATCTTCCCATGAGTCCTTGATCTTGATCGTACACATTTGCATGTATGATTAGTGTATGGTCAAATCGGGGGCGTCACAAGTTGGTATCAGAGCCAACTGCCTGTAGGAATCCCCCTTACCAACTCCTTGGCCGAAGTTGAGTCTAGTCATTGCAAAACTTTTACTAACATGCATGTGTGGCTTACAGGCCCACATCGCCATTGGGTGGTATTAGGATCTTTTACTCCTCGATCCTTACTCTTGGATTCTGATCTCTCTTCTATTCGGGTTAAATGATTTTCTAAGATCTGACCTTAGGTTCTCGAAAACACTTTCTCCCGCAGAGCCCCTTTAGTTCAGTTGATCGCCTACTGCACCAGAAGATTTTGAAAATACTCTTCGATCATTCCCAAGACCCTTGTGCCCTCTGCTTTTCAATTCCCTACTACCGATATATCCATATGGATAACAACATACATTTGTTGTTCATACAATTACTCTAAGTTTCTCTTGTTGTTACAGGATGCATCGAAATGCTCTCTGACTTTTAGAATCCCTTGTACCACTGCCTTGTAGTTCCTTGCCGTAGAAATACCCCTACGGATAATTCCTCGCACTTATCAAGTATCCACTCATTCCAAGTTGTTCTTGTGTTCCGCAAAAGACTTCGAGATACTATTTGATCTTTCGAAAATCCTCAACAGCCTGTTGTTCTCGGAATTCTTACATACTTGCATTCCGGTTAATTCCATTGGTCTAGCAGTTACTTTAAAAACCTTTGTGATTGTCATTCTGATCCTTTTTGATTCAACATGTGTGTGAATGCACACAATCATTAGTTGTTCCCTGGAATTTATCCTTCCGATTCAGAAGTCATTCCGGACCTTAGCTGGATCTTGACCACTCAAATTGCCATTGATTGTACCCCTTAGACTATTCAACTTATCCATCCCTAATCAGAGCATTGCTTCTGATCCCTTGTCTTCGAATTCATAATTCCTTTGCATTCGAGATTTGAGTTAGTCAGTTGTTTCTATAACTCTGATGCACATGCATTCCTTCTTCCTTTGATAGAGTACCGATACTCACATCAGCTCCGTTGTAGACCACCAGACCACTTGTTGGATTATTATCCAACAGTGTCCCTCATATTCAAGTAACCTTGTGAGCCTTTCCACGGAAATATGTAGCCTTTGGTAAATTGTATCCTCTGCTTTCTCAACCATGCTCTGTTTTCAAGCTGGTGGTATTTACTATTGAAGCTTGTGGTATATGTTTCTACGATACCCTGATGGGTTGAACCTATGCCTTCCTTATTATGTGTAAACCCGAAAGATTTCACGGGTCATACTTATCTGGTATTGCACCAGGTAAAACGTTCAACAACTAATGTCATTTTCAAAATACGAGAGGTGAATGGAAGGTTATGCATTGAAGAAGTGGGAGTCAACCTTGAACTTTGTGTTCATGCCCATGGACACGATGTAGATCTTATCATGGAAGCTTCTTGTAATAATAACTATTTTCTTGATATAATATCCTTTGGTATCGGTGAATTGATCCTTTGTAATCGTGGTTCCGACCATATGTTCTTCTTTGATCCCATTTCTCGGGCAAGTTTAAGCACTTGTCTTCTGTGGATCAATACACCTGTCCAACCCTTACTTGGTATGTCCTGATCATAGTCAACATTTTGACTCCTTCCAGGATATCAATTGAATTCATGATCGTAAATACCATCCTTCCCTCGATGATTTGTGTTGTCATCGACCACTTTATTGCCTTCCGTTCAACACAAACTTGTTCATGTGTCGTGTTATACCTTGAGATCCTTCTATCCAACATTTGTTCTTTACCTTGGAGTATTACCATCTGTTATGTTAAGAATGTCGTGAGAATTTCACCACCTCTTAAGAAATTCTTGATTTAGTGATGCTTCTCGCCATCACCATTCCTTCTTGCCCCCCATCTTGAGTGAACTCTGTTGTGAGAATTTAATATTTCTAGCAACCCTATTGTTTCAAAGTGAATGGTTGATAGTTTCTTTATTGAGTGACCATTCTAACATTGATCGTGCAACCCAGCCCATATTTCGGGTGCACCTTTCAACCAATGTTTAACTGTGTATGTTTTCCTTGAGCATGCCTCTTTATATCATTTGATCTGACAAATGATATCTCCTTGTTCACATAAGAGTGGAAATCCATCTTTTGAGAATCTCAATGAATTGTCGCTGAGTCAATAAGACACCTCCTCACCTCTCCTTAATTTAATGATGAACTCTTGTATCGGAACTCGCTCCCGCAGTTCAACTCCCGAGAAGCTTACAATGTCATCTTGACAACTTGGTTGCACCTCTCTTCTCATGCATCCCGAGGCTGTGGTATCCTGACACCAATCAGAACTGGATCTCGGTCAGACATAATGGTTGGAACATATTTCCAAGAGTTATAACATGGTCTTTATATGACCTGGTAAGATGATGTCATGCCTAACACACCTGGCTAGAGGACCTATTGTTATAGTTTCCTTTTTAGTAAGGTTATCCATTCTTCCATGAGGAAATTGTAAGACTTATTCAATAAGTTATTCGGATGGATCCTTTGTGTTTCCAAAGTCTGATCTTCACCTGTTGACCACGTCAATGCTATCTCGAAGCATGTCTATGGTACTCCGATTTTCAACAAGGACATTTGAATCCCAATACTAAATGTTTCCTGCTCAATTATCCAAACACCGTTGTATGGTAATGTCATGAAATTTCTCTCCCCTACCTAAAAGAGTATTCTACATTATATCCTGTCATGGATAACATGCTCTGCTTTTCCTTAGGAAGGATATACCCTTGAAATATGTGTTTAAACACATTTTCCTTTCCATTGTTCTGTTTAATCTGATAATCATCTTTTCCTTTCCATTGGTTGGTTTAATGTTTCTTGTGATCTATATGATCTAAGCAGTAATATTCTCCTGGTTATGTAAACCCCTCGGTTTACAATTCTGTCAGCAATACCCTGTTACAATTGTCGATAACATTCCGGTAGCCACCGATGGACGAGAACTTTGCCTATTGGTCTGCCTCATTCAACGAGCAGGAAAATGGTTCTCTTCGTCCCTCGCCCTTGGTACCAACGTTGTTACCAACATAACTGACAGCATATGCTCTGACATGCCTTGCTACCATGACCGTGCAATATGTCGGCGTCCTTCCTACTTTTGAACCACATGGTGGGCCCATAACCCACAGTTCCAAAGGATCGAAACCTGACTCCTGTACATCCTTGATTCCGAAGTATCATTTTTCACTTACCTTCGTACGTAATTCATGAGCCACCTTCCTAGTGATCTATTCTAATATCAGACGCAATAATTTTTGTTGTTGTTGCTTTGAACCCCTTTCACCTTTTGATTAGGCATCGAATTGACTGCCCGTTAAAACTTCTCATGGTACCTGCATACTTCGCTCTCGATGTTTTATTAAGTTTCAACTCGGGAGATACTTCCACCTCATTCCGTGAATTGTTCACCAGATAATTAACCATATAAGGGTCAGTTACTCTTTACTGCCCCACTTAAATCTCGGGACGAGATTTCTTGTAGTGGAGGTGATTTGTAACGCCTGGATAATCAAGTTGTAGTAATCCCCTACTAAGCATGCCAAGTCATCACTGTTACTGTTGCTAATCTCACTATGATTCAAAACCAATTCAAATTCAATTATAAAATAAAGTCAAATAAATTATTTCTCCAAACAGTAAAACAAAAATGTTCGCTGGGTTGCAAATATTCACTAACTAAATATCATGAGTGGTTCAACATTGTTTGAGATAGCTACTTTCCCCTGGGAATTAAAGCAATTCCAAATCAGCATTTTTAAATGCTTTTCCATTTGTAAAAAAATCCAAATCAATTCAAACTCCTCCCAAACTTTTTGGGGCAGGTGCCAAGTATTGTAATGTATTTATTTGGCCAGGTCCCACATTTTACAGAACCACTTTTGGCAGCTCAAATATTGCAAAGCATTTTCTGTAAAAATAAAAGAGCAAAAGAAAAATAAAAGGGGCTAATTACACAAGGCGCACTAGAAGCCTAGTGCTAAAGTAGCACAGCCCAAGCCCACCACGGCCTATTCCCCTTCCTCCGTTTCTCTATACAAAGAGGAGACAGGGCCATGGCATGGCAGGAATCCACCCCACCATGGTCGCGGCCATCGTCGTGTCGGGCATCCCACGGTCCTCTCGGTGGATAAGAACGTCACAGTGACCCCCCTCCGAACCCTAGCCCCAGTTTTGCCCCTCCCCCTCGCTCTCCTCCCTGATCTGGAGAGGCCCCCGTACGCAACCGTCACCGCCGCCTTCATCGATTCCCCGGCCATGGTGCTTCCTAAGCTCCACGAGGTTGCCCCGTAGGTGCGCCTTCCTCGTCCTCATCCACCGCGAGGCATTCTTCGAACTTCCTCGCGTCGCAACGCCATCAGCGAAGCCTTCTTCCACCTCGGACTCCAGTGGGCGTCATATTCGATTCATCATGTTCGGTGCTTCCTCGAGCCCATGGACCTTCCCTGCAGAACGACATGAGCTGCTCGTGCTCCTTGCCCTTCTCTTGCAACTCCACGTGCCTCATAGGCACATATACGTTGAAACGCCATTGCTACCCGTCGTCGATCTATCGTCGTAGTCGCCCGCAGTCGCCGCGCCCTGCTCCCCTCACCCCACGTACATGCGGGCCTACACTCCCGCGCGCCCCACTGCTGCTGCTGCCCGCTGCAACCTCTGCCGTCCTCGCCCCCGTGGCCCACGCCCATGCACGCCTGGGCTCCCCTACAGACGCCGCTGCTTGTCCGTCACCCCTGTCCGCCGCGCCTGTTGCTCGTTGCAGCTCTAGCCGTTGCTGCCGCCTACCCCTCCGGCCTACCCTGCCATGCCACCACCGCTCGCACGTGCACTCGCTGTTGCTGCACTGCGCCCGCTCGCACTGTCCGCCTGCGCGGCCTTGCTCGCCGCTCGTACCGCTTGCCGCGCCCACGCGCCCGCCCCCTGCGCCGCCTGCAGCGCGACCTAGCCGCCCGTCTGCGAGTCGGTGCCAGTGGCTGCTATCGCCCGATGTCGTTGACTCGCTCCACCCGCCTCCTGTGCCACCATTTGCTCGGTGCGCCCGCCGCTATCCCGCCGCGCCTGCTACTGCCCCGGCAGCCCCGCACACCACGTCCCCGGCCACCGCGCCCCGGCCTACCCCGGTGCTGCCTCACCGCCCGACCGCGAGCCCGCCAGGGCCTCTCCTGCCTAGGGCCGTGCCCTGTTTTCCTTCCCGCCGCACTGGCCGCCGGCGCTTCCCTACGAGCAGCCGCGCGTGCTGCCCAACCGTGGGGCCGGCATGCTTAATTAGGGGGCTAATCCCCCCTTTAGTGATTAATTTTCCCCTAACCCTCACTAACCGGTGGACCCCCCCTCTAAATAGCTAGTTATTAAAACTGAGGCACTGACAGGCGGGCCCTGCTGATAATTTAAAATGCTAAACTAAATCAAAGCTACCTGTCAACACAATAACACATGGGCCCCACAGCACAATTCACGTTTGACCGGTCAATTGTTGACTGCCGAGTCAACAGTTGACCTGGCCGACTGTCAGCCTCTCCCTGTACACAGGGTTGGGTACCCATAGTGTTTTATTCATTATTTTCAAATTAATATTAAATTCAGAATATTGTTAAAACTTAGAAAATCATAGAAAATTATCCGTAACTTGGATGAAAAAGTTTTCTACATGAAAGTTGCTCAGAACGACGAGACGAATCCGGATACGCAGTCCATTCGTCCATCATGTGTCCCTAGCATAGCAAACATGCAACTTTCCCCCTCCGGTTCATCTGTCCGAAAACACGAAAAACCGGGTATACTTTCCCAGATGTGTTCCCCCTTCGTCGGTATTACCTCCTACCGCGTTAGGGCACACCTAGCACCGTGCATTGTCATGTCATGCATCGTCACGCATATGTTTGCATTAAATTTATTGTTTCTTCCCCCTCTTCTCTCGTTAGACACCGAGACCGACACCGCTGCTGGTGCCCCGATCGACTACGTTGTTGATGACCCGTCCTTCTTGCCAGAGCAACTAGGCAAGCCCCCCTTGATCACCAGATATCGCCTACTCTCTTTCTACTGCTTGCATTAGAGTAGTGTAGCATGTTACTGCTTTCTGTTAATCCTATTCTGATGCATAGCCTGTCATTGTTGCTACAGCTATAGATACCTTACCTGCAATCATAAATGCTTAGTATAGGATGCTAGTTTATCATCAGTGGCCCTATATTGTTGTCTGTCTGTCGTGCTATACTATCGGGCCGTGATCACTCAGGAGGTGATCACGGGTATATACATACATATATACATACTATACAGGTGGTGACTAAAGTCGGGTCGGCTCGTTGAGTACCCGCGAGTGATTCCGATGTTGGGGGTTAAAGGGGCAGGTGGTTCCACCCAGGTAGTGGTGGGCCTAGGTTCCCGACAGCCCCCGACTATTACTTGAGGCGGAGCGATAGGGCAGGCGGAGACCACCTAGGTGAGAGGTGGGCCTGGCCCTGGTCGGTGTTCGCGGTTACTTCAAAATAACACGCTTAATGAGATCTGGGTATTTGATCTGAGTCTGGCCACTGGCCTATATGCAATAACCAACTATGCGGGAACAGTTATGGGCACTCGACGTCGTGGTATCAGCCGAAGCCTTCGTGACGTCGGCGACTGAGCGGCGCGCGCCGGGTTGGACCGCGTAACGCAACTTCCTTTGTAATGGAGGTTGCTAGGTCTGCTCTTCGGCCGCCCTCGCAACGTGCAGGTGTGCAATGGGCGATGGGCCTAGACCCCTGTGCCATAGGATTTAGACCGGCGTGCTGACCTCTCAGTTGTGCCTAGGTAGGGCTGCGATGTGTTGATCTTCCGAGGCCGGGCATGACCCCGGAAAGTGTGTCCGGACAAAGGGGATCGAGCGTGTTGGGAAATGTGGTGGACCCCTGCAGGGAAGTTAATCTATTCGAATAGCCGTGATCTTTGGTAACAGGACGAATTGGAGTTGTACCTTGACCTTATGACAACTAGAACCGAATACTTAATAAAACACACCCTTCCAAGTGCCAGATACAACCGGTTATCCCTCTCTCACAAGACGATGAGTGGAATATCATCGGTTAGGATTATGCTATGCGATGTTACTTGGTGAACTTACCATCTACTCTCTTCTACATGCTGCAAGATGGAGGTTACCAGAAGCGTAGTCTTCGATAGGACTAGCTATCCCCCTCTTATCCCAGCATTCTGCAGTTCAGTCCACATATGATACCCTTATTCCATTTGATACCAATGCATACATATGTAGTGTAGCTCCTTGCTTGCGAGTACTTTGGATGAGTACTCACGGTTTCTTTCCTCCCCCTTTTCCCTCTTTCTATACCCGATTGCTGCGACCAGACATTGGAGTCCAGGAGCAAGACGCCACCGTGGACGACGACTCCTACTACACTGGAGGTGCCTACTACTACATCCAGTCCACTGACGACGACCAGGAGTAGTTTAGGAGGATCCCAGGCAGGAGGCCTGCGCCTCTTTCAATTTGTATCCTAGTTTGTGCTAGCCTTCTTAAGGCAAACTTGTTTAACTTATGTCTGTACTCAGATATTGTTGCTTCCACTGACTCGTCTATGATCGAGCTCTTGTATTCGAGCCCTCGAGGCCCCTGGCTTGTAATATAAAGCTTGTATTGTCTTAATTTGTGTCTAGAGTTGTGTTGTGATATCTTCCCGTGAGTCCTTGATCTTGATCGTACACATTTGCATGTATGATTAGTGTCAAATCGGGGATGTCACGGGGCCATTGGGAGCCAATTGGCCATGACTTTACCGTCGCCCCCAGCCTCCAGGACGGCCTCCTCGTACGCCAGTAGGAAGGCTGCCGGATCCGCCGCACCATCATAAAGGGCGGCATCTCCGGCTTGAACTTATGCGACCACCGCACCCGCCGCAAGGAGGGGGTGAAGGCCCGGAGCCCCACGATGTTGTGGAGGGCACCCGTCAATCCAGTCAGAGAAGCGGCGGCGTCCATGAGAGCCGGTCGGAGCGGTGAGGCCGTCGGGGGCAAGCTTCGGCGCACCCCTACCTAGCGCCCAAATGTCAGATTTCAGGTTTCGGCAAAACCCTTGAGGTTTGAACACTGGGGTGTGCACAAAGATCTCACCCCCTCTCTAGCTCGCACACATCATGATCTCACGGCCTAACTCGACGAACCCAAAGAACAAGAGACACAAGACTTTATACTGTTTTGGGCCACCGATGTGGTGTAATACCCTACTCCAGTGTGGTGTGGTGGATTGCCTCTTGGGCTGAGGATGAATAGTTACAAGGGAAGAACAGCCTCCTGAGGAGATGTGTTCTTGTGCTTGGTGAGTGTGGTGGCTTTGGTGGAATGAATCCGGTCCAAGATGAGATGCCCCCCTACGGTGGTGGCTAGTCCAATATATAGAGGCCCGGGTCCCCTTCCCAAATATTAGGCGGGAAGGGATCCCAAAATGGCCAATTTGAAGGGGGACAGCTAGTACAAGCTATCCTGACAAAAGTAGTCTTCGCCTGCCAAAGGCTCTAGTGGTGACGCCGTCTTGGGCTCCACGGTGACGTCCATCCTGTTGTCCTACTAGTCTTGGTCTCGTTGCACAGATATGGAAACCTTTGCCTGATGCCTCGGGACTCCTCGTCTGTGCTTGCCTCTTGAGCACCAAAGAGGAAACGAGGACACTGCCCGCACTAGCTCCCGCCTGGCGCCCGCTTGGCTCCAGTCGTCATGGCTTGCGTCACACAAACCTCGCGAGGTGTCCCTTGCCTTGATCTCTCCGCCCCTCACGAGCCGGCCTAGCGAGGCCGTCCCTGAGGAGGTCTTGCGTTGTCCGGCTCGCGAGGCTTGGCCCCTTGCAAGGGTCTTGAGTGTTTCCTGGTGAAGATGGGTCGCAGGGCCGCTAATGGAGCCACGCTATGGGCTGCAGGCAGGCAAGTATGGGGACCCCGTTCACAGGATGCAGACATAGTGAACACCGGTCCTTTATATGGAAGTCCTTGAAAGAACTTCATTTTCCTGTAAAGCATTCTAGCGCGCCGCCCAGAAATTTTATTTCCTCCATAGTGGAGATATTGTTTCCACATATATGTTGACCGATCCAAGGAATGCCCTGTTATTATTGGTGGTCACACATGCATGGTACAACATGACAGACGACAAAAACAAGGAGAATAAGGCCTATAGTCACCGTATTTTTTGGAATTTACAACCAAATGGGATTCCCCGAATGACGGAGCATCTGGAGAATGCAACATTCGTCCTTACAAGGCGGACTAATGTTTACACTCAGCATAATCTCTCGGATTCCTTCCAAAGAAGTTCCAATGGGTTCAGAAACGATAATGAAAAGCACTGGCGAATGATGTTCTTTATCTTTTAGGGGCAATGATTCCTTCTTAGGGGACAAATTTGAGGGTCCTTCGGGCCTCCTAGCACAAGCCAGGAGGATTTTCTAGATTCCCATGCTCGTTGCGGGTATTTCGATTACCGGTGGGTCCAAAACGGACTACAAATGACAAAGTTATGACCATTTTAGTGAACACCGGTCCTTTATATGGCGGTCCTTGAAAGAACTTCATTTTCCCGTGACGCATTCTGGCGTGCCGCCCCGAAATTTTGTGTCCTCCATAGTGGAGATATTGTTTCCACATATATGTTGACCAATGCAAGGAATGCCCTCTTGTTATTGGCTATCACACACGCACATTACGGCATGCCACACGTCAAAAACAAGGAAAATAAGGCTTATAGTCGTCGTATTTTCTTGAATTTACAACCAAATGGGATTCCCCGGATCATGGAGCATGTGCATAATGCAATGTTTGTCCTTACAAGGCAGACTAATGTTTAGACTCACCATAATCTGTTGGACTTCCTTCCAAAGGTGTGCCAATGGGTTCAGAAACTTGTCTGAAATGTAGCGGCGAATGACGTTCTTGGACTTTTAGGGGAATTAATTCTTGCTTTGGTGCCGAATTTGAGGGTCCTCCGGGCCTCTAGGCGCAAGCCGAGAGTATTTTCTAGATTCCCATGCTCGTCGCAAGCATTTTGATTACTTATGGGCCTAAACGGACTACAAATGACCAAGTTATGACCGTCTTAGTGAACAGCGATCCTTTATATGGAAGTGCTTGAAAGAACTTAATTTTCCCGTGACGCATTCTGGCCCGCCGCCCCAAAATTTTGTGTCCTCCATTGTGAAGATATTTTTTCCACATATATGTTGACCGATGCAAGGAATGCCCTCTTGTTATTGGCTGTCACACACGCGCGTTACAGCATGCCACATGGCCAAAACATGGAGAATAAGGCTTATAGTCGCCATATTTTCTTGAATTTACAACCAAATGGGATTCCCCGGGCAGACTAAGGCATAGCCTAGTGGTTGGAAGGTGCTGATGCCTTCCGACCCACCCAGGTTCAAGGCATGGTACTTGCAACTTTGGTTTCTTGCACCAATTATACTGTAGGGGGTTCCCTTACAGTCTTTATGTCAAAGAAAGGGATTCCCCGGATTATAGAGCATGTTCAGAATGCAACGTTTGTCCTTACCAAGCGAACTAATGTTTACACTCACCATATGCTCTTGGATTTCCTTCCAAAGGAGTACCATCGGGTTCAGAAAAATGTCTGAAAAGCTGCAGTGAATGATGTTGTTTGATTTTCAGGGGCAGTAATTCCTACTTAGGTGCCGAATTTGAGGGTCCTCCGGGCCTCCTGGCGCAAGCCGGGAGTTCTTTCTAGATTCCCGTGCTCATCGCGGGCAATTTGATTACTTGTGGGTGTGAAACAAACTACAAATGACAAAGTTATGACCGTTTTAGTGAACACCGGTCCTTTATATGGCAGTACTTGAAAGAACTGCATGCTCCCGTGATGCGTTCTGGCGCGCCGCCCTGAAATTTTGTGTCCCCCATAGTGGAGATATTGTTTCCACATAATGTTAACCGATGCAAGGAATGCCCTCTTGTTATTGCAGTCACACACTCACGTTACGGCATGCCACACGACGTAAACAAGGAGAATAAGGCTTGTAGTCACCGTATTTTCTTGAATTTACAACCAAATGGGACTCCTCGGATCATAGAGCATGTGTACAATGCAACATTTGTCCTTACCAATGAACTAATGTTTACAGTCACTATATTCTCTCGGATTTCTTTCCAAAGGAGTGCCATCGGGTTCAGAAAATTGTCTGAAAAGTAGCGGCGAATGATGTTGTTTGATTTTTAGGGGCGGCAATTCCGACTTAGGGGCCGAATTTGAAGGTCATCCAGGCCTCCTGACACCAGAAGGGAGTACTTCATAGATTCCCACACTCGGCACAAGCATTTTGAGAAATTGTGGGTCCGAAAAAACTCTGAATGACAAAGTTATGACAGTTTTAGTGAACAGCAGTCCTTCATATGACAGTCCTTGAAAGAACTAATTACTTCCCGTGACACGTTCTAGTGCATCATGCCAAAAATGTGTATCCTACATAGTGGAGATAGTGTTAACACATATATATTGACCAATGATAGTAATGTCCTGTTGTTATTGGCTGTCACACACGTACGTTCTGGCACGCCACATGGAGAAACCAAGGAGAATAAGGTTTATATTGGCCGTATTTTTTCAATTTACAACCAAATGGGATTCCCCTGATCACAGAGCATGTGTAGAATGAAACGTTTGTCCTTACTAGGAGTACTAATGTTTAGAGCCACCGCAATCTCTCGGATTTCCTTCCAAAGGAGTGCCAATGGGTATAGAAACTTATCTGAAAAGCTGCGGCGAATGATGTTGTTTGACTTTCAGGGGCAATAATTCCTGCTTAGGGACCGTATTTGAGGGTCCTCTGGGACTCCTGGCGCAACCGGGGATTATATTCTAGATTCCCATGCTCATCGCGAGCATTTTGAGTACTTGTGGGTCCAAAACAGACTCTGAATGACAAACTTATGACCGCTTTAGTGAACAACGGTCCTTTATATGGCAGTCCTTGAAAGAACTTAAGTTTTCCCGTGAGACAATCTGGCGTGCCACCCCGAAATTTTGTGTCCGCCATAGTGGCGATATTGTTTCCACATACATATTGACCTATGCCAAGAATGCCCTCTTGTTATTGGCTGTCACACACGCACGTTACGGCTTCCCACAAGTCAATAACAAGGAGAATAAGGATTATAGTCGTCGTAGTTTTTTTTAACTTACAACCAAATGGGATTCCCTAGATCATAGAGCATGTGTAGAATGCAACGTTTGTCCTTACCAGGAGGACTGATGTTTACATCCACCATAATCTCTCAGTTTTCCCTCCAAGGTTCAAAAACTTGTCTGAAAAGTAGTGGCGAATGATGCTCTTCGACTTTTAGGGGCAATAATTCTCCTTAGGGACCACGTTTGAGGAACCTCCGGGTCTACTGGTGCAATAAGGGGGTACTTTCTAGATTTCGACGCTCGTCGCGAGCATTTTGAGTACTTGTGGATCCGAAACGGCCTCCGAATGACAAAGTTATAACTATTTTAATGAACGCTAGTCCTTTATATGCCAGCACGTGAAAGAACTTTATTTTCCCGTTACGCGTACTAGCGCGTCGTGCCGAAATTTTGTGTCCTCCATAGTGGAGATATTATGCCGACATATGTTTTAACCGATGCTAGGAATGCCCTCTTGTTATTGGTTGGCACACACGTACGTTACGACATGCCACACAACGAAAACAAGGAGACTAAGGCTTATAGTCGAAGTATTTTTTGAATTTAGAACTACATGGGATTCCCCCAATCATAGAGCATGTGCAGAATGCAACGTTTGTCCTTACAAGGCAGACTAATGTTTACACTTACCATAATCTCTCGGATTTTCTTCCAAAGGAGTGCCAATGGGTTCAGAAACTTGTTTGAAAAACTGCGGTGAATGATATTGTTTGACTTTCAGGGGCAATAATTCCTACTTCAGGGCTATATTTGAGGGTCCTCCGGGACTCCTGGCACAAGCGAGAAGTAGTTTCTAGAATCCCATGCTTACCGCGAGCATTTTGAGTACCTGTGGGTCTGAAAAAGACTTTGAATGACAAAGTTATGACCGCTTTAGTGAACAACGGTCCTTTATATGGCAGTCCTTGAAAGAACTTTAGTTTTTCCTGACACGATCTGGCGTGCCGCCCTGGAATTTGGTGTCCTCCATAGTGGTGATATTGTTTCCACATACATATTGACCAATGCCAGGAATGCCCACTTCTTATTGGTTGTCACACACACACACACACGTTACAGCTAGCCACACATCAAAAACAAGGACAATAAGGCTTATAGTCGTCGTAGTTTTCTTAATTTACAACCAAATGGGATTCCCCTGATCATAGAGCATGTGTAGAATGCAACGTTTGTCCTTACCAGGAGGACTAATGTTTACAGTCACCATAATCTCTCGGATTTCCCTCCAAAAGAGTGCCAATGGGTTCAGAAACTTGTGTGAAAAGCAACGACGAATGATGCTCTTTGACTTTTAGGGGCAATCATTCTGCTTAGGAACCACATTTGAGGATCCTCCGGGTCTACTGTCGGAAGTAGTGAGTACTTTCTAGATTCTGACGCTCGTTTCGAGCATTTTGTGTACTTGTGGATCCAAAACGGACTCCACATGACAAAGTTATGACCCTTTTAGTGAACACCAGTCCTTTATATGTCAGTCCTTGAAAGAACTTCATTTTCCCGTTACGCGTTCTAGCACGCCGCCCCGAAATTTGGTGTCCTTCATAGTGGACATATTGTTTCGACATATGTATTAACCGATGCCAAGAATGCCATCTTGTTATTGGTTGTCACACACGTACGTTACGGCATGCCACACGACGAAAACAAGGAGACTAAGGCTTATAGTCGAAGTATTGTTTTCAATATACAACCAAATGGGATACCCCGGATCATAGAGGATGTGCAGAATGCAACATTTTCCTTAGAAGGCGGACTAATGTTTACACTTACCATAATCTCTCAGATTTCTTTCCGAAGGAGTGACAACAGGTTCAGAAACTTGTCTGAAAAGCTGCGGCGAATGATGTTCTTCGACATTCAAGGGCGATAATTCCTGCTTAGGCACCAATTTGAGGGTCCACCGGGCTTCCTGGCGCATGTCGGGTGTATTTTTTAGATTCCCATGCTCGTTGCGTTCATTTTGAGTACCTGTGGGTCCGAAACAGACTACGAATGATAAAGTTTTGACCGTTTTAGTGAACGCCGGTCCATTATATGGCAGTCCTTGAAAGACCTTCATTTTCCCATGACGCATTCTGGCGCGCCGCCCTGAAATTTTATGTCCTCCATAGTGGAGATATTTATTCCACATGTACGTGGACCAATTCAAGGAATGCCCTCTTGTTATTGGCGCTCACACACGCACATTACGACATGACACACAACAAAAACAAGGAGAATAAGGCCTATAGTCGCCGTAATTTTTTGAATTTACAACCAAATGGGATTCCTCAGATCATAGAGCATGTGCAGAATGCAACGTTTGTCCTTACCAGGCGAACTAACGTTTACACTCACCATAATCTCTCGGATTTCCTTCCAAAGGAGTGCCAATGGGTTTAGAAACTTGTCTGTAAAGCAGCGGCGAATTATGTTCATTGATTTTTAGGGGAAATAATTCCTACTTAGGGGCCGAATTTGAGGGACCTCCGGGCTTCCTGGTGCAAGGCGGTAGTACTCTCAAGATTCCCACACTCGTCGTGAGATTTTTGAGTACTTGTGGGTCCAAAACGGAGTCCGAATGACAAAGTTATGACCATTTATTTGAACTCCGGTCCTTTATATGGCAGTCCTTGAAAGAACTTTATTTTTCAAGTGACGCGTTTTGGTGCACCGTCCCGAAATTTTGTGTCCCCAAGAGTGGAGATATTGTTTCCACATACATGTTGATCGATGCAAGGAATGCCCTCTTGTTATTGGCGGTCACACACGCACGTTACGGCTTGCCACACGGCGAAAACATGGAGAATAAGGCTTATAATCGCCATATTTACTTGAATTTACAACCGAATGGGATTCCCCGGATCACAAAGCACGTGTAGAATACAATGTTTGTCCTTACCAGGTAGACCAATGTTTACACTCACCATAATCACTCGGATTTCCTTCCAAAGGAGTGCCAATGGGTTCAGAAACTTGTCTAAAAAGCAGCAGCGAATATTGTTGTTCGATTTTTAGGGGCCATAATTCCTAATTAGGGGACTAAATAGAGGGTAGTCTGGGCCTCCTGGCGCAAGCAGGGAGTATTTTCTAGATTCACATGCTTGTCTCGCACAATTTGAGTACTTGTGGGTCCGAAACGGACTACGAATGACAAAGTTATGTCCGTTTTAGTGTACACCGGTCCTTTATATGACAGTCCTTGAAAGAAATTCATTTTCCCATGACGCTTTCTGGTGCACCACCCCAAAACTCTGTGTCCTCCATAGTGGAGATATTTTTTAAACATATATATATATATTTATCGATGCAAGGAATACGGTCTTGTTATTGGCTGTCACACACGCACGTGACGGCTTGGCACAGAGCGAAAACAAGGAGAATAATGCCTATAGTCGGCGTATTTTTTGAATTTACAACCATATGGGATTCTACGGATCATAGAACATGTGCAGAATGCAACATTTGTCCTTACTAGGCAGACACATTTTTACACTGACCATAATCTCTTGGATTTACTTCCAAAGGAGTGCCAATGGGTTCAGAAACGTGTTTGAAAAACAGTGGTGAATTATGTTCTTTGATTTTCAGGGGCAATAATTCCAACTTAGGGGCCGAATTTGATGGTCCTTCGGGCCTCCTGGCGCAAGCGGGGAGTACTTTCTAGATTCTCACTCTTGTCATGAGCATTTTGAGCACTTGTGGGTTGTAAATGGACTCCGAATGAGAAAGTTATGATCATTTTAGTGAACATCGGTCCTTTATATGGTAGTCCTTCAAACAACTTCATTTTCCGGTGACACATTCTAGCATGCCGCCCTAAAAATTTGCATCCTCCATAGTGGTGATATTTTTTCCACATATATATTGACCGATGCTATGAATGCCCTCTTGTTATTGGCTTTCACACACGTACATTACGACCTGCCACAAGGCGAAAACAAGGAGAATAAGGTTTATAGTCGCCTTACTTTTTTGAATTTACAACCAAATGGGATTCCCCAGTTCATGGAGCGTCTGTAGAATGTAATGTTTGTCCTTACCAGGAGGGCTAATGTTTACAGGTTTAGAAACTTGTCTAAAAAGCAGCAACAAATGATGCTCTTTGACTTTCAGGGGCAATAATTCTGCTTAGGGACCGAATTTGGGGAGTACTTTCTAAATTCCAACCTCATCACGAGCATTTTGCTTACTTGTGGATCTGAAATGGACTCCGAATGACAAAGTTATGACCGTTTTACTGAACACTAATCCTTTATATGTCAGTCCTTGAAAGAACTTCATTTTCCGTTACGCGTTCTGGCGTGCCGCCCCAAAATTTTGTGTCCTCCATAGTGGAGATATTGTTTCGACATATATATTAACTGATGCCAGGAATGCCCTCTTGTTATTGGCTCTCACACACGTACGTTACAGCATACCACATGGCGAAAACAAAGAGAAAAAGGCTTATAGTCAAAGTATTTTTTTCAATTTACAACCAAACGGGATTCCCCAGATCGGAGCATGTGCAGAATGCAACATTTGTCCTTACAAGGGGAACCAATGTTTACACTCACCATAATCTCTCAGATTTCCTTCCAAAGGAGTGCTATTGGGTTCAGAAACTTGTCTACAAACAACAGCGAATGATGATCTTTGACTTTCTGACGAGGACATCAATATCATTATTACACCCACAGCCCCTGCTGCTATACATACTGGACAAATTACTAGAGCTCGCGCACGCCAAGTAAATTACAACGTACTTTTGTTTCTTGGTAATGAGTCTAATGTTCATGAGAATATGTTGCTACCTAAATTAGATATGTTTGACTTGCTTACAAATGAAGGGCCTAGGTTGGACAAGAAGGATGGATATTGGAGCAAGACCAAACATGGAGATGATGGCATGCGCCAGGGGAACAAGAACGAAGTTACAAGTGATGATTTCGGGACTTTGAAGCACCATAATGAGTGCATAAATCCTTGGATGAAATATACAAGATGCCACTTCATAAATTTCGTCCGGAGGCTATTCTAGGTGTCGTGTCACCTTATTATTGGGCCAGACCCATGTAATTTCGAAGTACTTGAATATAGGCTATTTTTAGAGACTGTATGTGTGGGGAAACAAGAGTTAGGGTTGGTTTCGAACCCCTCCTCCGAGGGCCGCGAAATTCCCCCCTCTTCCTCCATATATACAGCCCTTAGGGCATCGTTTTGACTTTAGGTTTTGTTTAGATTAAAAGTTCACCATGTAGCTGCAACTTCGTGTACTTCGTTTGTGTTCAACGACCAGACCAAGGCGTCACAGAACCCCACCTTGATCAAGAAAGCTTTCATCTTATATTCGCAATATCTAGATTGCAATCTTAGTTTCTTGCTTGTTCTTCATTTGCTTGCACGAAATAGACCTTCATGGTTAGGTTTATTGTGCTTCGATGTGGTCAATAACCTCTCAGAGTTGGTTTAGCGATTGCTAAGGCGTGACGTCCTCGCACGTTCGTAGTCGTATTGTCAAAGTTTACTCCACCAAAAACGATAGCCACCATCTCATAGAAAGACGGAACACCTTTGCTTCTACCAAGTGGTATCATATTTCTATGTTGTTTGGTGAGATTTTCAAGTTTTTCGTAGTTTAGACCGAGTCTGTTCTTTATACCTATAGTCCACGAAAAAGCAAAAAAAAATTAGGGTTAGTTCATCATATTCGAACCAATCTGAGCCTTTGCATACACTACTGCAGCATACTGCTAACGTGACACTACAATCAGAGACCCTTTGACAAAAGTGTGTGCGATGCAATAATCCCAAACGATGGTGTAAAAACCCGTCAAAAATGGTGCAAAACGTTTACGATGGCGGAGCCATCAAACACGGTTCTGATTTTAGTTGCGTGTGTGATGTAGGGCACACGGTTAATCCATTCAAACTATTTGCGATAGACAGCACAACAAAAACGGGCAGCCATATCAATGTGTCTGCGATATACGACATACGGTTCACTCAGACGAATTGTTTTTGATTAGGGAACACAACAAAAATGGTTCAACTTAACAAGATGTGTGTGATATGCGGCATACATTTCACATGGATGAACTGTTTGCAATGAGCCAAAAGAACACAAACGAGTCGTGTAAACAAGATGTTTGTGATACGTGGCAAACAACCGACTCAGATGAACTGTTTGCGGTGAGAAATTACAACAAAGACGGTTCATACAGTTAGTTCGTGTGTGATTCTGTGTGTACAAAAAACTTTGAAAAATGCAAACTAGTTGCTTGCGGTGGCTAGGAGTATCGTGCACGATGCGTCGGCGAGTACTCGTGTGCGATGATTAGTAAGTTACACATACGTTTCCTTATGTTAACATTTGTGTGAATTTGCAATATGGATAGTTAATATGCAAATGCCTTTTGGACATCGGGCACACGCTTAAGCTCAATGAACTGTGTATGATACTAATACTTTCCATGAAAATTTAAGAACTTGGGTTACAACATTTGAGTAACATATATATAGTGGTTACACTATTCGACAAAAGGAGGATCTTTGTAACACGGTTTTGACAACCATATGGTCCATATCTACATACTTAACATAGTAACAACTATCACATTTAAAGAGGATAAGGGCCAACAACCATATGGTCCATCTACATACTTAACATAGTAATAGATAGCACATTTTAAGAGGCTGAGGGCCAACAACCACAACTATCCACTGGAAGTAGCTTGATCATGGTGAATCGGCATCTCGTCAATGAAAAGGAAGAGCCCTCATGTGCCTTGGTAGAGCATGAGTAGAACAGTGTCTCCAATTTTCCAATATGGATGCGTTGCCACGACAAGCAAGAACTTGTTAATTTGAATGGTTCCATTTCTGTGGGAAATGCAGTACCTTGCAATCACTTTGGCGTTATTAGCAGGCACAAGTGTAATTCGACCACACTGGGAAATCGATCCAGGAACTGCTACAAAGAGTAATTTCTGTTGACATGTAGAATAAAAACCAATTGTAACATATCGTTGAAGATATATATAGTTTATGAGCATCAATATTAAAATAAGACTTTTTACCAGCGTTTTGTGCACACAATTGGTCTTGTTCAATCTGTGCACCATAGTTCTAATTAATCCCATCAAAAATCCGGTGTTCATACGTTGTGCTATCTCTGTCAGATTATCAACAAAGTTTATGACATACTTCAAGTCATTCAAGTGAAATTTGGTACGCTTAGTAACATATACATATCGTTCACTATGCATCCAACATATCCTACTTAAAAGGTGGAAAGGTACTATTCATTCAGAACATGGCAGAAGAATATATAGTGCACATAAGTTGGTAAATAAAATTTGTTACTACCTAGGAATGGAGTCAGAATATGAAGTCACAATTGGTTGCTTAAATAGTGATCAATTAGTCAGAACAAATACGCCGATGTTGCTGAGTAATATGACAGCATGGAGAAAGTTGAAAGGACACTAACCTCGATCAGACTTTGATCGGCTGATGACGTTGGGGAAGTAAACATCCATGTGAATTAGACCAGGCTGTGGTGCATGCACTAGAATTTTGTTGCCAGCTTTCAGTTCATAACACTTAGACATTTTTGTCCAAAGGTCCGCATTAAAATAGGAGTGACCATCTTTATCAAGTTTTATGCTAACCATCATTGTAAATCCATGTTGTGTTGTCAATATGACATCCTGGGAGTCATCAACAAAGTAAAGCCCAATATTTCCTTCTACTACTGTTCTTACAAAGCAAGGGATGTAGTGCTTGAAATGAAAATTAAGATCGTAAATTAGATATATTGGAATAATAGAACAAGATGCAAATATGGGAGTAACTGATAGAACAGATCAATATATAGATGAAAGCAAAGTACAAAAATATAGAATTAAAAATAGATAATGTAACAAAGATTTGATGCAAATATATAGATAATGTAGCAACAATCGGTATATGTTCACAAATTTATGCCATGTCGACCATGGTAGGTTGAGATCGAACATAACGAGCGCTCCCTGAAGTCATCCGGAATTGTAAGATAGAACTTCGTTTCCGTCTGGCCGCGACCACACTTGCCCGATTTGTGCTCGCACTGTGAACACATGAATGAACACCCACGAATCAGCTAGAACAAAAATGATTCCATGGTGATTTCCGCCAGTTGATTAACAGTGATGGATGGACTGCGATAGGAGATGAGTGAATATTTCACTAAGTTCATTAACTTCTCCATGAGAAAACTCCCCGGCCCAATCCTGCAGAAAACCCCAGTCGACTAGAGTCTAGAATGTCGGTGCAGATAGGCGGCGAAAAGAGGTAGGGGCGAAATCCCGTACCATTTGGAGCGCGACCTACGCCCACCGAAAACAGCTGTCGAGCTTAGGGTGGCCGCCGCGATAGAAGTTGATGAGGTGCAGAGTTGCGGAGGAGTCCGTGGTGAGTGGGTGGGGACAAAGTGGGCGAGGGTTCTTTTTCCTTTTGCATGTCTGAGTGAACACACACGGTTCACAAGGGCGACGGAGATGAATCGTGTGCGATAGTAAATCACCAAGATTGAATGGGAATCCAAATTTCCTTTATCTTTCATCCCTGAGTTTTTTTCTATTATGAACATAAACCCTGCTAATCACCGTGTTCAAATTTGGCACTTTTCCTGGTTCAATTACAATATTTAGGGGATTATGTGCATTTTTAGGCATTAATTCACATAATTCAAATTCAAACGATTGGTGCTTGAAAAGGTGCACAATAACGTTCTAGAAAAACCATACTCATGGTATTTAGTAAATTCTCAAGCCTTTTACGAGGAATGGGCATAGATTTCAAGGGAATGTGTGGCAATAGTCAACCATAAATGCTTCATTTATTGGGTTATCATCTATAGAACAATGAAATACGTGCTTGAAAAACATGACGCCTGGCATGGTGCCATGGTATGGCCTCACCGTGCCCTGGTTAAAAGCTAAGAAGGTTTGGTTTATGTCATCATGCACGCCCTTCATAAATCAAACCATAACCAAGGAAGTTCAATGCCTTCGAGAGGGAAATCACCAAGATTGAAGGGGAATCCAAATTTCCGTCCTAGTTTGTTATTCAATTTTTTTCCCGCGATCAACATACCGCCTGAAATGCAACATGTTCAAATTTGACATTTTTCCGGGCTCATTTACCATATTTAGGGGATTATATGCATTTTCTAGGCATTGATTATGCACATAATTCAAATTCGAACAATCGGTGCATGGAAAGGTGCACAAGAATGGTCTGGAAAACCATGCTCGTGCTATTTAGCACATTCTCATGCCTTTTACAAGGAATGGGCAGATATTTCAAGGAAATGTGTGGCAATAGTCAACCATAAACGTGTCATTTACTGGGTTAACAACTATACAAAAATGAAATACATGCTTGGAAAACATGACACCTGGTGTGGTGCCATGGTATGGCCTCATCGTGCAATGGTAAAAATTTGAGAATGTTTTCCTTATGTCACCATGCACACCTTTCATAAATCAAACCATCACCGAGGAAGTTTAATGGTTTCGAGGGGGAAATCACCAAGATTGAAGGGGGATCCAACTGTCATTTGTCCTTTGTCAATGAGTTTTTCATATGATGAACATACACCCTGCAAATCATCGTGTTCAAATTTAGCACTTTTCTGGGTTCATTTTCCATATTTAGGGGATTATGTGCATTTCCTAGGCATTAATGCACATAATTCAAGGTCAAACAATCAATGCATGAAAGGGTGCACAAGAACGGCCTGGAAAACCATGCTCGTGCTATTTTGTAAATTCGCATGCCTTTTACAAGGAATGGACAAATATTTCGATGTAATGTGAGGCAACAATTAACCACAAATGTTTGTTTATTGGGTTTTCTACTGTAGAAAAAATGAAATACATGCTTGAAAAACATGACGCCTGGTAAAAATTTGAGAAGCTTTTGCTTATGTCGTGATGCACACCCTTCGAAAATCGAACCATCACCGAGGAAGTTTCATGCTTTCGAGAGGGAAATCATCAAGATTGAAGGGGAATCCAAATTTCCATCCTCGTTTGTCATTCAGTTTTTTTCCAACGATCAACATACCACCTCAAATGCAACGTGTTCAAATTTGACATTTTTCCGAGCTCATTTACCATATGTATGAGATTATGTGCATTTTCTAGGCATTAATGCACATAATTCAAATTTGAATTATCGGTGCATGAAAAGGTGCACAAGAACATTCTGGAAAACCATGCTCATGCTATTTAGTACATTCTCATGCCTTTTACAAGGAATGGGTAGATATTTCAAGGAAATGTGTGGCAATAGTCAACCATAAACACGTCGTTTACTCGGTTAACAACTATATAAAAAATGAAATACATGGTCGGATAACATGACGCCTGGCGTGGTGCCATGGTATGGCCTCACCGTGCCCAGGTAAAAATTGAAGATTGTCTTCCTTATGTCGTGATGCATTCCTTTCATAAATCGAACCGTCACCGAGGAAGTTTCATGGTTTTGAGGGGGAAATCGCCAATATTGAAGGGGGATCCAAATTTCTTTTGTCCTTTGTCCACGAGTTTTTTTGTATGATGAAGATACACCCTGCAAATCACTGTGTTCAAATTTGGCACTTTTCTGGGTTCATCTACCATATTTAGGGGATTATGTGCATTTCCTAGGCATTAATAGCCATAATTCGAGTTCAAACAATCGGTGCATGAAAGGGTGCAGAAGAATGACCTGGAAAACCGTGCTCATGCCATTTAGTAAATTCTCATGCCTTTTACAAGGAATGGATAGATATTTCAATGAAATGTGTGGCAATAGTCAACCACAAACATTTGTTTATTGGCTTTTCCACTGTAGAAAAAACGAAATAAATGCTTGAAAAACATGACGCCTGGCATGGTGCCATGGTATGACCTCACCATGCCCTGGTAAAATTTGAGAAGGTTTGGCTTATGTCGTCATGCACGTCCTTCATAAATGTTACGATCACCAAAGAAGTTCCATGCTTTCAAGAGGGAAATCACCAAGATTGAAGGGGATTCCAAAATTTCTTCATTCTTTGCCCTGGAGTTTTCTTTCTACGACGAAAATACACCCTGTAAATCACCGTGTTCAAATTTGGGCATTTTTCCGGGCTCATTTACCAAATTTAGGGGATTGTGTGCATTTTCTAGGCATTTAGCGCATATAAATCCAATCCAGCAACAGCTGCACGGGTGTGATGTGAGGGGCGTGGATTATCGTTCGATCATGGCGCATCCTACGGTGCACACGCGCGATCCGCATGGCTAGGGTTCTGGCCAATCATAAGGCAACACACAATAGGCTCTGCACACTATTTCCGGTACTGACGGAGATGAACCATGTGCGATAATGAATGAGAAAAATTGTAAGGGAAGCCAAATTTCTGTTGTCGTTTGTCGTTGAGCTCTTGAATACCACCGCACTATATGGCTGCTCAGCCCCTCCGTGCCAGCGCTCTCTCCAAGGGTCGTCCATGGCACTGCGTTGCACAGTAACTAGTAAGGAAGCGATGGCATCCTACTACGCCGCATTCCTCGCCGCCCGGGACCGCACACATGGTAAGGAAGCAATGGCATCTCGCCACGCTGAGTTCATCGCCGCCGGCGGCCACATAGTTACATGGGCGGACTTTGATGCTGCCATGGTCGAATGTGTGGTGGATCTAGAGGCGGCTAAAGCCGCACAGAAGGAGCGGAAAAGGCAGAAAGTAGTCAAGAAAAGAGAGTCCCGCCACCACAAGAAAGAAGAGGCTGCACGCTGTGGTGAGGAGAGCTTGGAGGAGATCGAAGCACGGTGGGCTGCCGCCTACAAGGCTGGGAAGGACAACGCTGGCGTCTGGCCAGGATGCCCTGATGGAAGCATGTGAGAAGTAGTTTAAGTTTGTAGTATTAGAGAAAATTACCACTAGTACTTTAAGTTTATAGTATTAACGTACAATGTCGATAAGAGCATCCTTTCAGGGCGTTGAGCGTTGATTGGCACGTGTGCCCATGTGCGTTTTTTGCGTTAATCATTAGAAGATCACAAAACACACAGTTTCTATGTCGTACCCGTCTGCGTTTTTTGCGTTAATGATCCATAAGTTAGTTACCTGTGCGATGTTTCCTAATAAACCAGGCGTACCATTCACCAAAAAAATCAACTACACGTCTACATTTTTTGGAGATGGGATCTGCCAATTTTCTATTTTCTCGCACACGAGTATTTTACGCGCTTCGTCTGTGTTGTGTGTTTCCCCCGCCCAAGTTTCAAGTCTCGCAGCAAAATTTTCATTAGGCGCACGATTTCAGAATTTATTCCTCCAACCACATCCCCACCCATCAAATTTCCTCAGTATCTCCCCACCCCCCC